>NC_056524.1:20977596-21213315 GCF_019175285.1 Sceloporus undulatus
ATCTCATAATTGTTGTGTTTGTGTTCCCTTGGTCACTGCCTTCCCCCTTTTTTTAGGCATCTAAACTGTATTTCTAAATGGTCAATTGAAGTTTTGTGTTACTGCAGTGTTAGAAATTTGGGGTCTGCAGGAATTTTTTTGCATTGTATTATATTTCATGAGAGGGGATTATTAATTGGGGCCAGTCCTTACACACACTCTCCTGTCACTACACTAATGTTATAATTTATTTTAGACTATTGTCCTACTTCATTTCTATTTTGATGTATGGGTCATATAGAAATATATTGCAAGGGGAGAGAGGAAAATGATTAAAAACAAACAAAAAAAGACGGTACTGTATTAAAATGAAGTGTAAAAAAAGGCAGTCTGAAAATAATAGTGGTGGAAATCCCCAGTTGAATTTTATGGAACACACTTAAATATGCCTTAAAGGCTCTCCAAATCTCACATCAGCTGTGCATATTTAACTTGGAAATGAATCTTGCTGAGTTCACCTGGGGTTACGTTTAGGTGTTGTGTGCTGGATTTCGTGTACGTGTTGATAATGTATCCATGTAACAAAACTCATGTTTGTTTAAAGCATGCATCAAAGAGCTAGGTCTGGTTCTGGGACCGACTCTACTGTGTGCATATGATGGGACACACCCATTTGATGATGGAAGCCACAGACTTACTTAAGTAGTAGTAGTTGATTGAAATTAATGATGTTTATAAGCCTGTTTATGAGCATCCTGTATGCATCTGGAGTCCTGCAACTATCATTTTCTGCTGTGGTCTTAATTTGGCACGTGGGAAACACGTGGGGTGTTTGTTTTTCTGATGTTGAGAAACATAGGAAGCTATTGAAGTTCAGATGCTTTGTTTGCACAGGTTGAATTTCTCTTATCCAAAATTCTGGGGAGCAGAAGTGTTTTGGATTTTTGATTATTATTTTTTTGGCTTTTGGAATATTTGCATATAAATAACGAAATATCTTGGAGATGGGGTCCACGTCTAAACATGACATTCATTTATCTTTCGTATATACATTACACATAGCCTGAAGGTTATTATACATTATACATTATTATAATATACAATATTATACATAATGCTAATAATTTTGTGCATGAAACAAAGTCTGTGTACACTGCACCATCAGAAAACAAAGGTGTCACTATTTTAGCCACCCATGGTCCAAAACGCACTGCAGAAATAATCCAGACTGAGACTGCTTTAACTGCCCTGGCTCAATGCTAGGGAATTCTGGGAACTGTAGTTTTGTGAGACATTTAGCCTTCTCTGTCGGAGAGCTCAGGTGCCACAATAAACTACAATTCCCAAAATGCCCTAACAACAGCCAGGGCAATTAAAGCAGTCTCAAACTGGATTATTTCTGCAGGGTGTTTTGGACCCATGTTGACAATTGTGGAGCATTTTGGATTTTGGAATCCTGGAAAAGAGATACTCAATCTGTACCATTGCCATTTTCAAGTGGCAGCAACAGTTACCCATGGACCTATAATCTGGTCCCTTTAATTGGAGATGATGGGTATTGAATCTGCTCTGCTCCTGCAAAGCATATAATATTGCCAGAGAGTTATAATGTTGTCATCTCCCCAGTATTTTATTTATATCCAGATTTTTCTATAATGAGATGAAATCATCATTCATGGATTAGTCTTCAAAAATCTTATGAGCCTAGTCTGACTGGGGAAAACTGATTCAAGGTTTCATGCTACAGTAGTTCATAGACAATTTGGGCCAGGAGGCAAGGTTCATGTTATACACATTATCCACTGGACCACTATTTTATAGGCAGGGACAGCACAATGTATAGTACTGTACTTAAATCTTTAGAGTTTATATTAAAGTTTGACAACTTTTATAGTGATGGAACATCAGTGAACTGATAGCAAGAGGACTCATGCAGTTGAAGAACATTTAGCTAGTTTACTGCTTGTATAATGTGGCTGGAATCTTATTTGTGCCTTGTTGTTGTTGTGACTTAAAGTCATTTCCAGTTTATGGCACCCCTAAGGTGCTATTGTGGGGTTTTCTAGAGCTGAGAGTATGTGACTCATCCAAGTTCACACAGTGGATTTCCATGGCTGAGCAGGGAAACAAACCCTAATCCCTAGAGTCAAAGGGGCTCGAAACACCAACAAAAAGCTCCAGCCTGTACATGTGGTGATGGCTCAGCATCTCCATGGTACACACCAAGATGACCCATGCCAGGTGCAGCGCCCAAACGCCGCTGGGCAGAAGGGGCGCTTATGACGCCCCTTCCAAGAAGCGGCTTAAAGCAGCTTCTTTTTGCTCCCTACAGGAAGCGAATCAGTGCTGTAGCGTGCCGAGAGGGAAAGGGCAGGCATCCAGCCATTCACCTGTACAGCCCCATAGTCCATCATTCAAACCACTATATCACTCTGACTCTCATGTTTGTTCCATACATCTGTGTAAGCTCTCTCACACATGTGGTTGTACTTTTTTGCCATTTTGCAGTAAATATATTCAGTTTATGGTGGCATAACTAGTTATAATTGCATAAGCATACCACAAGTATCATTATTTCAAATGAGTCTAAATTTTCTTGTTAATCCCAACTAGAGTAGAGCCATTGAACCAAATGGATTTACTTAAATTATGACTCTCTAGAGAATAGTTGTTTCAGTGGGTCTACTCTAGTTGGGACTAATCAAGAGAATTTCAGCCACACAGTTGCACATTGCTGGAAAATGTATAGCTATTTGTCCGTGTACCACTTTGTTGTTAACTGCCTTATGGAGACCCTATGAATGAGAGACTTCAACCACCCTGCTCAGGTCTTGCAGACTCAGGGCTGTTTTTTCTTTGAGTGAGTCTATCCATCTGGGATGTACTCTTCCTCTTTTCCTACTGCTTCCTGTGTTAACCAAGCATTATTGTCTTTTCTAGTGAGTCATGCCTTTTCGTGGTATGGTCAAAATATGATAGCCTTAGTTTAGCATCTTGGCTTCTAGGGAGAGTTCAGGTTTGATTTGCTCTAGGACCCATTTTGTCATTTTAGCAGTCCACAGTATCCTCAGAACTCTTCTCCAGCACCACATCTCAAAGCAGTTTATTTTCTTTCTATTAGCTTTCTTTAGTGTCCAGCTTTCACAGCCATACACAGAAATGGGAAATTCGATGGCACGAACAGTCCTAGCTTCAGTATTCAATGATATATCTTTACACTTCAAGATCATCAAGATTTTGTCTGGTTCCTTTGTAGCTGTCCTTCCAAGCTCTAGACACCACTTTAGTTGTCATGGCTCCATCCTATAGAATCTTGAGATTTGTAGTTTGTTATAGCACCTCAAGCTTTCTGACAGAGAAGGCTAAATATCTCACAAAACTACAAATCCCAGAATTCCACAGCATTGTCCCATGGCAGTTAAATCAGTGTCAGACTGCATTAATTCTGCAATGTAGATGTAGCCCTAGGTGTGGGACACACTGCCCGAAAAGGGTGGCCTGCCAGTGGCCTAATTTCCTCCGGAGGGGTGCCACAGCCGCCAAACCACACGGCTTCCCTCCACAGGAAAAGAAACCTGGAAAAAACGGGTTCTTTTTGCGCTGAAGGTGCGATGTAACGAGTGCGCCAGTTGCACACCCTTTACATAGGTGCAGTGCAATTATGTGCGGATGCTATGTGGCGCTTACGTAACCATGGCGGCGCCAGTGTACACCATGCCGTGTTAGAGTTAGGGAACCTGCGGTTGCCACGTGGTCCCTAACCCTAAAATCGGTGCCAGCATGGTGCTTTTGCACGGTCTGTACTGCGCCCTAGTTATCTTCTGATTTCTTGAAGGCAGTCTCCATTATGATTAATGACTATGCCAAGGTATGAGAAATCATGAACTATTTCAGTGTCTTCATTGTCTACTCTAAACTTACTAGTTTCACTTTAAATTTTACTGGGATTGCACAAACAGCCCGTGTGCTCCTCATTGCAACCTGGGACCATAAGTAGGGACATTGGCAGATACACAGTTTGTTCTATAATGTTGGTGATCAACAGAAGAATGTGGACTCACTCTGTGCAACCATGATGTAGGATCTTGGCCTATATTTTCTTAGCAATTTAATTCATCCTCAGAATATGGGTAGGTAGGCAGGGTTACGAACTAAAACAGAAGGAAAGGATATTGAAAGGACTTTGCCTTTCTGCATCTTTACTGAATTGTGTAGAGTCCTCAATGTCCTCTCTAATTCATATTGTTTGCTCTCTCTCTTTGTTTTAATTTTGCATAAATATATTCACGAAACCAGATAAAGAAAAGGATTCTCAGTTTAAACCTTCGATCTGCATGGTGTAGCGCAGTGGTTCCCAACCTTCCTAATGCCATGACCCTTTAATACAGTTCCTCATGTTGTGGTGACCCCCAACCATAAAATTATTTTCATTGCTACATGCAAATATGTGTTTTCCAATGGTCTTAGGCGACCCCTGTGAAAGGGGTCCCGACCCACAGATTGGGAATCACTGGTATAGTGGATTGAGCATTGGACTATGATTCTGGAGGCCAGGGTTCAAATATCAGTTTAGCCATGAAAACCACTAGGTGACTTCTCAGTCTCAGGGAAGGGCAATGGTAAACCTCCTCTGAGCAAATCTTGCCAAGAAAACCCCATGATAGATTCCCCTTAGAGTCACCATCAATCAGAAACAGCTTGAAAGCACACAACATCAACATTTCTCCAATGACCTATACAATACCACAGTCACTTCCAAGTTGTATGTAAGGCAAAATGCTTCTATCATCTGCCAATGGGGGTATATTTACAAACAGATGCCAGCTTCATGCAGATAATAAATCCTATAGTCCACACTCATTCTGGTGCTTTTTCTCTTACCCTTTCCATCCATCCATCACTTTATTTATATCCTACCTTTCTCCTAAACTGGGACTAAAGATAGTTTACAAAAAGAGAGAGAAAACAGTAAAAGATATACTTAAAAACATAACAATAATATTAAAGCAGTATTATAAAACAACAGAGCCAGCATGGCATAGTGGTTTGAATGTTGGACTACGACCCTGGAAACCCTGGAAACCATGAATACCCACTGGGTGACCTTGGACAAGTCACACTCTCTCAGCCTCAGAGGAAGCTACCTCTGCACAAATCTTGCCAAGATAGGTTCTTGCCTTAGGGTCACCATAAGTCAGAAACAACTTGAAGGCACACAGCAACAATAAATTATAAAACAACAGAATTAAAGTAAGTTAAAATCTTAAATTAAAACAGATCAAAAACAGTCATTATATGCTTTTAAGTCATTTCCATTTTATGGTCACCCTAAGGTGAAGCCATTTAAAAAAAATAAAAATAAAATCAGTTTCCAAAAGCTTGCAGCAAAAGAAATGTCTTAACCTGTTATCCAAAAGGAAACATAAAAGGAGCCATGGTAACTTCCAAAGTGTGGGAGCAGCCACAGAGAAGGCCTTTTCCCATATGCCCACCAACCCTGCCTGTGAAGATGGTGGGGTAGAGAGATGTGCTTCCCCAGCAAGTCTTAGGGTTGCAGGTCTTAGGGCTTGGATAGCCTCATAAGGCAAGATAAAGTCCTTAAAATAGCTTGGGCCTTTCCTTCCACTTTCCCCTATTCTTTTTCTTTCTCTCTGATCTGTCTCTCCCTCTCCTTGTTCAGCCTTTCCCCTGGTTCATCCCCTCAGCCCATATCTTAATCAGGCAGCATGATTTTCTTCTTTCTGAATTGTTGGAAGGGTTTGATGACCTGGAAGAGTAACAGATGAAATGAAACTACCAAGAGATCTTGTGGAAGATCAACACCTCCAGACAGATGTCCATATTTGCATTTCATGGTTAGAAAACACTACAGAACATACAGTTGGTCCGCCTTATATATGGATTATTTATCTGCTGATACAAGCATCAATGTTGATCTGCTGATTCAAGCATCTCATTTCTGGCATACTGTGATCTGGAGTATATAAAATTTATACAGGGGAAGAAAGCTGGTATATTTCTGTTCCTTTCCAATTCTGTAAGCACTAAGTTGAACTGAGGATTTTAACAACCACATTTGGATGTGTCAGTTGATAAGATTTTATGTAACCAAGATTATTTCATTTTCAAAAATGAAATAACTATGAGATGGACCTTCATACAGGCTCCTGTTAGTGTCCATGCCAAGTGTCTAGATTTAATGGTTCTGGAGCAATGACAGACATAGACACAGACAAAGATACACATTCTCTTTCAAGGCCTAAATTAGATGCACTAAATGTATCTTTGCATTGAATGTGTAAGTTTTTTTTTTTTAATGCAAGTACTATCAACCAAGGTGGAGAGATAATTATTAGGATTGTAGCAAGTGGAAGGGATAATTAAAGTTTTCCTTAAAAACCTCTAAATAAAAATCCATTCTTGGACTTCGGTCCAAACTATCTCAAAGACTGCATTTCCCTGTGTAAGCCTGCCTGAGTGTTGAGATCTTTGGGGGACTCCAGTCTTACTCCCATGGCAGTCACATCTGGTGAGAATATGAGAGGGCTCATGGTGGCTACTCCTAGGCTATGGAAATCTCATCCATTGGAAACTAGTCTGCATCCTGCTGTAATTTTGCTCTCACTCCTTTAGGATGACAAATGCTTCTTTTATTCTGAGAGAGACAGCGGGGTGTAGTGGTTTGCGCATTGAGCTAGGACTCTGGAGACCAGGGTTCGAATTCCCATTCACCCATGGAAACCCACTGGGTGACCTTGGTAAGTCATACTCCCAGCCTCAGAAGAAAGCAAAAGCAAATGCTCTCTGAACACATCTTGCCAAGAAAACCCCATGATAGGCTGAAAGGCATGCAACAACAACAACAAAAGACATTTGACCACCAGCTTGTTGGTGAGGAAGGGCCTTTTAATGCTGGGTACTGTACTTTCTTTTCCTTCTTGCTACATTTCTTAAAATGCCTTTAAACGATTCTAATGCAGTGCATAGTTTTATTGTGATAACTCACTTAATTGTTTTATTGCTTTTTAACACTGTGTAGCATATTGGTTATTAACTATATTTTAATTTATGTTGTATGCCAGTTGGGTCTTGCACTAGGAGAAAAGTGAGATATGAATGAATAAGTAAATAACAAGAGTTTGAAGCTGGATTTAAAGTCATCTTCAGAGGAGCAATTTAAAGTAAGGGTGAATCCCCCCATTTATGGCTGTTCTAATGCCAGTAATTTCCAGTTTGTTTCCAGGCTGGTGGTTTTGCATTAAAAACAAATACAGTATTTTAAGCTGAATGAAAATAGGCATTTGACAGCCTATATCATCTAGCTTGGCCTTAAACTGGCCAAACTATTTTGTTAGAACCAGCATGGTACAATGATTTGAGCGTTGGGCTACGACTCTGGAGACCAGGGTGCAATTCCCACTTCAGCCATGAAACTCACAGAGTGACCTTGGACAAGTCACATGCTCTCAGCCTCAGGGGAAGAGAATGGCAAACCTCCTCTGAACAAACCTCAACAAGAAAACCCTGTGTCGTCATAAGTCGGAAATGACTTGAAAGCATACAACAATTAGCCCAGAATACTCTACTTGGAAGAGAAAAGAGAATAATTGCTGTATGCCACTGAATTTCATAGTTGTCTGTGAAAAGTGGTGAGAACTGATGTAATAAAGGCAATTCTTCAAATAGGACTTTTTTCATGCAAAAGGAGGTAATTAATGGTAGCAAAACAGACTTAAAATAGCTATGATCAGATAGTGTGGTTGTGTCCTTGGTTAACCTATATCTGCGTCACTGTCACAAATAATCAAGTCTGAACCAAAATCTCCAGTCTCACCATAATGTTCACAGCCTATGGTGTGTGTGTTGCTGTCTGTGTGGTTATGGTTAGTGACAAAGGAAGAGTCATGACACAAAGAGAAAGGGATGTTTCTGTCCCTCTTGCTACAGCCAAGAACTAGAACATGTCAAAGTGAAAATCTGAATATGTTTTGAACTAAAACTCCCAGATTCGTCCAACTACTAAGCCTATGCGGTCTATTTTCTGATCTCTTAAACATGTTTCAAAGTTTGGGAATATCCTGTGGGCTTACATCCCCCCCTTCCTTTCCCATGATAGATCCCATCACCTCATACCTCCTTTCAGCTTGGAGTATGGTGTAGCCATCTTCTACTCTAAATAAAGTGGTGAATTCCACTCTCTTTAAACTGTAGTTCATATCTGAATATTACGCACTTGTTACTGTTAAAAATACCCTGAAATGTAAGCTCAAAAGAAGTGCATATTTCTCACGGTTCTTTGGAATTTGTTTACTTGGACAGCTGTTTTCATAAGGGAAGTTTGACTGGGTTTCTTTTGTTTCTCATCCAGGGCCTGAGAAATTACACCAAATTAAGTGGGAACCACCTTGTAGATGCAAGAAGTTTCTTGCCCATATTTTCTGATTCTGGGCTGTTGGCAGAATCCTTTCAAGTGTGGGTTGTGTGTGGGGCACATGATTAGTACACTACTCAACTGTACTTGAAAGGGAATTAAAAGCAGCTTTTTGTTCTCTGCAGAGGCTCTGTGCAAAAGGCAGGAATGCAATCTTGAAATTCCTTAAAGCCAATTTGCAATCTAAGGCCTAGTTCAAACACTCCCTGGACTGATGAAAGTCTTTGTGTGCGGGAACAGACATGCTCCCTTCCCCCTCCAGCAAGGATAATGTGATGTGGATGTAAGTTTCCGGTTGCACAGTTATTTTCCCTCCTGGGTTTTTTTTTTTTAAAAAGCAAAAAGTCCTGTTTGTTCAACAGAAAACATTCTGAAACATCAAGGCTATGGGTCATTCTTCTCCAATATAGTATCCTCATGATAATTTGTACAACTCCCATCATTCCTGATAATTGGCCATGTTGGCTGGGGATGGTGGGATTTGTACTCCAAAATACCTGGAGGATACCAGGTTGGTGAAGGCTTATACAGCATATCCATTTTAGTTAAGATTTCTTGTATTTTGTTCCTTGTATTTTGCCTGACTTCAGTAACAAACCTCAAGCAAAATGCTTTTTGTAGAGTTTGCCCACGCTGTGGATAAACTGTTTCCACTGGCTGGCTTTCCCCCTCTGGCAAATATTTGATCAAATGCCTGTTATGCTATTTAGATAATGGAGTAATTTTAAAGTAGCCCTGCTGTTTTGGTGCTTGAAAAATATTTGGCCATTTGAGGTGTACTCACTCAAAAGTAAACATGGAAATATTTGCTGTAAAATGTTGCATTTTATGAAACTCTTTGCATGACTGAAGGGTTTTAATTACTTTTCTGATTCCTGTGATGCAGCCAGGAAAAACAACAACTACTACATTAGAATATATACCACCTCTCCCCCCACCCTCTTAATTTATTATTGGAATCTAGAATCCACAAATATCCTATATTGATAAAATCATAGCATCAGAGGGCTGTAAAGAAATCACTATCAATCTTCTCAGACCCTACTTTACTCCAAGCATGCTGGTATTGTTTTTACCATGTATTTTATGGTGGAAGTATGTACGGCCCTCCATATGCATGGCTTCTTTGTCCATGGATTCAGCCATCCACAGCTTGAAAATACTCCAAAAAGGTATCAATATCAAAAAGCAAAGGTTGATTTTGCTATTATATATAAGAGACACCATTTTACCAAGCCATTGTATATAATGGGACTTGGGCATTCACAGATTTTGGTATCCATTGGGGTCCTGTAAAAAAACTCAGCAGATACCAAAGGCCCATTGTATAGCGGTTGGGAATCTATAGCTATAATTCTGATTTTGACCTAACTGTTGAAGGCCAGTGCTGGACAAGGAAGGAAATAATATAGCACACTGGATTTCTAAAAGGCAGAGTCAACCCTGTCATTGTTGCTGTTGTTTCTTCAAGTCATTTCTGACTTATGGTGACCCTAAGGCAACCATAACATGAGGTTTACTTGGCAAGATTTGTTTAAAGAAGGTTTGCCATTGCTTTCCCCTTGAGGCTGAGAGAGTGTGACTTGGCCAAGGTTACCCAATGGGTTTCATGGCCCAGCTGGGAATTAAACCCTGGTATCTAGTGTTGTAACCCAACACCCAAACCACTACACCATGCTGGCTCTTAGAGTCAACCCTGTCCAACATCTGCATGGACATGGCATCAGTAAAATGGCTGGCATGGCAGTGGCTGAAGACTCAGGCCACATCTGATTAAACACACTTGATGTCATAGAACCCAATGGCATACCTATAAAATGATGCTGACTGTGGCAAGTATCTCCTTTCTATGACCTTTGCATCTAATTGCATCTAGATAAGGGTGTGTGGGTGTTGCATGAACTCTTATGCTCTAAAGATGACTTACTAGAAGGTGTTGATATAGATGAGTCATCCTTTCCCAACTCAGTGATAGTTTGTACAGCTCCTATCACTTCTGAACATTGGCTGTGCTGGCTGGCATCAATGGGATTTGTAGTCCAAAACACCTGGAAAGTACCAGGTTATTGAAGGCTTGTAGAGTGTATCCATTTTAGTTAAAGATTTCTTGTTTACCTTAAATCTGGGCAGCTGGGCAAGTATTATACATCAGTGCTTGGCTGAGAATGAGATATTTTAAAGTAAATAATTAAACCCTGGACATTTAAAAGTAAATAAATGTTTGAGAGGGTACAGGGGTGGGGGAGCCCCTTTCAGCATTCAGCGAACAGTGGGACGTATTTCTTGTGAAATGAGGCAGTTCCTTGTATGTTGCCCGACTTGTATATCAGTGCAGAGCATGGTGTTTGCAAACGATGGGCTCTACATTTACAGTGTCCAGCAAGGTGCCCCTAGGTGCGGTTTCTCCCATAACCATAACCAAATATTCTTCTCCCCAGTTCAGCTTATCTGGCTGCAGTGACTTGACTTGGGAAGCTGCTTGCCAATCTTACTGTCTACAGTCCTGGGAGCAAAGTTCTGGCAGACACTCCAGGGCATTGTGGGAAATTTCACCAACTCCGAAGTTTCCTAGATCCAGTCACTATTGACCTACATTTGGGGGAACGCAGGCATTAGTGGAATTAATAGTGATATGTTTGGGACCTGGCAGCATTCACAAGTTGGCTCTTATTTCCAGCCTTAGTTTGCTGCTGGTTGAAAAACTGTCTGCTCTAAGTCTATGTTAGAAGTAAATCCCAAACATCCGCTTAAGTGTTATCAATTTTCATTTGCTTATTTAAACTGCCAGTATTTATATCTTTTCAGATTTATTTTTTATTAAAAAAAACCCAAATGTGAGTTATTTCTGGGCAAGTAGGTAGAAGATAGCAACATGTTTTTCCTCCCCATTCGTTCAATATTTGATTTTCTTTGGAATGAGTAAGATAAATAGCGTTGGTTCATAAGAAAGTAGTTTCATGAATGTTGTTCTCATTAGAGTCTAAAAAATGAAGTTGTCTCTGTAGATTCTCTTGGGGCTTTATAGGCTGGGAACTGTTGTGGCAACCTGGCAGTTTCCTGTACAATTAATTCAACATGGTTTTCTGCTTTATCGGTTCTCTGCAGCAGAAGGTTTATTTTCATCAACTATATCAAGGACAAAACTTTTCTTTTTTTCTTTTCATTGGAAGGGTTTCTGTATTTTCTTTCTCTTTGTGGAAGGGACAGCATGCTGAGACAGCTAGTAGAATAAATACTTCCAGGAGCTGAATATTCAGACTTATGAAACAAAATAGTCCTTTGTCTTTCGCAGTTACCTGGTGAGGCTTCTCTCTTTCTCATACATCTGGTGGGTCAGATGCAGATGAGACTGTTTATTTGTTTTGATTGCTGTAAACATACATATATAGCGAGGATTTTTCTGCAGCTTGTATTAATACATCTAATATCAATTCCTACCCCTAAATCCTATGAAAATCTATTCAGTGGGGCTTGCTCCTACTGTATGTGTGTGTAAGATGATGGCATAAAGAATTTTTCTTAAATACTGATGTCAAAAATATTGCACATTTTACATTTTATTTTGTTCCTCCTTCTCACACTGGTTCATTGTTCCATGGCTTGAATAAGCTTTGTCAGCATAACTGTGCTTTACTGCTGTCTCAGACACCAGGCTGCTATAATTTCCTGCCTATAAGGAAAACCAAGCTGGCTTGTGATCCCCAGTTATGCTTCCTGTCCATTCCATGGCTTGCAAATTACCCCTCAATACTTAAACATTCAAAGGATTTATTTATTTCATTTGCATGCGACCTTTCTTCCAGAGTGGAACCCAAGGTGGCTCCCAAAGAAAATCCAATAATAAAAAAAACCTTCACAGGAAAAAAATTGAAAGCAATGAAAATACCACCTAAGTTTAAAAGTCATACTTTGACTGCAGCAAAAGAATGCACAGGTCAAAATAAAATTGAAGGTGTTTCACTTGCATATGGGGTTCTGTGTCTCTTTCTAAAATCATGCTGCAATTTTATGTCCATGGTATATAAGTCTATAAATATATAAGAATACACACACACACCACACATATATATGGTATATAAATATATAAGAAAACTAATCATAAACTGCAGTGATGGATGAGTTAAGTAAATCCCATCACTATAAGTGAGATGGAATGTTAGTGTCCAGTAAAATGTTTACTTGCCTAATTTTTGTGAGAATCTTACATCATATCCACCCTAGATTTTGTTGTTGTTAGCTGCCCTTAACTGATGTCAATAACTGACCTCGATTCATGGTGACCCTGTGGATGAGACATCTCTAAGACCCCCTGTGACCTCCCTGATTGTGTCTAGTTATTTAGTGTGGGGTCTTCCTCTCTTTCTACTATCCTCTTCCTTTCCTCACATTATTGTCTTTTCCAGTGAGTTGTGCCATCTCATGATGTGACCAAATTATGACAGCCTCAATTTAATCATCTTCACCTCCAAGAGTATTTCAGACCTGATCTGTTCAAGGAACCATTTGTTTACCTTTTTGGCTGTCCACAGTGTCCTCAGCCCTCCTCTCCAGCAACACATTGCAAATGAGCTGATTTTCTTTTCATCCACTTTTTTCACTGTCCAGCACCCACATCCATACATAGTGATGGGAAATACAGTACCGTCATTTGGATGATTCTGACTTTAATACTCAATTGTATAGCTTTGCTGTTTAAAATTTTATCTGGTTCTTTCATGGCTGCCCTTCCCATTCTTAGTCTTTTTCTCATCTCTTGGCTGCAGTCAACCATCCTACACCAAGCCATTGAAGTTCTGTATATCCATACGTGTATCTTAGGGTACATCTGCACTGCAGAAATAATGCATTTTGACACTGCTTTAACTGCCATGGCACAATGTTATGAAATCCTGGGATTTGTAAATTTGTTGTGGCACCAGTGCTCTCTGACAGAGAAGGCAAAATATCTCATAATGCTACAAATCCCAGAATTCCATAGCACTGAGCCATGGCAGTTAAAGTGGCACCGATTAACCCTTAGAGAGTGAGATGGCTTTGCATGCATTGTACCTTCATTCCATACATCATTTATTGTAGTAGACCAGGAAGTTTGCAGTGTTACTTTTTTGGACTGTAATTTCCACAACCTCTGTGCTAGCATAGCCAGTGGTTGTGTTGGGTGATTTCTGGGAGTTGTAATGAAAAAAGTAACTTTTTTGAGCTCTGAGAAGGCAGTCTTGTGCAGCCTGAGTAGATCAGGATAATAAGGAGAAAGCCTGCATGGGAACTGGTATCGTTCTGCACATTGCAGGAGACACCAAACTTTGCAAGGAATACCAAACAAGTAACATGCATATGCACCTTTAAGACACTGCTCTAATCCTGGCCCATATCCTCTTCCATACTGGTGTATGAATGAGAGTGTGTAAGAAAGCCATTACATAAGCATTCTCCATAGCAGTTGCCCCCCCCCCCCCCCGCAATGGTAATGTATGGCCTTTCCCTTATCATTTTCCTACTGGGTTTTCTTCCCTTGCAATTGTTTTCTACAGTTGGCCCCCCACATTTGCACTTTGACTTTCAGAGATTTGATTATTCATGGGTTTGATTAATACGTTCTCTCTAGGAATCTTAGGTCCTCCAGCGTGACTCTGTGATCACTTCTATCAAAAGTCATGCTGAAGGTCCAAGGGATTCCTAGGGAAAACACTTGCCTAGGTAGTTGTATGTCCTCTAGTGCAAGTCTAAAAAATCTGGCACATGTTGACCACAGAGTTGCCCTGGAGGACCTAGAGATTCCTAGAGAGGTATTTTCTCAGGTAATAAAAATAGTGTTTTGTCATTTGTGGTTTTAACACTTTCACACAGGTCCTGTGCTCTTAACGCCAGGGATTGTGGAGGGTCCACTGTATTTATTTTCCCCCTGCTGACTCCCCTCATCCCTGTCCTGGGATCTGAGGTCACAGATGTTCTGGAAAAGGAAAACTACCCAACTAGAGACCTGAATGCCACAGTTACCCATTGAGAGATACAGCTTGCTCCCTTAGTTGCCAACCTGGGGCAAGTGACTCCTGGGAGAACAGTGGCTTTAGCCAAGGGACTTTCTGGCAGTCCATGGAAGGAACGTTGTTTCAGGCTGTCCAATCCATTCTCAGCATTATCTTTCAGAAAAATTGACAGTTGACCTGACTGCTACACAATGTCCCTTATTCCCTCTGTTTATGCTACATGAGAATTTGTAGCCCATGTTTGCTACGAAGACACAAACTCTATTTCTAGAACATCTTTTCAACTGCCTGGTCATTAAGGCAGGGCAGAATTTTTTTTACATACCACCTGGACCTGGAAAATGTCACTGCCTATCTAGTCAGGCAGAGTTGCTTTATCAGTATAGAGCTGGGGTGAACTAAGATTGCACTTACTTCCTGTCAAGAAATACCAACTATTGTTCTCTATGATGAAAGCACTGTAGAAACTACTTTTATGGCTTCTGATAATCTTGTCTGCTCCTCTTGTTGGCATTTCTATTTGAAAGATACTTGTAACTTAGAGAAAACAGATGCAGTTGAATAGTTAACATTTCTCATTCCAAAAATTAATAAACTATGACCATTTCTCTGTCAATGTATTAATGTTAGGGTTGTGCTGACTTCTTAAGAAAGTTGTTAGTTATGTAAACAAAGCTTTCTCTTTTTCTTTCTGTCTTTTTATTAAAAAACACATTCTGAGATTCTGAGAAGTTTGGCTGATTTTCAGTGTTGAGAAATGCACTCTAGCTGCAGTTATTAATCTTAATATACATTCAAGGCAATCATAGCATACATTCAGTGTTGCTATCTCAGTAAAACTGTTTTTGAATTTGAAAGTATCAAGAGTAAGATTTTATTCCAAAAAATTAATACCAACATATCAAGAAGGCTTTTACAGTGGAGATACCAACATACAGTATTAAGGAAAGGGCTGTTAAAGGTGGCACTGTGTTGTTTTAAATTGCTCAGTTTTACACAGCTTTTTGTCCTTTTTAATTGTATGTTTCAAATTATTTATATTGTTAATAGTTTAGTTATATTTTAATGTGACCTTTTGTATGTTTTTAATTATATTTTAATTATTCTAATTCATAATCTGCCTTAAATCTCAAACTTGAACAGTCAGATTATACATATAATAATAGTCATAATAATCATCATAATAAAAAACAATACGTTAAGAAAAAGTTGGGCTTTGGTTTGCTCCCTTCAACAAGTGTTGTTGTGTACCTTCAAGTTGTTTCTGACTTATGGCCAGCCTGGGGCTAAGACTGTATGACTCACCCAAGGTCATCCACTGGGTTTCTGGGGCTGAGCAGGGAATCCAACCCTAGTCTCCAGAGTTGTAGTCCAGGGCTCAAATCATTTTGCTATGCTGGCTCCTCACCTTCAACATACTTATGTAGATTTATGGCTTCTAGGCATTGATAGGTGATTGTGATCAGGGAGTTGCTAAGATTGGGTAAGATCAAGCAGAACAGCAGAATCCAGCAGCACCATGGAGTGAGATGTCCCCACTCTACATTTTTCTGGCAATGGGAAGGATAGGAGAAAAACACTCTGTAGTGGAACATGGGATTTAGCCCATTGATTTTTTGAAAGTTTCCTGGATAAACCTCTTCTCTCTCTGGTTCCAATTGCAGAGCTGTCTAGGAAGACAGAGGTTTGCCTTTGTCCTATGGCTTGTATCATGCCCAGAGAATGGGCTGTGACCAAAATCCACAAGCTTGAAGCCTTGCTGAAAGCCACAGACCTGATTGGTTGTGGCAATTTTAAAATCTGTTCTTCCTTGGCAGTTAATGAGTTGCAGATGGTAGATAAAGTTAGGTATTGTGATGTAATCAGAAGCTTAATTCTGTGCTGAACAAGAGTAGTTTTTATGAAACCATTGTGGCTTGCATAATTTCCCTCCTTTCCCTCTTCCCCTATTTAGATGACTACATGGATTTCAAAAGCTTTTCAGGATTTTACTTTGCTGATATGTTAGATTATGTTTACAGGCCCCAGTTTGATAGGACAGTAGGATTTGCTGATGGACATGATCTACCAGGTCTAACACTGTTCAAGTAGCTATCATTTTGTGTGTTATTCCCCACACTCAGCTCTGTATGGTTTGTTACATGCTGCAGAAAATGACAAAAGAGAGAAATGAAGGAATCTAGCAGCACCTTATACACTGTAGGCTTGTTGCATCCAAGTAGTTCCTAGCATATGGTGGGTTGCCATGGCTAAGGAGGGATTTGAACCCTGGTCTCCAGTACTTGTTAGGGCATGGAAAGACGTGCTGTGTCCACCACGACCACCTACAGAGTTGAACCACGTTGACAGGACGCCAGGGAGAAGGAATCTGAAAAGATGTCTTCAAAGGTATTCAGGCCAAGAAGAAAAATATTCCTTCACCACTGCAAACGGCCTTAAGCTCCCGGCTTGAGAAATAATAACAAGAGCACTTCAAGCCTTCACTCTACATGAGGGCTTTAATAAATAAGTTACTTTAATAAATAAATTACTTTGCCAACCAAAACAACCATAACAACAAAAACAAAGAGGCAGTTACTCTTACACCAACGGTCATACTCTCTCAGAAGGACTGACAGCATCAACATTCCATAATTCAAGTGTCAACTGCCACTGGAACTATAATAGGTTCCGCTACAGCTCTATCTTGTGGGCACATAAATGTCATTTCCTAACAGTACTATAGTCCAGAATTTAAACCACTATACTGTGATGGTTTCAGAAACCCTCTGTATGCAGTGGGAATAGGTTACCATCCATACATTGTGACCATGAATGTGAGAAGCAAGTGCTTGAAAACCTACTCAGGTGTAGTCAGGAAATCCAGGATTGGCTACATGTCCCTTTTTGAGAATACAGTTGTATTATCCATGGATTTGTCACCCCCCAATTCAACCACCCATGGCTTGAAAATATGCATAATAACATAAATTCCCCAAAGCAAGCGTTGCTTTTGACATTTTATACACAGAACACAATTTCACTATGCCGTTGTATTTAATAGGACTTGAGCATCCACAAATTTTGGTATCCACAGGGGGTCCTGGAATCTAACCCCAGAAAATATCAAGGCCCCACTGTATATGCTCATTGGTACATCTGGGTTCGTTGCAGAGGTTTGTTGCTCACTCAATAGTATAATATTTTTAGATCATATCATAAGTGGATATAGTCCTTTATTTATTTATTTATTTATTTATTTATTTTCATTTTTATGCTACCTTTCTCCCAGAAAGGAACCCAGTGTGGCTCACAAATAAAAACACATTAAAATAGAAACAATTAAAAACATCAAATAAAAACAATATAAAATTACTCTAAATGCATCTGAGGAAGTAGACTTAAGCCTACGAAAACTCATGGTGCCAACTTCTTTCTTTCAGTTAGTCTCAAAGATGCCACAAGATCTCTCTACAATATAAAATTACATACCTTAAAAACTACAGTGCACATCCCATATAAAAGCTATCCCATGATTACGCATTAAATACCTGCCTGAATAAAACTGGTTTTGCTTGCTGATGGAAGGCAAACAAGGAGGGGTCCAGCCTTGCTTCTCTTGGAAGGGCATTCCAGAGGGTGGCAGCAGCCACTGAGAAGGCTGTCTCTCATGTCCTCACCAAGTGAGCCTGAGATGATGGTGAGAGTGACCAAGAGAAATTCTTACCCTGAAGATTTTAGGGCTCTAGCAGGTTTGTATTGGGAGCTACAGTCTCTCAAATAGTTTAGACCTAAGCTGCATAAGGCTTTATAGATCATGACCAGCACTTTGAATTGTGCCTGGAAATGAATTGGTAGCGAGTAAAGCTGTTTCAACAAGGGAGTTATATGTTCCCTATAACTGACCTTGATCGGCATTTGAGCTGCGGCATTTGCACCGGCTGAAGTTTCCAAAGGCAGCCCCATGTAGTCCAAATGTTACAGTATTCCAAATGGGATATAATCAAGGCATTGCCAGATCCAACATCTCAAGGAATGGGTGAGGCTGGTGCACTAGTTTTAGCTGTCCAAATGCACTCCTGGCCACTGCTGAAACCTGAGCATCCAGGCTCAGAGTTGAATCCAAGAGAACACTCAAACTGGGAGCCTGAAAGGGGGAGGGGGGAGTATAGCCCCATCCGGCACAGCCAAAGTCCCTATTCTTGATCTGCCTTAGGACTGATTTAAACTGCAGTAAATAAGTGTCCACATAACATCTGTGATTGATGTGGGAAGGAGTGGTCACTTCAGAAATGCGAGTGCCTGTGTAAAGGAGCGTGCCATTCCTCTGGCTCCCTCCTGATCTTCCAAGTTAAGTGCTTGTATGATGCTGTTTTGCTGGCTGATCATGTTGAGAAGGGCTGAGAGTGTTACATCTTCACTGGCCTTAAAAACAATTTAAGAGAGAATTGCTATTACATACTGCAGCCCTTGAGCAGATATACAGGTTGCGTTTCCCTTATCCGAAAAGCTTGGGACCAGAAGTGTTTTGGATTTTGGATTTTTTTCAGACATAATGAGATAGATACCTTGGAGGTGGAACCTAAGTCTAAATATGAAATTTATTTATATATCTTTTGCCCCTTATACACATAGCCTGAAGGTAATTTTGTGCATAATATTTTTAATAATTTGTGCACGAAACAATCTTTGCATACACTGAACCATCAGAAAGCAAAGGTGTCATTGTCTCAGCCTCTCAGGTGGACAATTTTGGATTTTGGAGGATTTGGGATTTTGGAATTCTTGATAAGGGCTACTCAGCCGGTATTCCAGGACACTGCAACATGGCTTATAACTGATGCATTTGTGTATAATATGTGTGGCAATCTTTTCTCTTTCAAATTTGGGGCATCTTTTGATCTTTAGTGATACAGGAGCAGCTCTGAAGCATATAATGTTAGAGGTATGATGTATCTCTGGTTTAATTTCAGGTTGACTTCTACATTCAGGATTTAAATGTACATTAGATGGTTTAATGAATTTGAACACGTTGACCCAAGATTGCCTTGTCCATGAGAGTAAGCACTGTCATGTTTAATTTTTGCTCTGCAGTGCAGCAGTTTAGGATGTGTGTGTGTGTGTTTTCTGTGTGCATAAACAATTGTTGAGCACATCCATTTTCTCTCATATGTGTGCTTAAAAGAAACCAACTGTGATATTAATCCTGAAAATCATGTGACAGATGCAAGCTTTATGATCAAAGGCATCTGATCATTGGCTGTGTGTCACTGACTGCTTAGGGCTCAAAGGAATTTATCATAGAATGTGTTTCATTTCCTTTAAAGCGAAAGGGTCTCTCTTTCTTATTTATTTACTTAAGAGGCTAGATATGCAGATGCCTCTTAATTCTGCCTCCCCCCTCCATTTCAAAACACAGATTGCTGTCCACCCAAGTGCAGAAATCCTGCCAGGAAAAAGGGTGAGAGAAGTCTCTCTTTCCCATGACCCTCGCTCTAGATGTCATTGTTTTTCCAAGGGCTCATTACTTGAAATGCCTAGATAACGTCTTTAGTTCCATATGTCCTCCTGTCCTTCCCCCACTCCCCCAAAATGGTAAAATCAGATTGCTCCCCCCCCCCTTATACTACAGTCAGATTGCTTTTTTCCTTATACTGGCAGCTGTTGTTCAACTAAGTACTTACAAGATAAATACCTTCCCCTCAAATTATCTTTGATCTGTGATGTTGGTTCACCTATTATTTGTCTTTTTCTTCATGTGCTGCCTTCACTCTCAGTTTTTGCAGAAAAGATTGGATATAAACTTGATGGTGGTAGCAAGAGTAGCAGCTACAATAAAAACAGTAATAAATGTGTTACATGTCCAAGTTCTTAACATGCTGATTGCAAGTATCAATGTTTTTTCATGTTTTATTATGACAAAAGTGGGTGTGCCTGTGAGAATACATCCTGAAGGGATGCCTCAGAAATTGAAGGGCCTCATTCAGGATCCATCTTCGGTAGAGTTTAACCAGCACACTTGCAGGGAAGGTCTTTTCATCCATATGTTGTTGAACTGAGCCCTGATCTCCAGAGTCAGAGTCTAACACTCAAACCATTATGTCATGCTGGCAAACCTCCCTATCAAGAAAGATCTGGCATAATTACTGATTTATTTCAATTTCTGATATGTAGTTTATATTAGTGTTTTGATTCACTTCATTGCCAGTCTGACATGGTTTGAAGATGATTTGGCTTAGATATGAATAAAGTGCAGCAAGTAAAACCTGCTCCAAACTCTGTTGTAGATTCTTGTAATATCCGTTTTTTGGGCCCAGGTAACAAAATTACATTTAGAGGACAAATTTGGCCTCACTCTGGGGGTACAATTTGCCATTATGGGAACTTATTTTTATGGGAGATATGACCTGTGCAGGTACAGAGCAGGTACTGGACTCTCAAAGAGATTGCCCACCTCTGAATTTGTTAATTATTATTATTATTTTATCAATTACTAGTATATATATCATGGACCAATGTTGGTACATAAATCCTCTATAAATCCTGACTTCCTAAATAAGTGTTCTGCCAAATTCTGGGCTAGAAAACAAATGTGTTCGAGTGTGATTCCCAGCATCCCTCAACATCGTTTATGCTGGCTAGGACTACTTGTAGTTGCCATCCAACAGCCTTTGCAGACTCAGATGATTCCCACTCCATCCTGATCCTGATCTGCTTTACCAATAACTGGCATCATGCCTACATGTTTCAACCTATTCCTTCCCTATGTTTTCTATACCTTAATTCATATTTCATAGGTTTCATAGGTTTCTCTAAATTAGTGTTTTGCTACAGCTGAATCAGAAAATGGTGGTATAATCTTTGCATACAAACCAGAATAAATTACAGTTTGTAAGCAGAGTTTAATCTACAATTTCCTAGTTCAAATTGTCATGCCAGCAGAGGGCCTGCCTTTGCCAAATGTACACAAATTTGTTCCTTCTTGTTTGAACTTTACATTCTCAACTAATCTACAACACTAAATAAATAAATAAATAAATAAATAAATGCTATCATACCTTTTGGCTGTCCTGATTTAGCAGAGACAGTTCCTATTACCTTTCTGTAATTATACTTTTTAAAATGTCTTTTAAAATGTCCCAGTTTCTTTTCTCCTTAGTCCTTGGTTTGCTTCAGTTGCTTCAATGTGATTCAAAATGCAAAAGTAGTTTGAGTTGGGGACAGAGGAGAGGATGGGGGAATTTTGCCCTTTCCAGTAGGCTCAGGTAAAAGCAAACTGTGGTAACCTCTCTTTGCTACTAACTAGGCTGCATCTATACTGCACAAATAATCCAGTCTGACACCACTTTAACTGCCATGGCTCAATGCTATCGAATTCATTGTAGTTTATTGTAGCATCAGAGCTCTCTGGCAGAGAAGGCTAAATGTCCCACAAAATTACACATCCCAGAATTCTGTAGGATTGAGCTATGGCAGTTAAGTGGTGTCAGACAGTTTTATTTCTGCAGCGTGGACAACCCCGAATTTGTGTTATTCCACATTAATACCTTTTTTTCATCTGGATAACACTCTGATAGTTCTTGGTCACATGTTCCTTGGCCAAGTGCGAAATTTTGCATGGTATGAAATAGATATTTAGAATTCCTACATTTTCACCTTAAAAATAATATGTAAATCACTTTGAAGTTAACCTGTCCCCATTGTTCTGTTCCAGTTGTATTCATTGTATTTTATTTGCAACGTTGGGCAGAGATGAACATAAATTTAGCACATATTTATTGAATCGGGCAGTTCACAGATAAATAAGAAGGTGGAAAAATACATTCTGTTGTTCAATAGGTACAAGTAGGCACACTACTTTGCTCTTAAGGGAATCTATGGGTGGGTGTTTCATGAACTGCAGTCTTCTTTGATCCTGTAGACAAACCACCTTTGAAACTATAGATACTGTCAACAGAAGCTTCAGATATTAAAGTAGTGGTGATGGTATATGGGGTTCAGTTTTCCGCTTTTTATATGGTTAAGAATTATATTAAAAAATCCCACTGGGTGTGTGCAAATTCCTGGGTGTGCCAGAGTTGCTCTTTGGATCCTGTCCTATAAATTGTAGCTGTAGAACAACTTTTTAACCCCGAAAACACCCATGAATTTCCAGTTGCACCTGCATTTATTCTTTTTTAAAAAACTTTTTTTACTTACAGTTATTATTGTTTTTGTCTTGTTCTGACCATAAAGCAACTCTGTCATACAGTTTTCTAGGCAAGAATTTTTCAGAGGGAGTTTGCTATTGCCTGGCTTGGAAAGTGAGTAAGCGTGACTAGCCCATGGTCACTCAGTAGGTTTTTCCAATTCAAGTGGGGACCAGGGTTCATTTTTCAAAGCCAGTCCAAACCACTACACCACTTTCTCCTCATCTGCACTGCAGAAATGCTGTAATCCAGTTTGACACCACTTTAGTTGCCGGCTCAGTACTATGAAATTCTGGGATTTTAGTTTGTTGTGACACCAGAGCAAAACTCTGGTTCCACAACCAACTACAATTCCCAGAATTCCATAGCATTGGGCCAAGGCAGTTAAAGTGTGTCAAACCAGATTATTTCTGCAGTGCAGAAGCAGCCACAGGCTAGGAAATAAATATTTCATAGTGGCTTGGAAATAAGTAGACACTGGAACACAAGGGCTTAGAAATCGTTACAGAAGCTTTATGATTATAGTAGTTTTCTAGGAAGCCTTCACATTTGGTTTTGTGAATTCTGTTAAACTGATAAACTAAAATGAAATGTTCATCACATCCATCATTGTCCATTCTGGAAGTATGGTTTCCAAAGTCTCAGTCCAAACTCAAACCACTACACCACTTTTGCCTCATCCGCACTGCAGAAATAATCCAGTTTCAACAGTTCTAACTCCTTAACTAGGAAGCCTGGCTCTAGCCCTGCATAATTTTGAACTATGTATTAAATTGCAGTAAATTCCTATCCGTTTGCAGACTTTATTGTCCCATTGCCAAGCATGGTGCAGTCTTGGTGATGCCAAGTAATTGACAAAGGGTTATGTGTGAAATACCTTAGATTTCCTTGTTCATATAGAGCTGAATTTCTGCTGCTGCTTCTGCTTCTTTTTGATAAGCTCTTAATTTTTAAGGGCAAAAGACGAATGTTGTTTACTATTCCATAGCAGTATGCAAAACTAAACTTTATTTCTTGCCCAAAAAGGAACTGTCTATATTTCTGAAAAACAAAAAAAAAATGTATATACTTCTAAAAACAATTTAGGGTTGTTATGGGAACTCAACTGCTTGCTTTAATAGAACTTGGTCAACTGAAAGTCTGCTGTTACTTCACTTGAAAAAAATGTTGACTATTTGCTCAAGGGGAGGTCAAGCAGCTGTCAAGTGGCTATCAGAAGTTAATTGTCTTGTAAGTTAAAGTCTTGTTTGTTATAAGATACAGATCAGGGAATCTTGCTAGAAATTTTTAAGTTGATCCCTTGAATTTGTTTCATTTGAAGCAGGACTCCTCTGGCAAGATTGGAATTCCCATCAATCCTCACAATTAGAGATGCTGGCAAGGATTAATGGGAGCTGAAGTCCAGCAGTGTACTGAGAGATAAGCTGTCCATCTTTGATCACAGGGAAATTGTATAAGCCAACCCTAAGAGTATGCTAGCTGAAGATTTATATTAGATGTGTATGTATATACTGTATTTTCTGGCATATAAGACTACTTTTTAACCCAGGAAAATCTTCTCAAAAGTCGGGGGTCATCTTATACGCCAGGTGTTGTCTTATAGGGCAGGTGCTGAAACTTCTGAGCCGGAATGGAGAATCTGTGGTCGTCACATATGGTGGGGCCCCCCCCCTCAAAAACAGCTGCGGCCACATCCCCACCATATGCGATGATCGTATGAAAGCAGCTACCGCTTTGATAGTCTTGGAGACAGGGAGGGTTGAGAGGCAGGGAGAGCTGACCAATCCAAGCAGGCTTTGTATACAACAAGGTTTCCTGCTGAGTATCTGCATGTCATAAGCATTTGAATTAAAATTACCATATTGAAATCAAATCTGATGTTTTTTAAAAATTTTATTTGGTGTGCGTTGGAAGAGGGGTAGTCTTATATGGTGAGTATATCCCAAACTCTATATTTTAACTGGAAAAGTTGGGGGTCGTCTTATACGCCCGGTCGTCTTATACACCGGAAAATACGGTATCTCTGAGTGTGTATGCTTTGTTGTTGTTGTGGCTGGTGGAGTGTGATATGAATGTACTTGTAATAGTGGCCACACATGATTCTTCCACTATTAGATGAAGTTCTTTTTATTCAGGAGGCTTTTGAGATATAAATATATATAGCACACTTCCAAAAAGTTATTCCAAAACTATATTCCAAAACTTCATGTCCCCATGGGCGGCTGAGATAGTGACACCTTTGCTTTCTGATGGTTCAGTGTATACAAATGTTTCATGCGCAAAATTATTAGGCTACATGTATATGAGACATAAATGAATTTCACATTTAGATTGGGGTCCCATCTCCAAGATGGCTCATTATGTATATGCATATATTCCAAAATCTGGAAAAAAAATTCTGAACATTTGTGGTCCCAAGCATTTAGAAGAAGAGAGACTTTCTTCTTTGTTAAAAAAATCCTTCCTTTGATCTTTGTGAAATTTTGAAAAGGAAATAAATGTAATAGGTAATAATGGAAGGGAGCAAGGATTCGAAGCTCTGTTATGGTGATGTTTAATATGGTCTTTCGGCAGACGGTTCTCTCTAAGGAATGAATGGTTAACACTTTCACTGAATTTTAATTTCCTGAATGTTTTCTGCTTTGAATTATTTTTATAGTTAGTTGGGACGTCCGGAGGACGCCCCATTTTAAAAAAGGGGCGTCTCTTCTAGACTCTGTCCGTACAATATGGCGCCGGCCCTTCTACATGGCCGGCGCCATATTGATGTATCGGACGCTGAGCGTCTGAACGTCGCACGGCGCTAATGACGTCACGAATGCGCCCTTGGTGCTTCGCGACGTCATCAGTGCGCCGCGGAAAGAAGCTCCGAAATGGAACTTCTTTTTTGCTTCGCGCGGGAGCCGCGCGGTTTGGCTGCTGCGGCTCCCGCGCAGAGCAAATGGCACCGGCGGGAGACCACCACAAAGCAGCGGTTTGTATCCCGCCATTCAGTTTCTTAATTGATTTAATCTGATATTTGTAGTGTTCTCATTTATTGAAGCTGTGTTTGATTAGTTGTGATAATTAAAATTATTTGGTGCAATAATACTGTTAGCTGCCTTGAAGTCTATTGAAGAAAGGCAGCGTGTACATATCAATAATATGTGTGGGTTCTGAAGCACTGGACACGCCACAGCTTCAAGGAACATTGTGACTCTTGACTGTTCTGCTGCTCGTAGCCGCTGCATATCTCTTATGTTTATAGATCACCATTGTCTGTTTCTTTTCAACGTGGTAGACAAATACAACTCTGCATGCTACTTTTAAAAAGGATAAACAGTTCTAAAGCCATTATAACAGTTGTTTAGTTTCTTTACAGTTGAAAGAAGTATGCATCACTGTAATAAAAAGCCAGGTACTGAACATACATAGTCAACATTAGCCACAGATAGAGGGCATATGGAGCACTCATATACAGAGTAATGTAATGAGAATTATTAAGTATGTATAGATTTCAGAAACAGTGTGTTACAGGAGGAACCAGTGTGATGTAGTGATTTTAGCATTGGACTACAACTCTGGAGATCAGGGTTCAATTCCCAGTTCGGCCATGAAACCCACTGGGTGACTTTGGGCGAGTCATATGCTCTCAGCCTCAGAGGAAGGCAATGTCAAACCTCCTCTGAACATAACTTGCCAGGAAAACTCCGTGATAGCTTTGCCTTAGGGTCACCATAAGTCAGAAACCACTTGAAGGCACACAACAACATGTGTTACAGGCTTGAAAGAGGAAAAGAAGAGTGGTGTGTGCAAGGTCACTTTTTTCCTTCTTACCAAGCAAATCTGAATTAACAGAAGAAGAAGATTTAATAGGAGTCAAGTCAATCCTCTTCTCACCCACCTCTAATCTGATACTTTCTTGTGAGCAGTCCTGGCATGGACCTCTAATTTGACAAGACAAGAAAAGTCAATCCCCAAATGGCATATTGTGCCTCAATATTGTTCCGTTGAGAGCTAGCAGATGGCAGAAATGCTATGCATTGAGCAAAAGTGTAAGAAAGCATTCATTGAAGAAAACAACAAATGTTTTGCCACCATAGTCTAGGTGGCCTTTTGCTTTTATATCTCCTCCCCTTTAATTTGGCCAGAAACATTGAGGTCAACATCAGGATAGGTTTTTCTCTTCACTGGTTGGTTGGTTGTTATTGTTGTTGTACGTCTTCAAGTTGTTTCCAGTTTATGTTGACCGTTTCAATGGGGTTTTCTTGGCAATATTTGTTTAGAGAATGTTTGCCATTGCCTTGTTTAAGTGACTTGGCAGATGTTACCCAGTATGTTACATGGCCAAGCTAGGATTTGAACCCTGGTTTCCAGAATTGTAGTTCATCACCCAAACCACTACGCCATGCTGGCTTTCTCTTTGCTCCTTATTACTGGGCAAAGTCACTCAGTGTCCTTTTTTGGACCTCCATGTATGTAACCTGTTTTTCACTACCATAAGTTTTGTTTATATCCACTTAGAATGTATAGTTAATGAAATATGAAGAAATGGGTGTCGAGGAGGGAAAACTGCATGCTAGATGCAGTTTTTAAAATTTGTCTTTGAAAAATTGCTTATGTTCAAAACAAGGGCATGTTCAAAACAAGGGCATGGTTAAGTTCTGCTAGGAAAAAGTAGGCTGGATATGAAGAAAGTCATGCTCCATAAAATAATATGGCCTTTTCTAAATCACTTCAGAAGCAAAGACTTTGAAAAAAGAATGGAAGAATGGATTTGACACAGTCCATTGAATTCACCATTCTGTTTGTGACAGTAGCCAGCAATATGCCCTGTCTAGGAAATTTCCAGGGTCATAAAGGGGATCTCGATTCACTGCTTGTTCCTAACTTCCAGTTATGAGATATAATTGCTTCTGAACATAGAGTCACACATAGCTGACATAGCTAATAGTTGTAAATCCTCTTTTCAAAAAGTGTTCCAGGGACCAGACAAAATATTTTGTGCTCATTGGTTACAATTGATTCTTTTTTCCTGAGGTAAGTGCAACTTGTGGATTGCACTGGCCCAAAGCCTCCTTGTGTAAGTAGTACTGCTGTAAATAGACTGCTATCTCTGTGTGCATATGGATATACAAGTAACCTGTCTGGATTTTTGGCGATTCTCATTCTGAACTTGGGGAAAATGACATTCACTAACAAAGTATGTTGGACACTTATAAAATGTTCAGTTATGCAGTCTGCTTTACAAAAAAAATTAAATGAATTTGCACATGGTCCAAAAATTTAAATGGATTTGCAAATGGTCCCCTTTTTGGAGGGAGAATGCGAATGTAGAGAATATGAGAATGTGAAATGCAGCATATAACTGGCACCAATCCTTTTTAGATAATGAAAAAGAAAGTAATTTCCTCCTAACAAAGTGATAGGCTGAAAGAAATAAAATAAAGCCCTTTTATGTAATTAACAAAAACATAGAAGGGATTTTATGCTGGTGACCTTTCTCTGTCTCTGACCTTTAAAGATGAGAGGTTTACAACCTTCTTCATCTTCTTTAATAACGACAAAAAAATCCTGCAAAATAGAAAAGTGATATAACTGGGGGCAAATTGTCTAGGCTGCCCCTTTATTTGGCATTTGGTTTTCTATATGGGGAGTGTTCCCTTTTTGGTATGGAGGAAAATCCAGTCATGCAAGATTAGATGCAAGTTCTTATTGCATTGGCAGAGTATGCCTGAGAGACAACTCTGATTCTTCCAGGAAAATGGAAGTACATAATAATAATAATAAAAATTTATTTGTATACCGCTTTTCCGTCTGATCAAAGCGGTTCACAGTAGCGTACAATATAATACAAAACAGTACAATGCTCAAGCAATACAATATGACATCAGTTACATTGGCAATATTACACAGTGCAATAAAAGACTCCTAACAAATACAAGTCCATTTAAAACAGTCGGTTGGGGTTGGGTTTCTGGATCTTAATTAGGGTATTCTATCTCTAAAGAGAATCAGGGGGGTATGCTATTTGAAAAAGATGTGTTTTCAAAGCCTTCTTGAAGGCTTCCAGCGTGGAACATAGCCGGATCTTTTCAGGGAGAGCATTCCAATGAGCGGGAGCTGTCGCCGTGTAGGCTCTCTGATACGTTTTTACTAATTTTACCTTGGGGTATTCAAGTACATATGTCCCAGATGATCTGAGGGTGCGAGGGGGATTATGTAGGGAGAGGCGCTCCCTCAAGTAACTTGGGCCCGAGCCATGTAGGGCTTTAAAGGTAACGACCAACACTTTGTATTGCGTCCAGAAGCTAATAGGCAGCCAGTGGAGAGATTTTAATATCGGTGTTATATGGTCCGATCTACGGGTACCCGTGACCAATCTGGCTGCGGCGTTTTGAACTAACTGAAGCTGGTACAAAGGTAGCACCATGTAGAGCGCATTACAGAAATCCAAGCGAGAAGTTACCAGTGCATGTACTACAGTTTCAAGGTCCTTTCGATCCAGACAGGGGCGCAGTTGGCGTATCAGCCGAAGCTGGTACCAAGCACTCCTGGCCATCGCATCTACTTGAGATGATAATTGTAGAGATGAGTCCAGGAGTACTCCCAAACTGCGAACTTTATCCTTTAAGGGGAGCTTAACCCCGTCAAGGTTAGGGTGACAAATTTCCCTATCTGGATTTGGGGTACCTATCATGAGTACCTCTGTTTTCTCTGGATTCAGCTTGAGTCTGTTTTTCTTCATCCAGGCCATTACTGACTCCAGGCAGGGGTCCAGAGGGGAGGTGCCATTCTTACTCACTGTATCAGTCGGAGACATGGAGAGATAGATCTGGGTGTCATCAGCATACTGATAACACCGAGCTCCATGCCTCCGGATGATCTCTCCCAGCGGCTTCATGTAAATATTAAATAGTATGGGGGATAGAATGGCGCCCTGCGGAACGCCAGATGTCAGCTCCCTTTTACGGGAGCAGCTGTCCCCCAGCCTCACCGACTGGAACCTTCCCGAGAGGTAGGACCGGAACCACTGGAGCGCAGTGCCCCCGATACCTAATTCTCCCAGGCGTTCCAGAAGGATACCATGGTCGATGGTATCGAAGGCCGCTGAGATGTCTAAGAGCACCAGCAGGGTCACATTTCCCCTGTCGATGCTCAGACGGAGATTATCAACTAAGGCGACCATGGCAGTCTCGACTCCGTGTCCCGCCCTGAAGTCAGTTTGAAATGGGTCTAGATAGTCGGCTTCATCCAAGACTGCTTGGAGCTGAAAGGCGACTGCCCTCTCGATCACCTTGCCCAAGAATGGCAATAGGGAGATCGGTCTATAGTTAGTCATTAACAGGGGGTCAAGGGAGGGTTTCTTCAAAAGAGGTTTCGCCACTGCTTGCTTTAAAGGCAGTGGAAATACTACCTCCCGAAGAGATGCATTTACTATAAAATGTAATGCAGTTTGAATAGTCCTAATCTGAAATGCTTGGGATGAGAAGTATTCCTTATTTTTGATTTTTTGGGAGTTTGGAATACCTCTCTTTGCAGTTGCATAATAAGTTTGGAGAGAGACTCAGGATCTGTGAAATGGTGGGAATCCAAGTGTGCTGCTTGGCATGGATCCACATCTTGTGCCATTTTATAGACCCTTGTTTCTCTCTCCTGATGAGTCTTCAATCTCACAAATACAGTACAGGTAAGTAGCTCAAAAAATGTGGATTTTGGAATTCCAGATAAGGGATATTCAACCTGTATAGTTGTGTGATTCATGGTTTAATACAGTGGGACCTTGTTATCAGTTGAGATTTGGTCCAAGACCCCCCTCCCCCCAGATATCAAAATCCAGGAACGCTCAAGTCCTGTTCTATGCAATGATGTAGTAAAATGGCTTCTTTTCTATAAAACCTGTCTTGAATCTCATAGTGGGAGAAAGGTAGGATATACATCCTTGGAATAAATAAAATAAAATGGTAAATTCAAGGTTTAATTCTAAGATCTTTTTTTTGTGTGAATATTTTCGAACCATGGTTGGTTGAGTCCGTGGACACAGAATCTATGGAGAGCCAACTGTAGCTTTTTGTCTATGGCTTTTATAGGATTGTTGCCTCTAACAGTGATTTTTTTAGGTTCTCAAACCTTTAACTAATCAATGTGACCTGATCTTTTTTTCCCTCTCTCTTAAATTCTTATTGCTTCTCTCTTAGTGCAGCCTTGCCAAGACTTTTGTATTTGGTGCTAAAGTGCAAGAGCAACCATTTATTTTTCCGAACCAGCCACACACAGATAGTTTGTGTATATTTCTTACATGCTGTTTTCCGCCCTGACGATCAGCAGCAAGATATGAACAAATCTTCAAATCTCTACCAGTTGGATCCCAATGCTGTAAAGTGGAGCGGGATGCAGAGGCCTTTTCCAATTTGCCAGCATTCAAAATTTCTCTCATCGTTTCTATTCACCACTGAATTTCTTGGCTCCTGCTGAGATTTTCTGTTTTATTGGTGATAGAAAATTGGCTGAGAAATGCCAACTAATGTTGATTTATAAGATATTTTTATTAGTATTTTTAATGCTGTTTAATTCTTTCATGCATCGCTAAGCATAATCACTTCACCAGCTGGCATGTTTACAGTGTCTTCTGTGGGGGAAAAAAGATGTCCCACTGTGGCATGTTCTATTTAGAATGAAATTGACTGTATCAAGCACAGCAGCTGTTGGCATACAGTACTTCTCAGCGGGGTGCTCTTGTTCCTTCAGCTATTTTTGATTATTGATAAGAGTTTTCTGTTATGTAGTTCTTTGAAAGCATAACAGTCAAGTTTTATTTCCTATTTGTCTTGCAGTAACAGAGGAGAGGAGATAGAGGTGTCAGGACTCAAAATGCAACTATCCCGTTCCCTCTGGCAGTCTACTCTACATTCATGAATACTGGACAGTATTTTAATGTCTTTATTGTCCCTTTGAGAGAACAACTAAATAAAAACGTCATGTTTATACCATGCTGAGGCTGCAAATAGAAGTGAAGGCTTCTATTCTTACCATTTGCCCCCCTCCTGCCAAAAAATCATCCCTTGAAGCTGCTTATAGGCGTACCCACAATTAATCCAGTTTGACATCACTTCACCTGACATGGCTCAGTGCTATGAAATTCTGGGAATTGTAATTTTGTGAGAAATTTAGCCTTTGTCAAAGAGCTCTGGTGCCACAACAAATAGCAATTCCCAGAATTCCACTGCATTGAGCCGTGACAGTTAAAGTGGTTTCAAACTGAATTATTTCTGCTGTAGCCATAATCTCATTGAGGGTAAGGTGCAACCATCAAGTTTTCATGAGTTGTTTTCTGCTGCCTTTGTTATCTTTGTTATTGTGGTATAACACACACACATGTTCTTATTAGAGTGCTTTTGATTTGTTTCAAATTGGTCTCTGTTACCTTCCTTAAGCTCCTTGAGAAAAATGGCATGGAAAATGATACTCTATTAAAAAGTGGGGTATAAAAATAAAGTTGATGCCGTAAGCTCTATTTCAGAGGAAGGAATTGGCAAAACTACCTCTGAGTATTCCTTGCTTAAGAAAACCCTATGAAATTCATGAGGTCAGCATAAGTCAACAAGAGACTTGAAGGCACACACACACAACACACATTCAGTTAGGAGGAAGGGCAGCTAACATCCATGGTAGCAGCTTCAGGCAGGCTGTCATCCTTGTAACCTTCTTGGTTTAACAGTTTAATATGATTAAGTCTGACTAGGCTGCTGGAGAGAGCTTGAGGAGATACAGAAGAGTGATGTACTTGTGCTGTCTCACTTACAATATTCTGCTTCTTCTTTTTTTTTATTCAAAACTTGCTTCTCTTAGATTTCTGGCTTGTGAGGCAAGAAATCTGATAACTAGGACTCTTGGAGTTCAGACTCCATACTGCTTTATGGATAATAATAATGATTTAACTTGAAAAGGGACTTTTGTGCCCTCACCTCACCTGTTTACAGACTGTCTGTATAGTGCCTTGCAGAAGTATTCACCACTTTTTGACTTTTCCTCATTTTACTTTGAAATCGAAATAGATCTACTTGGTTATTTAAGACTGTAAAGGTTGTGGTACAAAAACAAATTGTTACTGTTTGCACACCTAAGTTGCTGTAACATACTGGTACCTAAATAAGCTCTAGTGCAAACCACTATCTCCAGAAGTCACATAAATAGTTGAATGGAGGCCACCTGTGTCCACTGCCACATGTTTTCTGATTAAATGTACCTGAGTTTGGAAAACCCCAGAGGTTGCTGGAGAGCATTTTTAAGCAAGCAGATGTATGAAGATCAAGGAGCTATCATAACAAACCCAGGATAAAATTGTGTCAAAGCACTAATCAAGTTTGGTGCAATTACTTCTGCAAGGCACAGCATATTTAAAGATTTTGTATCTTGTAGTATCCATGATTGATTTTCAGATTGTTTCCTCAATTTGATGCTTCTTCACTTAGAAGTTTTACTCGTGCCTCCCATGAAGGCCAGATCATCCTCCGTTACTGATCTCTTCATCATAATTTGCAATTACGGCATACATTTCACAATTTTTCTTGTTTTAATTCTTGAGCCCTCTTCAGTCATGATGAGTCAAGAAATCGGAAAGAAAACATGTTAGCCCTGGACGCTCCATTGTTACTTCTTTCACTTTCTGTGTGAAAAAAGCAATGATCTGAAGATCCTCTGATACCCTGAAGGCATCAACTTTGGGGAGAACCTTCACAAAAAATAACAGAGGCTCTCTACTGATGACTGACCTGTCCCCCTAAGTAACATGAGCTCTTGCTGGCATATTGATACAATATTTTTCAATATGAATAGGACTTTTGTTCATGTGAAGCTCAGCTGACTCAACCAGAGTCCTTTATGAATGGACTGTAGATTGCAGAATTCATATTCTACACTGTTCTAAGGTTCTGTAGGAGGGATGCAGGAGTATTTTAAACCACAGCGTTGGATAAAATGTAATTATTACTAAGCAATGTGTAATTCATAATGTATACATCTTGCTCAGTGTTTTGATGGAGAAATGGGTTTGGGTATTTTACAGCTGTGATACAATTTCCGTTTATAAATCCTCCAGAAGCCATATGTTTCTAACTTGACACATCAAACTGTCTGTGGGCTGAGGCTTTTTTAATGAGAGGCATACTCGCTGGAGCAGCATTGCTTCCACTATACCACTAGTTGTAACAATTGAGCTTTTATAAGAAGAAGCACTTAGCAGATTGTATCCAGAATGAACACAACACATTGCACACTTTGAAAAGTGTGATCTATACAGCAGCCTGAAGGAAGAATAGAAGGGTATAAACCAAGAATGGGACTTTCAGAGGGAATAAAGTTATTTTGTCTGTATGTACAGAGCTGTGTACATCTACAGCGCTATATAAATAATAATAATAATAATAATAATAATAATACTTTATCATGCACCTGATTTTTGAGGTTTTTGGTGGATGTGGATATCCATTACTTGGTTTTATTCTTTGAACATTTGTTATCATCCCTCTCAACAAATTTTGAAGCCACCACAGGTTATTGACCTGTACAAGTGAATCTTCATTGATTCCAAAGCATTATACTTTCCAAAGCATTATACCTTTGGAGAAGTGTATTGTTTAGTTCTAGTATGTTAAAATCCTTTTAGGAAAACTTTAGCTTTACAATATCTCACTCTTTGCTCATGTTGAGCTTTGAGTTTGGCCCTAGACTTTCAATAAAATGAGCAATATTCAAGGTTAGTTTTAAGAAATTGAGAAATTTTGCACAGTTTCTAGACAAAGATAAGTAGTAAAAAGCCAATTTTAGCCTTAATGGAATTGTTCAAAAAAAGAGCAATACAAACCACTCCACATTTTTCTGCTGGTGCTTCCTCATCAGGCTTTTACCATGCATTCATGGAATTTTACCGGGGGGGGGGGGCATCTAGAAATAACCAACCATTTTTCTTCCTAGCATTGCTTCTACCATTTTTCTTTCAACAAAATACCTGTTAGATGGAGAAGGCAAACTGGCTGCACAATCTATTCTGGCAGTGCCAGGAGCACTGTATAGATATGTATAGGGACTTTGCTTAAATAAATACATAATCAGGATACTACATTTTCTTTCATTGAACAGTAGTGCAACCCCAAGATAAGGATAAGTGAAAGAATGTATGACAAAATGGAGAGGACATGCTTCCTCCAGAGATATTTTTGGATAATTTGTACTTATGCTCCCCCATATTAGCAAAGCTTTTTATTTTTATTAACTTGGGAAAATTCCCAATGGGTGGAGACAAAGTATTGTGGTTCATATTTTTAAAAAGGGAGATAAAACATTACCAGCCAACTGGTAACATCGCCGTATTATTTTGTTAGATGTCACCTCAAAATTATATACACGTTATCTTCTATCTAAGGCTGAAGACTGAGCAGATCAAAGCAATGTAACTGGTGAGGAACAGACTGGCCTCTGACAGAGCAGATCAGCTACTGACTACTGTTTTATACTGAACTATCTGACAGTGAAATTTACAAGTACCTCCAAAAAGTATTTATATGCTATCTTTGGTGGGTTACAAACCGCCGCTTTGCGGCGGTCTCCTGGCACTGCTGTTTGCTCCGCGAGGGAGTCGCAGCAGCCAAACCACGCAACTCCCTCGCGGAGCAAAAAAGGAGCTCCAAAATGGAGCTCCTTCTCGCGGCGCGGCTATGACGCCACGAAGCGCCACTGGCGCACTCGCGGCATCATTGCCACCGCAACACATGCGGAAGCACAGCGTCCACTACGTAAAAATGGCGGCGGCCATCTGGAACGGCCGCCGTCATTTTTTATGCGCAGAACATGTATTAGGGTTAGGGAGGTGCGGAGGCACCGCACCTCCCTAACCCTAGTACGCGCTCCGCACGTACTTTAATAGCGGTGTGTAACCCGCCTTTGTAGACTTAATTTCAGCCTTTGACAGAATAAACAGGTAGCGGTAATGGCACAAATTGTGGAGGTTGGGAATGGATACATGCTTGTTAATCTTAATTAAGAATTTATACTCAGATGCTAGTATTCAAGTAAGAGTAAGCAAAACGGGACAATTATAAGAAGAGGTTAGAACTTCCAAAGGTGTGAGACAATGTTGCCTGCTTGCTCCATTTTTGTTTAATATTCATATAAAAGATATAATTGCTCAATTGGCCAATGACTCTAACTTTCCTGTGTCCTTGGGAAATCAGAAAATTAATATTTTACCATATTTTAATATTTGACAAGCAGCCACCAAAAGGGAAGGTATTTTACCATACATCAAAGGAGTCACAGACAGAATAGGCAAAGTGGTGAGGAAGCACAACCTTCAGATGGTTTACAAACCAATGAAGAAAATCCAGTAAATGCTTCACTCACCCAAGGACCAGAGAGATGCTCTCACAGCTGCAGGAGTGTACCGAAAACTGCGAACAAGTCTACATAGGGACCACCAAACGCAGTGTGCAAACAAGAATCAAGGAACATGAGAGACACTGCAGACTGGGCCTACCATGTCAAGATGCACAGGGAAGCGATTGAAATCCACAAGCACCTGGACAGTTTCAACCGGAAAGAAGAAACCCTTAAAGTGAACAAAATTTGGCTACCAGTCCTGAGGAATAGCAAAGTAAGGACTCAGAAAATGCAAATGGGAAATCACTCAGAGTCAGGGGCTTTCCCAGCAGATAGTGATCACCAATTAACAGACACTAATCCTCTTTTGCATTAGCCTCCCAGACTGAGTCTAGCCATCAACACAGAACAATACGCATGCAAATCACTCCTGCATTCCCAAGCTCACACAGTATGTATACACCCACTTTTTCCAGGCAAAGCATTCTCTGAAGATGCCAGCCATAGATACTGGCAAAATGTCAGGAAGAAACTCTTCTAGAACATGGCCACATAGCCCCCCAAACCCACAAAAAACTATGGATGCTGGCCATGAAAGCCTTCACTTCTGTTCACTGTTTTCAGTCAGTCCCATATTGCACATGGGTGTCTGGCTGTTATTTCTCTAGTGTCTCCTAGCCCACAAGGGCTCCTAAGTTGATGAACAAATAAAAACCAATTAAAACAAAGAGGAAAAACTTTAAAAACACATTTTAAATACGTTTTAAAAAGCCCTAAAAGCAGCCTTAAATCCTTTCTAGAACCCAGTTTGAAACATTTTGAAACACTGAATACCATGCAGAACAGTTAGAAATGGTGCCAGCCTAACCTCTTTGGTTAAGGAGTTGCACAGTTAAGGCACTGCTACAGAGAAAGCCCTGTTATATGTACTTACCAAACTTACTTCATGAGGTGTTGGGACACACAACAGAGCTTCCTCTGAAGATCTTTTGAAAAACATTACAGATATTTTGCTAGCATTTCTTTGGACTTACACTGTACTTTGAGTATAGAGTCTATAGATATGCCCATGGATCCTATCTGTCTTTCCAGCTGTAGATATTTTTGCTTGTAAATACTGAGCATGTGGGCAGAATTCTCAGAGAAGTAAGACTGATTCCTTGCCCTCTTAATACTTGACCATTCTGGCTGACTAGACTGGCTTCCAGAAGTAGGAAGAGGCATTCAAGGGAGTATAATTCTAAAGGGTTAAATGAAATGGCAGTAAAATCTTTATCTAATGAACTCCGACTTTCTCTGTCTTGAAAAACTTACTTTCATAATCATTAGGGCAAGTTGTTCATGTGTTGTCTGTTTCCACATACTAAATTTTGCTAGATAAAATGTCATCTCCAACTATTAATTTGGGCTTCTCACTGGGCTTTAGGGCAAATCTGACTTGCCCACCCTTTAGTATATATTTCAATACATTTTCTCTAAATGGTTATGGAATGATCACCAGGGCTGCATTCATAAGAATGGTAGTGACTCTCATGTTAAAGCTGATCTGAGTGCCATATGAGTCGGTAATCATACTAGCAAGATAAAATTTGAAAAACCCTTAAACCAGTTGTTAGAACCAAAAAATAAGGAGATTATCACATGAGCTAAAGTGGAATTAAAACAGAATTGACATGTCCATGGCTGTACCTTATCAGATGATGCCATTTCTGAGCTGTAGCTGGTCTGTCATCTATCTGTGACTATCATACAACTTTTCATTGATGGGCTTTCCCTATCAGTTGCTGCTAATATTGTTGTGGTAGCATTAGATTTGTGTCCAGTAATGCCTGGGGTGCAGTCCTGGCATTGGGCAGTCAAGTGTCAGTTTTCTTCTCTCTCTAACTCCCCTTTCCCCGTCCCCACTATTCTCAAATGGCGTGTTTTCTTTTTTTTTAAATCATCCTCCCCCTTATTTCCCCCCCCAATCACATTACCAAAATACCTAAACTGTGAAAAAAAGAGAGGGGGGGGGGGGGGGGGGAGAGAAAAGAAAAAGAAAAGCAAGCTAGTAAAGTAATGGAGCCGAAATGCATAGGGTTAAGAAGTGTGCTGGAAAAGAGAATACCAGACCTGCAATGGCTGCTATAGTGATTGGAGACACGTACAATTGGGACTGCTCTCAAGTTGGTAGGTATTATTGTGATCATGGTGAATAATAATAATCTCCTATATCACAACAGGGTAGGATTCGGGAGCAATCTAAAATATGTAGGAATACTCCAAAACTCCTGCATACTCATGGAAGTTCAGCTGGGAATAGGAAGCTCTCTTACTCTCTTATATTCTTCCCTGTCCAGTGGCAATCTGGGTAGGCAGACATTAGCTCCTCATGTACTTCTCTATTGTAAATTTAGTACAATACGCCATTTGTCCTTCCTGAAAGCTTATCTACTATTTCACTGATTTATTTTTATTTACTTTTTACTGTAAGACCCTTTACAGGCCTGCAAAGGGAACAGCAGGTCATTCTAAAATCCATTTGGAAAGAAGAGTAATGTTAATGTTCCATTGCCAAAGAGTATCACTTTGTGCAGTGCAAGCTTGTATTATCTAATCTTTGATGTGCAACTGCCAAACAAGAATGATACATCCACTCAAAAGATATATCTAGGAATAAAAAGCATCCTCTGAGTCTGCACGTTTATTCAATACCTTTTGTAATAGAAAACATATATTAAGTAAAATGTAGACGCTCTGCAGCGACTCAGTACATCAGGAAGACTGCTAGCTGAGTTTCTGTTTTTAATAATCATAATTCAGTTTACAATGTGTTCTCAAGGTATTGGAAAGACAGGGGTACAGAGAATACAGTTTATAGATGGGAAACAGTTAAACAAATCCACATTTGGGGAACATTTTCCTGCAGAGGTAAATTTTAGGTTATGGAGGAAAATGTAAGATCATACAACTAAAAGATTAAATTACCTGATTTTAAAAATGTATAATCTTACTTCCCCTTGCACTGTTTTTGTTTTGTTTTTGTGTGCATAAGTATCCAGTTCAAACAAACAGGGTGGAAATGTGATTGTAGCATACCAACCCAATATACTGGGTCTTCAAGGTGAGAACCTGTGGTCAAATCCTGGGCCACTACCGAAGAAATAGATAAAGCTATGAATATTGGCCCAATATAGATGGGCAAAAAGCACCATCCTGGGGCCGATTTAAGGGTGTCCATATGCATCCAGCCCTAATAGTGGCACCTGTGCGCCATCTTGCCACAGCCTTGCCCACACATGGCATGTGTCTGTGTGCTCAAACAGCACTCACTGGAAGTGGCGCTGTCAGGGTACGTGAGTGTAGGTGGCTTCTTCTTAGGAAGCACTTTGGGGCCGCGTGGTGCAGTTGGCGTGACATCGACGAGGGGTAAAGATGGGTAGCATGGAGCTGCCTGTCTGCATCCCCCCATTGTTATCCTTTCAGTTTGTAAGAGCTATTTACAGGTTAAATACTGATCATAAAAAGCCCACAAGTTTATTAGAACTATAATGAACTATAGTTATGCTAATTAAAAAAATAAGTAAACTGTATTGTGGAACAGAGTTTAAATTTTTTGGGGTGGTCCAATTAAAGTTTTATAAACAGGAATGATTCATTGAAAAGTTCTGTTTGGCTTTTGTCTGGGACACCAGAGTTTACTATTAGAATGAAAAAGAAATGAGCAAAGGAAATGAGTAACGGTACTTTTCCAAAACAACCACATCATTTTTAATACACAATTGTAGTAAATGAGTGATACAAGCTAATACATTGAACATAATCCTTGTTGTGGACTATGTGTCCTCTAATAATAATCATTTGATGAGTCAGTTGACCGGCATGCTAATGCTCACTTTCCAGATTATGTCAAGTAAAAATTGCCTCCAGGCAACTAGTGATAGACTCAGCTGGTTTTTTTTAAAATGATGAGCCAGAGGTGATTAACATATGTAAATATGTTGCAAGTCTGAGCATTAGACTATGACTCTGGAGATCAGGGTTCGATTACTACTTGGCCATTGAAACCCACTGCTACCTGGGCAAATCACATATGCTCAGCCCCAGAAAACCCCATGATAGGTTTGCGTTAGGGTCACTGTAAATCAGAAATGAAGGTACACAAGAAAAAGGAAGACTTATAAAAATGTTTTCCAAGCATACAGATGTTGTAAGCTTTTTTTTTTTATTTTTATTTTTTTGGAAAGGCTGTCTAGTTCATTCTGTGTTAGTAACAGAGTTGCACTGTGTTCAAATGAGAAAGTGAAGGTTGTGATCATGATATAATGAAAATTTCAACCCCTTAGTCATATTTTCCCACTATTCTATATGTATTTTGTCTCCAAAATTCTTAGCCCATTTTGTCATAAATTCTTTCACTTGTTCATCCTGCATATCAAATTATAAAGAGAAGTTTTACAAAATGATGTACAATTGGTACATGATCCCAGAGAAAATGCCTAGAATGTATAAAGGTGTTTCTAATGCATGTTGGAAATGTGAACAATGTGAAGAGACATTTTGTAATAAGTGATGGAAAAAGGCCAAGAAATTAGATGCATACATTGGCCTGTTACAGACTGCCAAAATAAAGCTGGTTCGGGTCTCTTTGGAGGTATGCTTTTTAAATGATGCATGGGTCCTAAGAGTTCGGAGGTCGCACCAAAGCCATACTCCATTCCTAAGCACTGGAGTGCAGCTTTGGTGCAGCTTCCAGATTCTTAGGATGCATGCATCATTTAAACAGCATACCTCCAAAGAGACCCGAAGCAGCTTTATTTTGGCAGTCTGTAACAGGCCATTGTATGCATGCATCAGATACATACTATGATGCAGATAATTTTGAAAACTAACAGTTAAAACCAGAACTTTTTGTGTGTGTGTGGGGGGGAGAATTATGGATGAACAGATAATAAATGTGGAAAATGACTTCAGCATATGGATATGGCAGCAAGATTGCTCTATGTGCAGAAATGGAAGAATTCCTTATTACCTATGAAGGAGAAATGATTGTTGAAAATGACAATTTTGGCAGAAATGGATAAACTCTCTTGTTTGGTTAGAGAAAATTCTTTAGCAAAGTGCTTAAAAGATTGGAAACCTTTTACAGACTTTTTGATAATGATTTAAAATTCAGCAGCGGAATAAGAGTAAGAGGTAGGAGTATTGAGGGAGAGGTGTGACTAGGCTATGGGTGCTTATAATAGCAAAGAAAGTCACAAACCATATTTTGTTTTATCTCTAGTTAACAAGTCTACTCAATCACAATTATGCCAAGCACCTGCAATGTAAACAGTTACATATTACTATTTTGTTTACTCTGCTTCCCCTCATCAGTTCAGTTTGATACTTCTCTGTATCTCTTTTTTCTTCCCATCCTCACCAACATATACACTTCACTAAGGGCCAGAACAGACAGGCCAAAATAAAGCTGCTTTGGGGCACTTTGGAGGTATGCTGTTTAAATGCTACATGCATCCTAAGGGCCCGGAAGCCACGACAAAGCCACACTTTGGCGCAGCTTCTGGCCTCTTAAGATGCACGTGTCATTTTAACAGCATACCTCCAAAGTGACCTGAAGCAGCTTTATTTTGGCCTGTCTGTACAGGCCCTAACTCTTCAAATGCCTTGTTAGTTAAATATTAATAAGGGATTGTTTATTTTGTTTAGAGGACACTGATCCACCACAAGCAAAAGTACAGATGAAACCAGTCGCTGAATCAGGGTTTTAATCAGAAATAGTTGGAGAACATCTGAACAGATGAAAGACATTTTCTTTCTAACGAAATTCTTTCTGCATTTCCACTCCTAGTCAAGAAACATGGGCCTGTTACAGACAGCCAAAATAAAGCTGCTTCGAGTCACAGTGGAGGTATGGTGTTTCAATGATGCATGCGTCCTAAGCGTCCAGAAGGTTGCACCAAAGCCACGCTCTAGGACTGGGAGCGTGGCTTTGGTGTGGCTTCTGGACTCTTAGGATGCATGCATCATTGAAACACCCACCTCCACTGTGACTCGAAGCAGCTTTATTTTGGCTGTCTGTACAGGCCATGGTCTGCAAACATTGATGGTGCAGCACAGAAGCTAGAGATCTCAAAATTCAGTCTGATTTCTCTAGTTTAAATGATAACATGTCAATGACCACATATTCTATGAACTCATCGTACTTCACTATTAATTTGTGTAAATTTCTTAATCATATATTGTAAAGTTAATGAAATAAAACAATATTTGCCTTCATTAATTTCGAATGAATGAATCTTGGTTGTAAAAAATAGATTGGCTCAAGTGTGTAAAGGAAAGAACATAGCTTAGAAACCTAAGAATGTCTCTGTTGGATCACTGAAAAAAATGGACTTAATTAGAAATGGATGGAGCAATTTTATCCTAATTACCTGGAAGTAAGTGCCAGCTAATTGAAGTTAAACCTTACTCAGAAGACTAGATTTTTAAATGGAAGATCTGAAAAGGGGTAGTAAAACATGAATGTTGATAGCTTTATCTTTTTGCTCTCAAGGTCAATGTGTGAGATCAGAACCACTGAAGAAGGAGTTGAATAATGAGTAGCAGAATGGAAAGGGTGTAGGGAGAAAAGGAGAGAGAAAGAAATAGTAAAGTATAAGAGAGAAGAAAATGGGTAAGAGGTTTAAGAGCTAACACATTAAAGAATTTCAGGTTCATTGCAGCCTATCCCTGCAGGATGATAATCATTACAGGATTATTTTATGATTAGATATTTTAAGGAATTAATAGGAATATTGTAATTCAGTATTAGTATTTTATAGTCACTATTTGTATTATTATTGTATTTTTAATGATGTAATCCTGCTTCGATCCTTGAGAGAAGCGGGAAATATAAATAAAATTATTATCATCATCCCAAATAATACTATGAAATACAATCAGCCCTTGGTACCTCTGGGGATCCATATTGGACACCCCCCCCCCCGTGGATACCAAAATCCATGGATGTTCAAGCCTGTTGTCGTCCCCAGTGGTAGTGCATGCATTGGGGCCAATGGACCATAATGGCTCAGCCTCATGCACATGCCATCACAGGACAATGAAGGCTGTCCCTAATGGCAACCCATTGTGGACAACGTGGGCCTGTCATCCGTAGATGCTTGGATCCGCATATGGCAAGCCCTCAGATACCAAGGACCAACTGATTATATAATATACAGTAGGAAACAGTTTAGAATATGATCAACAGAGGAGAAGTTAATGGAGAAAATGGCAAGGTATTCCTAACACAAACCCTGATATTTTACTACCATACAGAGCCTTGGGGAAGGAGACATCTGCCTTTCAGACCTATATGGCCTGAAGGGGTTGTGGCTGCTTGAGGACCTTCACCACCTGGAAACAATTTACTCCCCTTACCTTACTCCATCCACATTCTGTTCCAAGACTCATGCCCCCCTTTCCCCTCCCCATTTTTCTGTTTTCCTTCTTTCCCAAACACAGCTCTTCTGCTTTAGAAGTTTTCCTCTTTTCTCCTCCCCTCCAGTTGTCCTCCCTAAGAAAGCACAGAGATTAATGTACCTAACAGCAGAGCCATGCGTCTCCAATTCTAATTTTTTTTCTCTTGAGTCAGTAGATTTTCCCTCGCCTGTGATCGAAAGAGAGGCTTCCACCCTAATGAATTCTAATGATGCAATTCACTAAAGTATATTTTTAAGCTTCAGTATTAATTGGGGAATCTTGAAAGTCAGGGGAAATTGCTAGGGGGGGAAATCTTTCAAATTAATAAATTAATGAGTTATTTGATGAATTAATTCCAAGCTCTGCTGTAGTTTAATTAGCTTTGAGACAGGCTCACAGTACTATTATCAAGCCCTTCTCATGTATAACCAACCTCTGTGTGTGTGTGATGATGATGATGATGATGAAACAATACTATGATGGTTGAAGGAAGTTCTTGGTACAAATGCATATATTTCTATCATCCAAGCCTATATTGTTCATACTGTCGAGAAGTGAAAATTTGTTTAACACCATGAATCTTACAATCAGTATTTTTAATTTTCCTTATTCCAGAATATAAGTAGATCAGTTAAATATGCTGATGAAAATTTGTTCTCTATAAACTCAACAAGTAATTTTAGATAATCTTCTTTTTACAGATTTATCCATGGCAGTACAAAAATTTTCCCAGTCACTTCAAGATTTTCAGTTTGAATGCATTGGAGATGCTGAAACAGATGATGAAATTAGCATTGGTGAGTGTTCTGTGTTGCTTCATCTTGCAATATTAAAATTCCAACCCTGTGTAAAATAGATTTTTGAATTGCAGTGGCAATATTTTCTTTACCCTATAAGTAACATTTGAGTGACCTATGATATCTATGACCAGTAGTATAGTGGTTTGAGTGTTGAACTATGACACTGAGAGACCACCATTCTGATCCCTGCCTGGTCATGAAAACCCACTAGTTGACCTTGGGCAAGTCATACTCCCTCAGTCTCAGAGGAAGGCAAAGACAACCCCCCTCTGAACAAATCTTACCAAGAAAACCATGTAAGTTTGCCTTAGGGTTGACATAAGTTGGAAACAAATTTAAAGACACACAAGAACTTCTCAGTAACTGCTCCTAGGCTATGGAACTCCCTCTCAAGGGAGGCTTGATTGGCCTCTGTTCTCTTTTTGCTAGCAGTCAGAGACCTTCCTAGTATTTTGTGGGTTTTTTGGGCTATGTGGCCGTGTTCTAGCAGAGTTTCTTCCTGACATTGTGCCAGCATCTGTGGCTGGCATCTTCAGAGAATGTTGCCTGGAAAGGATTTGGCTGTATATATTGTGTGACCTGGAAAGGCAGGAGTGATTTGCATGTATATTGTTTGTTGTTAATGGCAGTCCTCAGGGTGTGAGGGTCTGCACAAGAGGATTAATGTCTGCTTGATTAGTGCTCATTGTCTGCTGGGATCATGCCTTTCCAGGTCACACAATATATATAGCCAAGTCCTTTCCAGGCAACATTCTCTGAAGACGCCAGCCACAGATGCTGGCGAAACGTCAGTAAGAAACTCTGCTAGAACATGGCCACATAGCCCAAAAAACCCACAAAAAACTATGGATGCCAGCCATGAAAGCCTTCGACTTCACAGAGACCTTCCTATTTAAATAGGCCTTCAGCCTTTAATTGGTTGGGTGAAAGGCATGTTGTTTTTATATAATGTGCATTTAATACAGTGGTACTCAGACTTTATAACTTTGGGGCCCACCTTTACATCTACATGCGGATGTTGCATTGATGTGATGTTATGGACTTGTGGTGTAAATGTTGTTTAATTAACTATATATAGGTAATTTGTTTAGATATGCATTGTGTTATAAGGTAAGGAGCTGTTAGGATGGGGTGGGAGAATGGAATATGAAGAATGAGAGGCAACTGGTGTAATGTCAGGAGATTTGGATAAGGCTAGTGAGTGGTAGTTGGGATGTCAGTTGATATGTCACTTCGAGTTGATATAGTTAGAAAGAAAGGAGTGAGTGAAGTGAGGATTAGGATTAAGGGAGTCGGTCAAGTTTAGGAATTAGTGAGTGGTGTTTTAGTCTGAATTAGAGAGTGTGAAAGAATTTGAACTATGTTATAAATGTATTAAATATATTTTGTTGTGTTCAGCTTCTGCCGATGCTTTTGGTTTCTGGTAATGCTATCTATTTTAAAGCTTGAATTCAGACATGGTGGGTGTGGTGACAGCAATGAATAAAGAGGAGTGGTGTCCGGTGGATATATAATTTGCATAATATTTCACACAAGTATATTGAAGGATCTAGGATGTCCCCACAATTGGTGGTCACATCAGTAGGGCAGGAGGAGGTCCCTAAATTGTTGGAAGATGTTGGGATAAGGAAAAACCCCTCACTTTTGGTGGTAACCATGTGAGTTGTGGAAGTCTTACCATTTAGTGGCAGTGGAGCTTTAGCCAGAGCTTCATACCTGGTGGAAAAGTGGTCAGCTTAGTGGTGAGCTCCCACAGTGGACAATTTTCCTTTGACATTTTAAAGCTGACTGATCACCTACCAGGGATACTGTAAAATTGGATTTCCAGGCTTGCTAGAGGGGTAGACTAAATGATCTTCAAAGTAATTTTAGATTCTGTACAGATGGATCAAGAGAAAGAGTGTACTCTCTGTACATCTTCCCCTTAAAACCCTAGTCACGTCTCTGGCTCATTTAGAGCTTGTCATGTCCTGGATGATCTCATATATGGGAGCTGACTCACTTTACCTATGCTTGGGAATAATCTTGTTAACCTCTAAATAGGAAATCTTGAGGAGGCAGGTAAAGTGGACAGAATCTGCATTCTTACTTCCTGTGTGTGAGACAAATAATTTCCACTGCGAGCTAGTTCAAGACGTCAACAGCTTCCTTGAGATCAGATTGAGTACAGAGATAGAGTTAGTTGTGTGTCATATGCATACTGATTATTTTTAAAGTCTACATTTATCTTTCCTTCTTCCATTGCCGTACTTACATGAGCAGTTGGTACTGACTCATTGTGATGATGTTGTAGCATACACATGTTATTTGATTATTCTTGTTTAAAACAATTCTGTACATTTTGATTTTGCTGATGTTTGTATTATGAAGAGAGGTAACTTGTGCCTGAGATGTAAGAGTAGGGTGGGGGTTACTGCACCATTGTAGAAAATATTTGAGCCAATAGAAGTTACAAAATTACAACTCCAGCTATCCTAAAGTAGCTAACCATTAGACTGAAAGAATTATCTCTCCAGAGCCCAGATAATATGATTTGAGGAGTGGCATTTGAGAGGAACATTATCCCAGTCTGAGATGTAGCCCAATAAATTACTAAGGATTGTGGCTAAGATCCATATGTATTTTTGGTGTTTCAGACTTCAATCAAGGGTTTCTTGCTCTCTTACTTTCTTTTGTTCTTTCAGGATTTAGTCTCTAGCAGCATCGGATGTGGTATGAAGGATAATAAATAATAATAAATAAAATAAAAGTTTTATTTATATACCGCGCCTTCCCCAGATCAGGGCAGTTTACACACATATACATAAACATACAGTAGATTAAAAAAAACAAACCACATCATACAATTATACAATAGAATAAAAACAGCTAAAACAGCTAAAACCCCATTAGCCCATCCTCATGGCCACGGAAGAGGAGGGAGGCCCTTAGGAATTTTTATGGGGGAAATGCTTGCTGAAATAAGATGGTGATCAGACAGAGGAACATGAAGTTCCCCCTTCCCCCATATGCATAGAAATGATTTGAATGATCTGAGTGAAAAAATTACCTTGCAGTTTTTATTTTTAAAAGCATTTTATCTCAGTTTTCAGACAGAAAGGTTCCACACACACACACACACACACACACACACGGGCGCAGGGGACCAGATGTCCAGGATATGTCCTGCATGTCAACCTTCTGTCCAGGAGGAATTTTAAAATGTCTTCCATTTTGAGCATGACTAAGAAGCATGAATTTATATTTATATTAGTGTTTTCAGCTTTTATTTTGTAATGTTCTACTTTTTTCTTGAACATCCTACATTTCACGGTGACTTGCTCTCCTTTATCGTTATGACATCTAATCACCCTGTGTGTGTGCATGCATGGGAGGCTTCTGTGTGTTTGGACTATGTTATTCATGCACACATACAAATACATATATTGAGAATTTAGCCTTCCTCCTTTGGGTAATATGTTTAATAATGCCTGCTATACTCCAGATTCTGTCAAGCTTGTCCCCTGCCAATATTTGTACTGTACATAAATTTTCATTCCCACTCTCCCCCCCCCCCCACTTTTTAAATTCTTAATGCCACTATTGTTCTACTGGCATTTTCATCATCTTGCAACTACGTTTGAAAACAGCTTGGGCCCTGAGCACATTTTATACCATAGCAAATTTCACTGTTTGCTACAGAATCTAGTGTAGACACTGTTCATGGTAGCGACTGCAACATTTTTGAATTGAGTTTGGCTTGTTCCCAAAAATGTACATTGGTCAGGAATAGAATAAGAAGAATCATGGGATTTTTCATTGGATTACTTATTTCTAATACAGCTGTAGCTATAACATGTGTAGATGGCTTATGTTTTTCAAGAGAGTGCAGGAATATGTTTAAATATTGTTGGAAGATTTTTGCATTCTCTTTCCCCCTCCTTAGATAGGGAGTTCCTGCTTGTAAACTCTCCTCTCACTCTCTTCTCTCTTTCTCTTTCTCTCTCTCTCTCTCTCACACACACAAACACACACACATTCAAATTAACCATGTGACTTAGGTCACTCTCCCTTTGGGAATAACAGACATTCTCTAAAGATTTCAGAGGTATATGGTTTAAATGCTGCATGCATCCTAAGAGGCCAGAAGCCACGCCAAAGCCATGCTCCAGTCCTAAGGACTGGAGTGCAGCTTTTATGCAGCTTCTGGCCTCTTAAGATGCATGTGTCATTTTAACAGCATATCTCCAAAGTGAACCGAAGCAGCCTTATTTTGGCCTATCTGTTCGAGCCCATAGTTAGCTAAAGCCACTCTTCTGCTACTCTGCTAATTTTAAAGCCAAACTCTAGCAGACCTGGATTTGATATTTTGATATTTAAATATTTTTGTTTCCTTAAAAAGACTGACGCTTTAGGAAACTTAATTTACCCCACAAATATAATCCAGACATTCAGTTGGAATGTTCCTAAAACTGGGTCTAGAATACATGTCTGGTCATATTTTTACTATATATTGCCTTAGGCATCTGAGTGTAGAGGGTGTTAATTGTAACTTGAATGCCACCTGCTTCCTTGCTGTCCTGTAGTTAAATGTGAATGGCAGCTTTGGACTTGCTCCTCAGTTACAGCAACATGCTGTATTTCCCTCATAGCTGGTGAATATTAAGAATCACATAGTTTTTCTTATAGCTGCTGTCCTGCTTTTTTCTAAATTAGTTGGACAATGCATGCAAAAGCTATGAAATGCATTCCTTCGAATCTGCAAGAGTGCTTGTTCTCCAAATGTCACATTACCAGAGCTTTTATGCTGCAGATATCCATGGATTTATGTCAGTCTGAGCAAAGCTTTTCTAAATTATGATGGCATCATCCTGCTACCCTGACTTTTAGTCATATGATGTAGTGAAATGTACCCTGAAAAAACTTTAATAGTTTATAATCTGTTTCTGTGAGAGTCATTGTGGTGTAGTTGTTTGGCTATTAGACTAGGACTCTAGAGACCAGGGTTCAAATCCCTTCTCAGCCATGAAAACCCACTGGGTGACCTTGAGCAAGCCTCAGAGAAAGGTAAAAAGCAAACTCCTTTCTGAATAAATCTTTTTAAGAAGCCACTATGATAGGTTTCTTAGAGTTGACATGAATAGGAAACAACTTGCACGTACACAATAATAACAAAAATATATAGCTGAGCTATGAAAGTGATCTTACAGTAGAGGTAAGAATGGTTCTTCTTCAAAGAAGAGTGGACTCCACCTGTGGAATGATGAACAGAAATGTATAATAGATAAATCACATAAAATGTATTTTTGTTCCAATTAAAAACCAATGGTGACATCTATTTGGTAGTATGATACAGAATGTTAAACCTTTCCAGAAGGACATGGAACTGAAGATGCAATACATCATTCATCCTTTTGCTAATGATTGTAGTTCCTCCATATTCTGAAATGACACATGCAATCTTTCTGCCAGAGATGATGGATGGCAAGAATGCAAGTATCTTGGCTGTTGAAGATGTATTATTATGAAGTGAGCTTTCAACTCTGAAACAGGATAAGAAATATATATTGTGGGGGAATGAGGACATTTAGATCAATTATATGTCAAGTGCCTGTTTAAGAAAAAAAAATCTCTACTAAACCAGTGATTCCCAAATTCTGGCTTTCCAGATGTTTTGGACTTCAGCTCCTATAATTCCTGACTATTGATCAAGATGGATCCAGGTTCTGACAGCTGAAGTCCAAAACACCTGGCAGGCCAGAGTTTGGGAATCACTGCACTAAACCCAAAATGAGAATGAACACACATGTGTTGATGCATACATGTTAGTCATAGATTAGGGTGATGCTGGCTACATTTCCCCATTACTGTACTTTTGCTGTATGCATCACCTGCTATGAGACTATTTCTGACACTAGAATCCTTGGAATACCTAGGAAGAGCTCAAGCTAAACAATGGCTACTAGTCATAATGGCTCTATATTACCACTAGTATCAGAGGTGGTATTTTTCTATATACCATTTGTGGTATATAGCAGAAAGGTGACTTAGGTCCTATTGTCATTAGATGTCAAATTAGCTACAGTGTGAATACAATGCTAGAATGGATGAACCTTTGGTGACATCTGTAGTGGCTCTTCTTATGTTCTAAATCTCCTTCCATTTGGCTCAGGGAAAATATACAGTAATTTGAAATATGTTGAATTGTAGTGGATCCCGTGCCATAAGGTTGAATTAATGGATACAAGAGGTGGTAGACTTCTCAGATAGCAAGAATAGCTTTGATTATATATTTATATTTTGTTCAATATACAGAAGGGAAAGGTTTTAAAAAAAGTCTTAAGAAGGCAATATGCATTCATTTCTTAACCATAAACAACTGTTGTTGGCATTTTAATTGCACCCACCAAGGTGCTAGGGATCCCATTACTCACTAAATGTTTTCCAGTGAGTTTTTATTGAGTGGGCTTGCATTTCTTTTACAAACAGAAATTAGGAGAGAAAGTGGCTGCATTTGGACATCATAATGAGCCAGAAAGCTTTGAGAAACATCTGCATCACTGAGAATGAATGGTATGTTCATCATGCCTGATCATTCCTGCTTCCTGCCCTTCATTTGATTTGTGATTTGTTTGTTGTGATATTTGATAACAGCAGGTAACCTCCCCACTAGAACCCAGAGAATTAATCCAGTTTTTTCTGTGGTTAGTTCTGCAATGTGCTAAGAGTAAGAAAAACACACACAGACATCTGGAGCTGGATTCCTTTTATGTCTTCATGCCACCATAGAAAAATCCTGAAGATCTGTGATTTATTTCACTGCTCTCAGGGAAAGTAGAAACAATTAGCCAGCATGCACTGGCATGCTAGCTTGTCCACAACAACGCACCAGGAGTTCCAGCTTGTTGTAATATCTCAGTGCAGCCAGTGTATTTGGTGTAGGGCTGTTAACTGAAAAACTGATCATGTTGGCTTTACTAAGCTGGTCAGATGTATTAATATCAACATGTTGCGATTCTTCACTGTTTTTTGACAATGTAATTTATGCAATGTAGCTATGCCTATTATTACAGATTTCTTCTTAAAGAGCAGTCCTTACTTTGAATTTACCTTCACATGTTCTTATAGAGAAAGTAGAAGAATGCCTCCTTAGACTTTCAGCAATATGTTTAAGGGATGGTGAGTATGTAGGAGATGAACTGATCCATTTGAGCACTCAGGCAGTTCTTGTATAAATAATTACTTGAGATATATATTTTATCTGCACATGGTCTCCATCTTAATGGTAATTAAATACTGATAGAATATATTTTGAGAGACAACATGGTTGAGTGTTGGACTAGGATTCTTGAAGACCAGGATTTGAATCCCTGCTTGGCCATGGAAATTCCCTGGGTGAAATTGGGCAATTTCCACTTTTTTAGCTTTAGATGAAAGCAATGGCAAAGCTTTTCTGAATAAATCTTGCCAAGAAAACCCTAAGAAAGGATTGACATATTTTGTTGGAGTCGACATATGTCAAAGACACATAACAAAAAGACACTGCAGTATTTCTTTTATGACAACTGAGGTTTATTCTCATCTTCAGACTACTTGTGTCTTTTGCCGCTGTTATGTTTATGTTTCTTTTGGGCTGGGTGAAAAATCAAGTTTTAAAACACTGTGGGTGTGGATAAGGATTAAACTTTTCCTTGTGTACGGTTTGTGTTTTTTGTATTATAATATAAGAAGGCATTATATAATATAAAAAAATAAAAGAGAGTAATTGAAAAAAGGGTACAATGTCAGTTGGTTGCTAGCTGAGTTGTAGTGGTAGTTTTGTCAGTTCATAGTTGGGAATGGTAGTGTGGGTTAGTTGAGTAGTGAGATTAGGAGATTAGTTCTGATCACATTCATCATAGACATCAATGTAAACAATGTGTTGATTTTATTGTTCAGATAAGGTTGTTCAGATAAGGTCTTCTCCTGGATAAATGTTGGTAACACCTCCCAAAGGTTATGAACATCTACATGATAACCTGCACTTGTGCTGTAATGTTAACGCAATATATTTATTGAAACCATTGCATAGCATTTCTTGCTGCCATCAAGTCATTCCAGAGGCTGAAGCTGTAAATTAAAAGGAGTTCAATAGCTTACCTAGTAAATGCACAATTGCTTGTGCATGGGTCACAGAGCTAGAAGAATGTATCTTCCTACTTGGCTTGCATAAGGGACCCACATTTTTTCTCTGTGATGTAATGGAGAGAATTTACACTAAGGATCACTGAGCAGTAATGGCTATGGTAGTCATGAAATCAGACCATTTTGATCTACCATCATCAGTTGAAATGTAGATTTTTGGCTCATGATTAACTATGGTAGATGGCTCTGTATCCTCAAGGCTTTGTCTTTGTGTCAGCCTTTAATGTGCATTGTATTTTGTTGGGTACAAAGTTAATAGATAAGGTAGTTACTTTGGTAATTCCCCAAAGGACATGCACTATTAGATTTTTCCTCTCTTAGGTGCACATGGAAAATGTGTGTCTTCGTGTTTTATCAACAGTGCCTTGGAAGGCCTTGTTGAAGTCACAGGCTGATCCATGCCCTTCCATGAGATTAGGATAAGCCCAAAAACTTGGAGTAGTGTGTGTGTGTACATAAATATTCTCATTTTTTGTGGATGTTCAGGATAAGACTGGCCACTATGATCCATTCTCTGGTAACTTTCATGTTGGGTTATTGCTGCTGTCTTGTATGTAAGGTTATCTTTAAGAACTAGAAGCTTCAGTTGCTGCTAGATCTTGACTGGCATAGCTAGAGCCAGTTACATCAATTCCAAAAGGATTCAATTGGTTGCATGTTTGTTATTGAACTCAGTTCAGGGTTTTTAAAAGTTCAAGTAATTTGTTGCTCAAGTATCTGAAGCAGCACCTCCTTCTGTCCTGTCAAGACCATTACTTAAAGTTGTTGGATAGGATCATTAGTTATACTCTATTGTTTAAAAAGATTCTTCAAATGTATGTTAGACCCAAGATAGATGGGCCAAAAGCGGCATGCTGCCGCCAATACTAGGGCTAGGGAGCACGCAGTAACCATACGCTCCTTAACCCTAGTATGTGTGGGCGCCGCCATGACTGTGTGGCTCTGCCCACATGGGGCACACATCCATGACATGCCCTGTGTGATGTGTCCAAACTGCACATCACACAGGACACGTCACTGCACCGCTGTGTTTTGCAGCTCCTTTCTGCGTGTGCATCGCTGGCATAGCAACCACAGGGCCGCGCCAATGATGCAAAGAAGAAAGGGGTCACCCCTTTCTCTTCTTTAGGGTCAGGGTGCCAGCGGGCATCAAGCCGCAAGGGTACCCATTTTCCAGGCTGAAGAGAAGCATCATTTTGCCACTTCTCTTGGCCTGAAAAACTGCTGGATTGGGGCCACCGGGCTGCGTGTGTGGTTACTGTGGCCTCAATCCTGCACTTCCAGGGGTGACACAGACTGCCCCTTTCAGGCTGTTCTGTGCAACCCCTTAGTTTTATTTATAACTTTTAACGTTCTGTAGCTAGAATATTTAACCTGTAGAAAAAAATATGTTATTTTATTTTACAAAAGCATCTCATTTAACTGAAAAGGTAGAAGATACCTTGTTACTTTCAATGCATGTTTGACCTTATAGCTAGCACTGCAAGCAGCAAAGATCCCATTCACCTGTTCTTATGATCAGGTTAACCTGTGAAACACTAAACAGAGACCATATTACAGAAAGAGGTGAGTTTTTGGTTATACAGTACTGAATAATTAGACAACTTAATTTTTTTGGACACAGTGATATAAAGTATTGGCCAATGCACCAGTGCCCATACTCGTATTTCCTTCTTACCCTCCATCCAATATCTCTCTTTCCTTCTAGCAATAGTGAGTTTGTTTTATAGCTAAGATGTTGGATATATATTCATTATGGTAAACATTATGGTAAATATTTTAAAAATATTTCAGCTTTTCAAACTTCAAAAATATTTTAGGTAGGTATTTGACACGTACAATAGATTCTTTTTAAAACAGCAACAATGAGAGCTTATTTAATGAGGTGCAAATGTAGAACCAAAGTTCTTATTTTCTGTTTACTGCTTTTTATTGCTTCACCCACGCAGCACCACCCATATATAACCATTATACAGCTTCAGTAATTGAAATGGCAGGTGTTTTCTCCTCATACAAAAATGTTTAACTGTCGTACAGACTGACAAACAGCCAAAAGTTATTTCCCCATTCTAACTAATTTCCTCCCTGTAACATTAAATTATTGGGGGGGGGGTGTTGGTTGTAGAAATTCATGTTTGAAGGGGTAAGTGAATAAGGCAAATTCTAGGACTTTGCCTGGAGCATGCTTGTCTCAAGCTGGCTTCTCCCCATGAAGCTTGTTGGGTGTTCTTACATTTTTCCATCTGTTGCCAATCTGCATCAGAGTTGTTTTGAAGACAGAACTGAGTAAACCCATGAACTCTGTTAAAAAGAGCAGAGAAGAAAAGTATGGAAGTCCCATCTGTCACACCTGTTCATATCAGAGGCCTTTTTAAAGCATAACTTTGCCTCTGTCTGAAACCTACTTCCTGGGCAGAACCTAGTCAGTGTGGTATTCAAGCCACATTTGAGGGGTACAGGGGGATAAGGAATGGATGCTAGGCCAAATAGTCAAAATGCTTAAATTAATATTTGGTGCTTGATTTTTGAAGGAAAAGACAGCCTAACGATGCCCCCCATCAAATTTATCAAAGTCGTGCTTACTTGTAGTCTTGCAAGAAGAGTAGCTAAGGTTGTGCTTACTAAAGATTAGGGAAATGAATGTTCCTGTTTCCCAAAAAAATGAATAACAATTTTTCTTCTTTACTGCTTCACTCCAACAAAATTGGTGTTGGATGTCAGAAAAATGAAAGCCCTTTTGGCTGTCAGAACTACAGCTTCACTAAGTAGTAATACAGTGGAGCCTTGCCTTACGTGGAGGATCCGCGCTGCATAAGGTAGTAATGTGTATACTTGAGCCCCATTCAGTATAATGGGGCTCGTGCTCACGGTGGGGCGGCACGCGAGTGCCACGGGCATGCATGCCATTCATTTAATTGCCACATGGCTTCCGCCGTGTATGGTGTGCCTGCATATGGAGCTGGCACACTGTATAAGGTTTGTTAACTGCCATCAAGTCAACTTTGCCCTATGACAACCCTGTGAATGAGAGACCTGCAAATCACTCTGTCATCAACTGCCCTGCTCAGGACTGGCAGACTCAGGGCCATGGCTTTCTTGATTGAGTCTATCTGGGATGCGGTCTCCCTCTTTTCCTACTGCCTTCTACCTTAGAAAAGATACATTTGTATCTTTTCTAGTGAATCATGTCTTTTAATGATATGGCCAAAGTATGGCAGCTCAATTTAGTCATCTTGGCTTCTAGGTAGGGTTGCCATAATTCTCTACTAAAAACAGGGACAAAATGTAGGACAAAATTTAGACCAAAATATAGGACAATTGTAGGATAAAATTTAGCCCAAAATGTAGGACATTCAAGAAAAATGGAGGACCTTAAATGCTTAAGTTTGACTTGCTGTAGGATCCATTTGTTTGTTTATTCAGCAGTCCATGGTATCTGTGAATCTCTACCCCCACAACACATTACAAATGAATTGATTTTATTCCTACCAGCTTCTTCACTGTCCAGCTTTCACAACCAAACATAGAAATGGGAAATACAATGGCATGTACAATCCTAACTTTAGTATTCAGTGATATGTCTTTGAGGCTGCCTTAAATCCCATTTTGGGAAAAAGGCAGGATATAAATCCCATAAATAAATAAAATAAAGTATCTTTATATTTCAGGATCTTGTCTAGTTTCTTCATCGTTAACCTCCCAATTCCTAGCCTTCTTCTGATTTGTTGACCACAGTCTTTGTTCTGATTAATAACTAAACCAAAGTATGGAATATCTTAAACTATTTCAACGTCTTCATTATATACTTTCATGTAAATAATCTTTGAACATTATTTTTGTTTTGTTTTTAAATGTTCAGCTGTAAACCTGCTTTTTCACTTTCTTCCTGTCTTTCTTCAGTAATCATTCCAAGTCTTTGCTATTTTGTGCTAGTAGTATGGTTCATTCCTCCAATTTTTCAATCTTCCTTCCTTCGCGTCTAATCCTGCTTTAGATACAGTATGTTCACCATACAAGTTAAACAGATAGGATGATAAAATGTCTAACCCCTTGGCAATTGCAGACCATTCCTTTTCTTCTTGTTCTGTCCTGATGGTAGCTTCTTGTCCTGAGAACAGGTTATGCACGAGAACAATTAAATGTTGTACAAAACCCATTCATCAAGAGAGAGCTGCAGTTTTCCATGCCCATTCTGTACTATCAAAGGCTTTGCTAAAATATCTGAAGTGCAGGCTGATTTTCTTTTGAAATTTCTTAATGTGCTCTATTACAAGGATACAGTTATTATCTTTTGAAATCTTTATTTATCAAAATTAAAACACAGCTAAGAGTCAAAATCTGGATTTCTCAGATTTTACTCCAAAGTATGAGCTGAGTAAAGCTGAGGTATCCCTTTGTGCATGTAGTCATTACCATTGGTCTCCTTGCTCCCCAAGCATCTATGTCTTTTGTAAGTACATCTTTTTCTGAACCCTGAATAGTGACTCAGACAATAAGTAACTTCAGCTAACAACAATGTTTTTAAATTTGTGAGGAAAGAAATGAAGTTAATGGTTTAGGTTTACAATTTAAACATTGATACAATGGATCATTTATGGTATCAATCATTATAGTTTTCTTGGCATAGATACATGTGTGGTAGATCAGTATAATCCATCTTCTGAGAGGATGGGCAGTTCCTTGGCTCTTATTCTTGAAGTTAAAAGTTCACTTTCTGGGTGAGGTTTAAAGTGGTTCAAAATGTGAAAGATTTATCAAATGTTTCACATGATGAAGAGAAGGATGTTAGCAACAACAGTGTCAGCAATTCAAGATGATACATGGATTGGTTGGAATAAAAACTCTTGAGGCAAAATGATACCTTATTCTAGTGGAATACAGGTATTATTTATGCCATTCTAGATAGCTGATAGTCCAATGAGTGATCTTGCAGTATTAATTCCATGGCAAATGTGATGCTAGAGGGATGAAAATTAAATTCAGTGACTAGATAAGAAATCACTGTCAGCTGTCTGCAAGATGGTCTGAGCTTTCCTAACAGATTATGACATAAAACAATAGAATATTAATAATATCAAGGTATTAAGCAATGACCCTGTTTCATTCTGAGATGAGGACTGAACATTACTACGTTATTTATGGACTTCTGTTTTAATCACTGTCTCTATTCTCAATCACAGTTTTATTTTATGGTTCATTTTATGGTTTTATGCTTCTGTTTATAGCAAATGTATTAGAAAACTTCATTTTATGGTCTTAAAGTATTTTGATTCATTTTTCTGAAAACTACAACAAAATTCAAAATCCACAACACAGCAATACTGTTATTGGTTGACAAAATACATTATACAAGCTGTTGAAACTTCACTGTCCTCTTCTTTAGTGCAAGGCATTAAAAATTACAGAAGAAAAGTTCTGATGCTGAAGTCAAACACATTTTGTCTCAGGTGTTACTTTTGTTGTCAGTTCAGAGGGTCTGGACTGGTCTTTGTAGAGGCAGAAGCCACTACCTCTTGTGGATATATGGAGATTAGGGACAAAGGGCAATGAAAATATATAATAAAATTTAAACACCATTAGCATCAGAAAAGAAACTTCCCTTGAGATTCAGGCTGTCCCTGTGCTGTGTGAACATTGAGTATGCATTGAGAAGCCCCCTCACGGAAGCCCCCCCTCCCCATACACTGGGTGATACCCACTGCAGGGATGCCACTGCTCCTTCCAATTAATTTAGGAGTTTCCAATTTAAAGACCTACCTTTTCACCAGGTCTTCCCAAAATTACCATCAGATTCAGAATTGTATTTTGACTCTGATTTCAAATGTTTTAGTTGACTTCAAATTGTGTAAACTATTTTGACTGATTTTTTTTTTAGTGTTTGCATTTCTCCTGTATTTTGGTGATTTTAAAATGTATTTAATTGTTATATGCTATTTTATAATACCATGAAATATGGGAAACAATATAAGAAATTATCTCATGATGAAGATAAGGCTAACTTATTACATGGGTCCACACATATTTACAGTTGTGTTGCTTGGGGGTACATGTGTTCTAGGTCCTAACAGAAATCATTATATATAAAAATAATGGTAAAAGAACCAGTTGGCAATAGTTTTATTGGAAGCCACAACCAATTTCTTTCAGGTTTTAGAATGAACACTGGAAATTAATTCCATGGGTGGAAATGTAATTGACTTGGTTAACATCTGCATATTGTTTTGCTACTCAAGCTACTGTCAGCAGATGAACTGAAATGCTTTTACAGTTCTTTGGTACAGTAAAGATCATATAATACATCTCACACTGTGCTATAGAAGATTCTTTCCCAACAAATGAGTTGGACACTCCACATCTTCCGTAGCCAGTATGTCCATTGATGATACAAATGGAGGTGATGGTGTTTCTTATACAACACAGCTGGAAGGCACTAGGTTGGAGAATGTTGTTCTCTGTGTTGCTGTTAATATACACATTTAGGACACAGCTCAACTTTCCCTATGTTTAAACACCCAGCACTTTGAAGGAAATTGTCCACATATTTTTTTTTAAGCTGGCTTTGGGCATTCTGACCTTTTTTCAGGATTCCCTGCTTATCTTTTAGCATTTTCATATTCAACTTGTTAAGTATGCAACTTAAAAAAGGCAAACTATAAATATGATCAGTGGATGTTTGAAAATATTTGCAACATAACAATGTAAATGTAAGTGACCCAGTATTTCCTAATTTGTCCCCGAGTATATTTTTATGTATCTACATATAGATTTATATTTCGGGAATGAATAATTTGGCTGCTGTGTAATACCATAAAGTCACCAGATCCCATCTGATCTTGAAAACCAAGCAGGGTCAGCCCTGGTTAGTACTTGAATGGAAGACTGCTAACAAATAATAAGTGCTGTAGGCTACATTTCAGAGGAAGGGACAGGCAAAGTGAGTATTTGTTGTCTGAGAAAAGCGTATGGAATTGATGAGGACAGGTAACTTGAACGCATGCATGCACATACACACAATATGTTGGTAATTTCTGCCCACCTTCCTGCCTGATTTTCAAGTAGGCTTGGCTTTTGCCATTTGCTTCTGCTGTCTGTCTGTCTGTCTGTCTGTCTGTAGACAGCTTCTATGGCTCATGTGGTGCTGCTGCTGATCCCTTCCCTGTCCATTTGCTTTGCTGCTATCTTGCCAAGACTGGAGGAAGAGATTATTTCAAGAATGAATAGCAGTATGTGCAATTTCTCACTTGGTCAAGCAGGAATTAAGTTAATTTACTATATAATCTATAGCCATGAAGTCTGCACTGCTTTGTCTTAACATACTCTCTCAAACAGACTCCTTCAACCTTGTGCCTGCCATATGTGTTGAAGAACAACTCCAATCGTGGCCAGCACAGCCATAGTCATGGCAGGGTGGTGGTGATGGTAGTAACGTGAGTTTGCACAAACCTGCAAAACTGAAGGTCATCAATTTTGTTTATAGGAATTTGGTGTTCACAACTTGTTTTAAAGTTTCAGCGTTGTAATATGGGACTGAATGAAATGATCCTGCAAAGAATTATCCTGCAGAGAGTATGAAAGGGGTTAAAGTCTTCTAATAGACTTTTAAAACATTTTAATTTTGCCAATATGAAAAACAAAATTTCATTAGAAAGCACTGAATGAAATTGCACTGGAACATCAAAATCTGTACAAAGTGAAGTAGCAACTGAACTGATAAAAATTTGAATTCATGGAAGAACTGTGTGTGGTAAGACATTTTATTGTGTGTGTGTGTGTGTGTGTGTTTTAATTTTGCATGCAAAAATGCATAAAATGGCTACAATATTGGGGGGGGGGAGGAAATAATCTCAGGCTTGTGGTATTAGTGATTGAAGCCATCACAATGATCTATACCAAGGGTAATGAATACTGGGAGTTGCAGATCAGTAGCATCTGGAAGGCTGCAAATTTTCAGTCCACAATAGTTGCAAAATAGGAGAATAATGGCCTGTTACAGACTGCCAAAATAAAGCTGCTTCGGGTCTCTTTGGAGGTATGTTGTTTAAATGATGCATGCATCCTAAGAATCCAGAAGCTGCACCAAAGCTGCACTCCTATGCTTAGGAATGGAGTGTGGTTTTGGCGTGACCTCCGGACTCTTAGAACCCATGCATCATTTAAATAGCATACCTCCAAAGAGACCCGAAGCAGCTTTATTTTGGCAATCTGTAACAGGCCAATATGTCTTTATGTTGCTGTCCTTGACTAAAATGTTCTTTCCAGTTATAGGAAAACATTTGCAGTAAAGTGACAGCTTTTGTAACTGGGAAGCCAAGTTGAGGTTGAGTGAGCACTGGGTATAACTTTCTGATCTGTGTATTCAGGCACACAAAAAAAGAGAGACTAGACTCAAGACCACATGGATGGAAAATGAAGACTTCCTTTGAAATACTTGGTGGTTTTCTCTGGGTAGCCATATTCCAAAGTAAACACTGGCAAAACTGCAATGTGTTTACATACCCTGAAATAACAATACTGCACTGGATGAACAGGAAATGCTTTAGCTTGTGTTCAAATGTATCTGGACATCTTAGAAAATAATCTAATTTCTGGAAGCGTGATTGATGTTGACAGTTAATGAGAGATGAATGTAGGATTTGCCTAAACAGTGGTATTCATATTGGGCAAGGACCTCATTCAGTGGCAGTGCTTGCATCTACATCATGCAAGGCATGAAGCAAGCATCTGTAGACATACCGTAAGAGCAGTAGTATTTGAAGTAGAACTTATGCATTATGCCAACAGTTGAGAATGGGTATATGAAAGGAGAGAAGAACAGTTTGTTTTGTTCAGTTTTCCCCTAATGTCTCTGTGTTGGCTCATTCTTCAAATAGTTCTTGGTATCTGCTGGGGTTAAGTTCCAGGCCCCGCAAGTCCCATTATATACAGTGGCATAGTTTGCTGGTCAGTGACCGAATAAACTTTTACATAACATTACAGTGGCATAGTAAAATGGTGTCCCTTATATAAAATGGCAAAATCAGGCTTTGCTTTTTGTAATTTATATATTTTTAAAATATTTTCAAGCTGTAGATGCTTGAATCTGTGGATAAAAAATTTATGTGGAGGGCTGACTATAGTTCTGTCTTTTGATAATATCACAACTCCAATGTGTGTTACAAAAATATAGCCAGTCTTCCTTATCCACAGATTTTTTATCCATGGATTCAGGCATCCATGAAAATATTTAAAAAGCTTGAAAATATTTTAAAAACATATACATTTCAAATAGCAAACCTTGATTTTGCCATTTTATATAAGGTACACCATTTTACTATGCCATTGTATTTAATGAGACTTGAGCATCCATGGATTTTGTTATCTGTGTGTATGTGTGTGCGCGCGTGCGTGCGCGCGTACCCTGGAACCAAACCCCAGCTCCTTGGAAGTGTAAGGAAGAGAACATGGGCTCTCGATCCTTGCCCATCTTGGTTGACCGCCCAGGGAGGGAATGCTATGATTGCACTATTGTAGTCCATAATTAATGCATCCTTTAGGGAGGGCAAATTTCCATCTCAGTTAAAATTAGCAGTGGTCAAACCACTTCTAAAAAAAAACCCTCCCTAGATCCCCTGGAGAGAAATAACTACAGATCGGTCTCCCTATTACCATTCTTGGGTAAGGTGATCAAGAGAGCAGTGGCCTTCCAACTCCAAGCTGTCTTGGATGAAACCGATTATCTGGACCCATTTCAAAGTGGCTTTAGGGCAGGATATGGAGTCACCTTAATCGATGATGTCTGTCTGGGCACAGACAGGGAAAGTGTGACCCTGTTAGTGCTCTTGGACACCTCAGCAGCTTTCGATACCATCGACCATGGTATCCTTTTGGAATGCCTGAGAGAGTTGGGTATAGGGGGCACTGCACTCCAGTGGCTCAGATCATACCTCTCGGGCAGGTTCCAGATGGTGAGGCTGGGGGACAGTTGCTCTTCTAGAAAAGAGCTAATATCTGGCATCCCCCAAGGCTCCATCTTGTCCCCCATGCTGTTTAACATTTACATTAAACCGCTGGGAGAGATCATCCGGAGACATGGGGCTCAGGGTTATCAGTACGTTGATGACACCCAAATATGCTTCTCTTTGTCCCCGACTGTTACAGTGACTAAGGATGACATCTCCCCTCTGAATCCCTGCCTTGAGTCAGTAATGGGCTGGATCCTACTTGCCATAGGATCCTTAGGCCTGGGGAAAGAAATTTGTCACACTTCCCTTGAAGGATGAAGTTCGCAGTTTGGGAGTACTTCTGGATCCGTCTCTACATTTGTCATCTCAAGTAGATGCGACGGCCAGAAGTGCTTGGTATCAACTTTGGTTGATACGCCAACTGTGACCCTACCTCGACCGAAAGGATCTTGAAGCTATAGCACATGCTCTGGTAATCTCTCGTCTTGATTTCTGCAATGCACTCTACATGGGGCTACCCTTGTATCAAGTTCAGAAGCTCCAATTAGTGCAAAATGCAGCAGTCAGGTTGGTCACTGGATCCTTGAGATTTGACCACATAACACCTATTCTGAAAGATTGACACTGGCTTCCAATTAGCTTCTGGGCACAATACAAGGTGTTGGTTGTTACCTTTAAAGCCCTACATGGCTTGGGCCCAAGTTACTTATGGGAACGCATCTCCCTATACAATCCGCCCCACACTCTCAGAACAAATGGGAAGAAATTGTTAGAGATACCAGCATCTAAATATGTTTCTACTTCCCAAAAAGCATTTAGTTTAGCTGCCCCCACACTATGGAATGGACTCCCAGAGGAGATCTGTCATGCTACATCCCTGGAAACTTTCAGAAAGGCGGTTAAGACAGAGCTTTTTCGATGTGCATACCCACCTGATCTTCTATGAATTACAGACTGTTTCTGTATGGAACGAGAGCATCTGACCCCATGATTTGTTGATTTTATGTTTTTAACTGTGGTTTTAACTTGTGTGATAATAATATTGTAATGTTTTAATTGTATTTTTTAAACTCTGTTGTGATCCCACCTCAATCCAGTTGGGAGAGGCAGAAAGATATAAATAAACTCTATTATTATTATTATTATTATTATTATTATTATTATTATTATTATTATTTAAAAATAACATATTTTTTAAAAATGATTTAAAAAGAAGTTGGAATTTACTAAAAATAAACATGCCAAAGCCTATAATCAGATTCTCTTAAACATGAAAATAATCACATTCTCTTAAACATGAAAACATTCATTTACTTGTAAAAGGCTTCATTCACCATGAAGAACCGTGGGAAAAACTTCTGTAAGAGAAGTCAAACATTCTATATATGTATGGCACAACAGGTCATTGTTATATTCTGCAGTTTGCAGGTTAATCTGGTATAGTTCTTTTTTCATATATTTTATTCACATATAATAATTTTTAGCATATAACAACATAAAAGGATAGCTAATATATAACCCCTATACCTCTAACTAAACTACAAATTCCCTAAAACTCTAACAAAAGAAAAGATACATGTGGTTCCCATCTTACTGATTTATAGTTATAACTATCTCTTATTCCTACTCCCTCTAATTAATAATAAAAGCTATACAATTATATTAACTACTCCTATGTTACCCTTCTACTTAATAATGCATTCTGTTACATTTCAAATCCTAAAGCTACTACATTACTCTGAGTCTTCATCATAAACTCCACAATACTTTCCCAATCTATTAAAAATGAATTTATAGTTGGTTCCTTAATTAATTTATCAATTTCTGCAAGTTCATATAATTTTAACAACCAGTGTTCATGTGCTGAGAGTATCAATTGTTTTCATCTCTGTGCAGATCAGTCTTGCTGTTGGTATCATATAATGCACGATTCCTCCATGTTCTTTCTCCAAATTCTAATTCAGCATTCCAAGCAGAAAGCATTCAGATTTTAATTGAAGTTTCAATTTCAAAATACCTTCCATTATGGCATGTATCTGAATCCATTTTTTTTTTTTTTTTACCATTTGCAAGTCAACGTTGGCTACATCCATACTGCAGAAATAATCCGGTTTGACTTGACTTTAACTACCATGGCTCCATGCTGTAGAATTTTGGGGGCTGTAGTGTGTTGTGGCACTAGATTTCTCTGGCAGAGAAGGCCAAATGTCTCACAAAACTACAATTCCTAGAATTCCATAGCATTGGGCCATGGCAGTTAAAGTTATGTCAAACTGTATTATTTCTGCAGTGCAGATAACCCTCATGTGATAAAAAGCCCCTTCTTTCTTTTTACATTTCCAATAAATATTTGAAAAATCTTGGTACATTTTGGAAAGTTATTTCTGGAGTTAAATACCTGAATATTACAATCATCTTGTAAAAAAAATTATTTGAGACTATAACTTAGGTATACTTTAATGCTTGTTTCCACACTGTTCCATCTGTATATCATGAGCTACTTTTTGTGCCCATTTAGCCATGATTTTTTTCATTTGGTCATTTTGCATTTCCGTTTTCAATACAAACCTTTTTCGGCTGACTTTTTATCATTTGAGCAAAAATTCTAATTCATCACTTGAGCACAAATTCTAACTGATTTTGTTATTTCAGAATGAAATAATTTCTTACTCATTTAAAATCTCTCAAACAATTGCCTGTAGAAGTACCACTGCGGAATAATTCCCTGGAATTCCAGTTCCTCTATGGTTTTCATACTGATTTGATAATTTTCTAATTTCAAAAGGTCTCTTTTGATACATGGTCCATTTATCCTTATTTTTTGTTCTCTTTCATGAAAGCCTCCACAGGGTGAACAAAATGTACTTCTATATTTTATTTATATTCTCAATAATGTTTTCCTGACATAGTGTTTGATAAAGTCAGCATTTACCTTAAATTTATCATAACATATGAAACCATGCCTACCAAATCTTAAATCAAAACCTATTTGCAATATTCTCTTATTTTCCAAAATTATCCAACTTTTAACCACACAAGGCAACAGGTAGAAAAATACAGCTTTAAATCTGGCAGTGACAGGTCTCCTCTCTTGCATCCTTCAAGATTTTAAATCTACTGTAATTCTAATCTTTTAATTTTGCCAAATAAAACATGAAATTTCTCTGTGGTATTCTTTGAATGTTACTTCATTTGTAATACAGTAATAGGAATCATTTGAAACAATTTTTTTCAGTAGTGCATTCATTTTTATAACTAATGTTCTCCCCAGTAACGACAAACCCAGTTTCTTCCATCTACGTAAGTCTTGCTTAATTTCCTTGCAAATGTTTAAATACCTTTTCTGAAACAATCTCAAATTAGGAGTCGAGATATAGGGGCTAAACATGTTAGGGCATGGAAAGACGCGCTGTGTCCACCACGACCACCTACAGAGTTAAACCACATCAACAGTACGGCAGGGAGAAGGAATCTGAAGAGATGTCTGCAAAGGTATTCAGGCCAAGAAGGAAAATATTCCTTCATCACTGCAAACGGCCTTAAGCTCCCAGCTTGAGAAATAACGACAAGAGCACTTCAAGCCTTCACTCTACATGAGGGCTTTAATAAATAAGTTACTTTAATAAATAAATTACTTTGCTAACCAAACAACCATTGTAGCGGGTGACCCCAAACCCACGAACCCGAAGGCCCGTGGCTTGCCAGAGGACAAGCAGAGTCAAGGAGACCGAACTGGCTAGAATAAAAACGCTTTATTGTCTGCGCAGGGCAGCAGCACACCAAAGTAGATGTCACCAAGGCTGCAGCACCGATGGCTTCTTGTCACCCCCCTTTTATGCCCTTCGCAGAGGGCTGTTTTCTAAACAACAAGCGATTGGTTGCGTTCACTGTTCACTCAATGATCCTGTATTTTCTTCTTGGCATTACATCTGCTTGGAGCCTGGAATGTACAGAGATACTTAGCTAGACTGATCCTGTTCTCTTCCAAGGCCACTGGTTAAACACAGGCCATTGTATTCAGAGCCCTCCAGAGGAAGGAGGGGGTGATTATGTGAGTGCGTATACTACTGCCACACGCAGAAAGAAAGGGTAGGGGCCAACACAGCCCATTTGCACTTTACTCTGTAGGCTCAGTCTATGGGCCTTCTGTAACTATTGATTCTTTTGCAAAGCAAAATACAGAAGCAAGAAAGCATTATTATTATTGTGTCCCTATCACCATAACAACAAAACAGAGAGGCAGTTACTCTAACACCAACTGTCATAACTGACTCTCTCTCTAAGAAGTACCAACTGTCTCCCTCTCCCTCAGTGACAGTTGAAAATGACAGTTGACAGTTGCATCAACATTCCAATGATACACTGTTTAAATGATGACACATATAACTGCTACTAGAGCTGTAAATAACTTCCACAACAGCTCCCCCTCGTGGCCACATCCATGTCATTTTATCAGACCTGTTTACCATGGTCCTGACAAAACAGACAGGCAGAAAGGAGTGCGCAGAAGCCATTCACAGCCCAGTTGCCCTGGGGTCATGGTATGGCCCAGGGCAGCTTCTGAATGCTCTACAGACATGTGTTGTGTAAACGCCATACTCCTGGAGTGGCTGGAAGCCACCCACATCTGCTCATCTGTTTCAGGCCATAAATGCCCAAATATCTAATCTTTTTCTAATTTCTGCCGATTACATCTGTATTTATACCAAGAATCAGATCAGTTGTGGTAGTGATATTTCCTCTACAGAACAGATAAGCAACCTTCCACTCCTACAGCTCCTTGAAAGTAACTCCTTTCGATTCAGTTGACTTTTATTTAAGTAGCCTTGTAGTTCAAAATAACTCCCAGTTCTTAAATTTCACAATCTCACCCCAAGTTGTAGTTGCATTTTTTTATTGTCTTATTTCTCCCCCCCCCCCAAAAAAAAATAAAGCTTGATTGCAGCTAGGTTATTCATGGTTTCTTTTAAGTAGAAGTTTTTGTGATGGAGATAAAGTATTTCCATTCACTAGCACCTTCTGTTAGGTTACACAGTGTTGATGGTAGTGGTTAAAGTTGAATGTGTGGCCTTTATTTCCCTCTTAGTGGCTGGGTGCAATGGACTCCCGGTCTCCTCTGTTCCATCCGAGATTGAGCAACAATGATTTATTTTGCTCTGATCACTGGAAACAGGAATCAGATGTACATCAGTAATCGTCTGAGCTTCCTGTACCCTGGAAGCAGTTTGTGCTGGTTTAACAATCCCAAATTGACGACATGCACCACATCCAGAGTTTATCCCATTACTGGAGCTCAAAGGGGACCCAACTGTATAGAATCATTTCAATCTGGAAAAAACTATCTTGTACAGTCTCTTAAAAGTGAGTGAAATAAATAATGTGTCCAGGAAATGCCATCTTGAATCATCAATTGTTGAGCCAAATAGATTTGGGGATTAATACTAACTTGTTAAAACATACTTCAGTTGTAAAAAATGATATAAAGTGCTACTCTAGTTATATTATCTGTATTACATCAAGTCTGACCCAAGGGATTGGGATTCAGTGGAATTTTTGGTTTATATCAAACTGGTTTTGAAAATCCCTATAGTCTCTGAAGTAGTTTGAGAACTTAAGTCCATAGTCCCTTTGGGGGGATGGAGCTAGTTTTTTTGAAATCCAGCCAACATCTTCAGCAGAACTGTTTCCTTCGTACAACCACTCATGGATCACTTCTGGATCTTGCTGTCATTACATCATCTCTGGACCCTGTCCTCGGTGATCTCATTCTTCTGTCTAGTTAGAACCAATTTACTAAGCAATGTTTTCCTGTTAATGAATATTTGATGCTAACTACCAGATGCCATGGACTATGAGGGATAATTTAGACAACAAACGTGTTTTAATAAACCATGGCTTATTAAGATGGAAATGAATAGTACACCTGTGTACTCATACTGCTCGTTCAGATCTTGATTTATGTGCTGGCTTTGAAACTTGTATATTTAATCAATTTCCTAGACTATAGCAAATGGGAGAAAAAGCTAGATTCAAATCCTGTTGAAGTCATGAGCTTAAGAAGGATCCATCTGGGAACAAGAAAATACTGATGAGTTGTAATATGATAAATTAACTCCAGTATTTTTAATGTAAATTAATTTAATTTTTAATGCCAAGGGATCTTGCAGCACCTTTGAGACTAATTTGCAAATACCTCTGAGGAAGTAGGCTCAAGTCTACAAAAGTTCACGCTACCAATTTATATCTTTCAGTTAGTCTCAAAGGGGTTGTAAGATCCTTTTGGATACTGATTTGGCCGACTAACATGGCTATGTCTTTAAATTCTACCATTTGTATATAGTGTTATCCTAGATATGAAGAGATTCTGTGAGGGGGGAAAATAGATTGTGGTCTCTTCCAACTCTATGATTCTATGATTCTAGATATGCTTCTAAACAAAATGGGCTGGGCCTAAAGTTAGGATGGACATCAAGTCCTGTACAGTTACATAGCCTTAAAATACCTTGAACTGCCTGGTCATATTTGATCTGTATTACAAAGAAATACTTAGGATCACTTACTAACAGATAATAGCAACATATTTGGGCAATAAATTTTAAACGGCTGTAACTATAACCTAATTAGGGCCACGCCACCTTTTCTAATGAATACAAACTAAAGTTTTTATCTGGCCGTAGAAAACACAGATGGTAAATTTCTTGACAATTCAGACTTTTTCATTCTTCTGGGAATGTTCCAGAGAAAACAGCTGCAAACCTGTTATTATTATTATTATTATTAACCTTTATTTATAAAGCGCTGTAAATTTATAAAGCACTGTTTTAATGATAGAAACTACCAAATATATAACAGAAAGAATAGGCAGCTGTTTTTGTATGTTAATGCTGGTTACTGGCATCACTCTGAAATGTGGTATCATGTTTGAATTGCAAAACAGTGTTTATATTGGGGGCGGGGGGGGGGGGGGGGGGGGGGGCTCAAAAAAACAAATGAAACCAAAAAACAGACCATAGAAGTGTTTAAGATAAATTTTAATATATTATGTGATCTAAAACTTACAGATTTGTTTCTGCATGTATCATGCACTCAATGTTTATTTTATTTGTCCATAATAAATTTATGCGGAGGAGAAGAAAAGGTCATGATGCAATTTTCTCAATGCTTTCTCTTTATATGGAGGGAGGAGGCAAATGAGGCCATTTTTCCTCACTGTGCCCACCTGGAGGGCCGCACTGACATTTTTCATATTTTGCAACATAATTTCCGGCTGCTATTTTGGACAGTTTTGTGGGGAAGATTGGTGGGCTTTGGAGGACTGGGGAAGCAAACTACTGCATTTTAGGTGGTTTTGAAGTATAGTGGACCCTTGTTATACACTGGGGTTTGGTTCCAAGATCCCCCGTGTATAACTAAATCCATGGGTGCTCAAGTCCTGTTAAATATAATGACATAACAAAATGGTGTCCCTTATAAAAAATGGAAAATCACGGTTTGATATTTGAAATTTATACTTTTTTGGAACATTTCCCAACTGTGGATGCTTGAATCTGTGAAAAAAAAAATCAGTGTATAAGAAGGTCCGACTGTACAGTTGGCCCTCCTTATCCATGGATTCAAGCATCCACAGTTTGAAAATATTTTAAAAAGTATAAATTCCAGATAGCAAAACTTGATTTTCCATTTTATATAAGGGACACCATTTTGCTGTGCCATTATATTTAATGGGACTTGAGCATCCACGGATTTTGTTATCCACGGAGGATCCTGGAACCAAACCCCAGCGAATACCACTGTATTTTGATAGTTTGGGGCAAAAAATAATAAACTAAATTTGTTTCACTGGAAGAATTTTGGGGCCGAGCGTGACTTATCCTGAATATCTCCTAATGCCATTGCTATATATATTTCATGGAAAGTACCACCTAGAAACTATTCTCAAGTGATATGCAGATCCACTGTGAGACATGAGGCACTGTTGCAAACTACAGCAAAAATGTGTCCTCGTGGTGAGTTGAGCAGGATATGTGGACAAATTCTGTGGAATGTGGTGAATGTCCTTAAGAGCTGCTCCCAACTGTAACCTATTTAGAGCCCAAATGTGTGTTCAGTAAACTTTCCTATTTCTCTTTAATGAATGTGTCAATGAGCCATGGTGACTTGGAAAAAGTGAAAATCAACTTAACCTTCAGAGGGAGGAAGGGAGACTGAAAGAATGAGCAAGAATTAATTGTGGTAGACTTCCTATGTGGCAGGACACATGGATTTTGTGCAGAAAGCAATTCTAATGCAATACTACTATACCTCCAGAGGAGGGGCAACCACAAGTAAAAGTGGAATGTGTGTGACAAGTTACAGGCCATACTGTGGTTAAAACTGACTCGTTTCTGCAGTGAGTTGATCTGGAAGCAGCTTGTCTTGCTGACTTACACAAGAAACTCAACTGTTTTACAAAGAACTTGCTTGAGCAGAAATGAAAATTCAAGCAATATGTACTTTACCACCTTTAATGCAAATGAATATAATGTCTTTGCCTGACAATTCGAAATAAAGTCAGTCCTGACTGAATTGCAAATTCAAGATAATTACATACCCATGATAATTTTATATTCAGTTGTGCTAACAATAAAATCAAGAATGCTGGAGATGTCTGTTGTAGTTTGTGTATAGTGGATGATTTTATTAGAAGATATTTATTTGATGTTTACAGTTTGCATATTGTGTAAGGACTCTCAGTGGTAGAAATCCAAGCTTTAAAAAATCTCATTGCAGAATGAGAGATAAAAAGAGATATATTTGAAATTGTACTATACCGTTGCATGCTTTGCAGAGGTTTCCATGCAGACTAATTTAGGATCTTCCTACTATTGGTCCTACTAGCACCATGTGACACTAACATGCCTCAAAACTTTGGCCAGTAATCAGTCCCAAACTGCACATACATACCTGCCTGGTTCAGTATTCTGGGATCAGGGTACCACTTGAGACTGAAATGCAGTTCTTCACCCATTTGGCCATTGGGAAGCCTGTATAAATAATTGGGAAAGGGAGCCTGTCTGTTCAAAAGGATATTTCATAAGTCTGTGAGATGTTTGTGAATCCCTATAAATTGCCTGATGTTTGCATGAGAAATGTCAGGTCATCGCTTGTCCATATTCTTTCTTAATACTTGCAAATAATTACTAATACAACATCAATCATTATGAAAACTTTTTTTAATGGTAAATTTTTTTTACCAGCATAGAGAGATGGTGATCAGAAACAAAGGTCTTTAGAGTTCTATTATCTTTTAGTAAAAAACTTATTTTAGGAGTTTGATATATTCATCCCTGCTGTACCAGATGCACTTATCAAAATGTACAGTACTATTTTCTATAGTCATAAAAATGCAGGACCTCTTATTTGTGTATGATCTCACTATAATGGTTAATGGCGTGCACTAAAGAATTCCAGAAGAAAATCAGCATGTGCTTTATAGATCATAGCAAAACCTTTGACTGCATACATCATAAAAAGCTATGGGATGCTATTACAGACATGGGAATGCCACTACACTTGATAGTCTTGATGAGAAATCTGTACTTTGGACAAAAGTCTACTGTTGGAAAAGAATATGGAGAAACAAAATAATTCCCAATTGGCAAACAGGCAGGGCTGTATTTTATCACTCTACTTCTTCAACTTGTATACAGAAAATATCATACAAACAACAGGTTTAGACTTAGAAGAAGGAGGAGTGACGATAGGAGGAAGGAACATCAACAATCTAAGTTGTGCATATGACACCATACTGCTAATGGAAAACATCACAGACTTGAAAGAATTACTAAGGAAGCAGTTCCTGCTACAGAGAAGAGGAGGAGAGAGGTAGCTGGGCAGCCATTTTAAGTGGTGACTGTTTAATTGTTTTTAAACTCTAGGAAGAGTGTGCTTGTAGTCACATCTTCAGTGAGTCACACCTGTGAGTCACTAGGGGCGGAGCTAGCAGATTAGCTCTTTATTTCTTCTCCCAGAGCCTCTGCAGAGCAGTTCCTGCTACAGAGAAGAGGAGGAGAGAGGAAATCTACAGCAAAGGCAGAATTGATCGAGCTCACTGCCACAAATTGTTGAAGCATCAGGGGCTTAGCGTTGGTGTTTTCTGGAGGATTCTTTTTTTCAGGAGGAAGCCCACAGTCCTGTTCCAGTAATTTCCTAAGGCTTTTCAGTATGGACACTGATGGAACCACGACAGTCACCTGCAACACTTGTGGGATGTTTGTCTTCTTGCCTAAAGAAGTGGAGAACTTCACATGCCCCAAGTGCAAGTTGGTAGCCCTCTTGGAGGAGAAAGTGCAGCAGTTGGAGTCCAGAGTAGCTACACTTCAGCATATTAGGGAGCAGGAGGATTTCCTGGACAGAACAGAACTAACAATCCTGGATGAATACCACGCAGAGGAAGTTGCTGGAGCGAAGGAGGTCACTTCACATACACAGGAGGAAGATAGCTGGAGGAATGTCACACAGAGAAGTAGACCAAGAAGGGATTGTTCAGGGAGCTTGCAACTAGAGAATCGATTCAAAGCTCTTTCCCTTATCAAGGAGGATGAAGAAGAGCAGCATGGACAGACTTCAGGGACAGAGCAGGCAAGCCTGAGAGTCCCACCCAAGGGAACAGCTGCTGCTAAATCTCGTAGGAGGCGTGTGGTCGTAGTGGGGGACTCCTTGCTGAGGGGTACAGAAGCAGTGATTTGTAGGCCTGACAAGATGTCTCGAGAGATGTGTTGTCTCCCAGGGGCAAAGATCCGTGATGTGACAGAGAGGCTGACAAGACTGGTCAAGCCTACTGACCAATACTCTTTCCTCTTGGTCCACGTGGGAACCAATGACACTGCAAGACACAGCCTGCAGAATATCAAAAGGGATTACGAGGCGCTTGGTAGGCGCTTGGTAGGAAGCTGAAAGGAATGGATGTACAGGTTGTCATCTCGTCTCTTCTGCCAGTTGAAGGGCACGGTCCAGGAAGGGAGAGGAAAATAGCGGAAGTGAACAACTGGCTTCGCAGATGGTGCCGCCAAGAACAATTTGGATTCTTTGATCTTGGGCTGCGGTTCCATGAGGAGGGACTTCTTGCAACGGACGGGTTGCATCTCACACCAGTTGGAAGAAATGTTTTTGCCAACAGTCTCAAGAACATGATCAGGAGGGCTTTAAACTGAGTTCCGTGGGGGAGACAATATTAAGGAAGGCGAAAGGGATGGCGAAAATAGTCAAACTGACATAGAGGAAACAAGAAAAAAAGTGCAAGGATCCAATAGTGGGAGGCAAATAAACTTGCACAAGCAAAAAGTAAATGGGACCCGTGGTCTGTGATGCCTCTACACTAATGCACAGAGCATGGGAAATAAGCAAGATGAACTTGAACTCCTAGTACAGCAAAGCAAATATGATATAATAGGCATCACTGAAACCTGGTGGGACGAGTCTCATGATTGGAATGTGGAAATAGAGGGGTACAGTGGATCCTTGTTATACGCTGGGGTTTGGTTCCAAGATCCCCCGTGTATAACAAAATCCGTGTATGCTCAAGTCCCATTAAGTATAATGACATAGAAAAATGGTGTCCCTAATAAAAAATGGAACATCAAGGTAAATTTATACTTTTTTGGAACATTTTCAAACCGTGTATGCTTAAATCCGTGTATAAAAAATCTGTGTATAAGAAGGGCCGACTGTATAACCTTTTTAAGAGAAATAGGCCAAACAGGAAAGGAGGAGGAATAGCACTATATGTCAGAGATATTTACACCAGTGAAGAGATCCAGGACATCAATCATGGAAGCCAGGTGGAGAGCATCTGGATAAGAATCAAAGGGGAGGGAAACAACAAGGATGTTTTGGTGGGAGTCTACTACAGACCCCCAAGTCAGACGGAGGAATTGGATGATGCCTTTCTAGAACAGATGACCACACAGTCAGAAAAGAGAGATGTAGTAGTGATGGGCGATTTCAACTACCCTGATATTTGTTGGAAGTCAAACTCAGCCAGATCCTCAAGGTCTAGCAAATTCCTCACTTGCCTGGAAGACTATTTCATGGTCCAAAAGGTGGAAGAGGCAACAAGGGGGTCAGCTATTTTGGATCTGATCCTAACCAACAAGGATGACTTGGTTAATCGGGTGCAAGTGGTGGGATCCTTAGGTGGAAGTGACCATGTTCTCCTGGAGTTTGTTATACAGTACAATGGAGAGGAGAAGCCAGGCATAGTCAAACACGCATTCTAGACTTTAGGAGAACGGATTTCAGTAAACTTAGAGAAGTATTGAGGGTGATCCCATAGTCAGAAATACTAAAAGAGAAGGGAGTTCAGACCGGATGGGAGTTTCTCAAAAGAGAGATACTGAAGGCACAATTTCAAACAGTTCCAGTGAGAAAGAAAAATGGGAGGTGTCTCAAGAAACCAAGATGGATGACTAAGGAACTTTCAACTGAGCTGAGGTTGAAACAGAACATGTATAAGAAATGGAAAAAGGGGGAAATCACAAAAAAGGAATTCAAAGAAATAGCAGGCATGTGCAGGGGTAAAGTCAGAAAAGGTAAAGCGCAGAATGAACTCAGACTTGCTAGACAGGTTAAGAACAACAAAAAGGGCTTTTTTGGATATGTCCGCAGCAAAAGAAAGAAGAAAGAAACGATAGGGCCACTGCATGGAGAAGATGGCAAAATGCTAACAGAAGACAGAGAAAAGGCAGAATTACTCAACACCTTCTTTGCCTCAGTCTTCTCAGAAAAGGCAAAGGGTGCTCAACCTGAAGATAATGGAGCAGAGGACAGAATAGGGGAATTTCAGCACAGAATAAGTAAAAAGATAGTAGAGGAACACCTTGTTAATCTAAATGAATTTAAGTCTCCGGGACCAGATGAACTCCATCCAAGGGTATTAAAAGAACTGGCAAATGTAATACCGGAGCCATTGGCAATAATCTTTGAGAACTCCTGGAGAACAGGAGAAGTCCCAGCAGACTGGCGGGCAAACGTTGTCCCCATCTTCAAAAAGGGGAAGAAAGAGGTTCCCAGCAATTATCGTCCAGTTAGTCTGACATCGATCCCAGGAAAGATTCTAGAGCAGACCATTAAACAGAGAGTCTGTGAACATCTAGAAGGCAATTCCATAATCACAAAAAGTCAACATGGGTTTCAGAGAAACAAGTCATGCCAGACAAATCTAATCTCTTTCTTTGATAAAATTACCAGCTTGGTAGATGAAGGGAATGCTGTAGATATAGTATATCTTGATTTCAGTAAGGCCTTTGACAAGGTTTCCCATGACATTCTTGCAAACAAGCTTGTAAAATGTGGGCTAGACAAAGTAACTGTTAAATGGATCTGTAATTGGTTGACCAGCCGAACCCAAAGGGTGCTCAACAATGGCTCTTTTTTTCTCCTGAAGGCAAGTGACCAGTGGGGTCCCACAGGGCTCTGTCCTGGGCCCAGTGTTATTCAACATCTTTATCAATGACCTGGATGACAGAATTGGGAGCACACTTATCAAATTTGCAGATGACACCAAATTAGGAGGAATAGTTAATACTCCAGAGGACAGGACCAACATTCAAAATGATCTGAATAGACTAGAAAGCTGGGCCAAAGCTAACAAAATGAAATTCAACACGGAGAAATGTAAGGTACTGCACTTAGGGCAGAAAAATGAAATGTACAGATATAGGATGGGAGACAAATTGCTGAATGAAACTACATGTGAAAGAGATCTAGGAGTCCAAGTAGACCATAAGTTGAACATGAGTCAACAGTGTGATGTGGTTTTTGCCAATGGCTCCGGTATTACATTTGCCAGATAAAAAGGCCAATGCTATTTTAGGCTGCATCAATAAAAGTATAGTGTCTAGATCAAGAGAAGTAATAGTGCCATTGTATTCTGCTCTGGTCAGGCCCCATCTGGAATATTGTGTCCAGTTCTGGGCACCACAATTCAAAAAGGACATTGAGAAACTGGAGCATGTCCAGAGGAGGGCGACTAAAATGGTGAAAGGTCTGGAAACCTTGCCCTATGAGGAACGACTCAGGGAGCTGGGGATGTTTAGCCTGGAGAAGAGAAGGTTAAGAGGTGATATGATAGCCCTGTTTAAATATTTGAAAGGATGTCACATTGAGGAGGGAGCAAGCTTGTTTTTTGCTGCTTCAGAGAACAGGACCCGGAACAATGGATGCAAGCTACAGGAAAAGAGATTCCACCTCAACATTAGGAAGAACTTCCTGACAGTAAGGTCTGTTCGACAGTGGAACACACTCCCTCGGAGTGGAGTGGATTCTCCTTCCTTGGAGGTCTTTAAACAGAGGCTGGATGGCCATCTGTTGGGGATGCTTTGATTTGGATTTCCTGCATGGCAGGGGGTTGGACTGGATGGCCCTTGCGGTCTCTTCCAACTCTATGATTCTATGATTCTATGAAGGTCAAATGCAGGCTTGCTGCTGAATGTAAAGAAAATAAAAATAATGACCATGGAGGATCTACATAAATTCAACCTAGATAAGGATGAAATCAAAATAGTTAAAAAGAGAAGCCATATTTTGATCCCACATTGATCAGAAAAGAGACTGCGTCAAAAAAATAAGAAGACTAGGAATAGGAAAGGTAACCATGAAACAACTAAACAAGAACCTAAAGTGCAAAGATGTAAAACTGAGAACTAAAGTTAGAATCATCCAAGCCTCATCACCAAGCTCAGATGTGAGAGCTGGACAGTGAAGAAAGTGGATAAAAAGAAAATAAACTCATTTGAGATGTGGTGCTTGAGAAGTGTGTTGAGGATACAGTGGACAGTCAAAAAAACAAAGAAATTAGTCCTTGAACAGGTTAAGCCTGAACTCTCCCTGGAAGCCAAGATGACTAAATTTAGGTTGGTGTACTTTGGTCACATCATGAGAAGGCATGAGTCATTAGAAAAGACAATAAGGCTACGAAAGATAGAAGGCAGTAGGAAGACTGCATGTCAGATGGACAGACTCAACCAGGGAGGCCATAGGGATGAATTTGCAGGGCCTAAGCAGAGCAGTGGAGGACAGGGAGTCTTGGAGATGTTTCTTTCACAGGTTGGCATGAGTCAGAATCAACTCTAGAGCAGTTAACAACAACAACACACTATAAGAAAGAAGAATGTATGTATATGGCAAAGCAACCCCCCCAAAATTAGAAAGTCCTGTAGTTGAGGATTAAATATAGGTCATGAGTCTGAAAAGTTGGAAGAATGCTGTGCGAAGTCATTGATTTTTCAGTCACATAGAACACAGACTAATGTGTGCAATTGGTTTGAACTTGGTTTCCCATTTTATGATTCATGTCATTCCTGAATGAGCATGCATTCTGTCTGTCTAATACAGCAATGACATTAATTTGTGTATGTGTAAATGTATACAAGACTACATGTACAGTGCGCCCATGCATATGTAGCTTTCAGCTAACACTGAAGCCGTGGATGTAGCAACAATAGCGTGCACGCCTGTGGTGCACACACCATTCCATGCCATGTGCACGAGTCCCATTGTTTTCAATGGGGCTCAAGCATATGTGGTATTTTCCTTTTGGGGGGGGGGCTGGAATGGATCCCCGTGTAAGGGAAGGGCTGACTGTACTGTGTATAACATTATACATATATATATAACTTTAGACTTCAATTTCCTCATCCCAATCTAGTTCACGAGTATGCACTTCCTTTTTTTCTTGTTCAGCTTCATGATTGTAATTTTCTTCCTCCAAGATATTTTTTTAATGCCTTCCCCCTCTCCATTTTTAGAAGCTTCCCAATAAAACTCCTTTCTCTTTTGCAACAATACCTGTTTTCCTACTTTATTTGGCTCAGGAAAAATAATCTCTTGTCCTTTCCTGCCCAATACCTGCTCTCCTCCATGCTTGATCATGTGTGTTAATTATATAAATTAATAACCAAAAATGCAGTAACAGCAACAGGCAGGAGTCATGCTTCAAATGATATGCTCTGCTTCTGGTTTCTGAATAGTTTAGTCACTCACTGTGGAGCAAGAAATAGTGTGGGAGTGAAAGGGATATAGGTATTAGCATGTAGTTTGTTCACAGTAAACCAGAATTCTCTGGAATTTTATGTTTCCCATTTTGTGGAAATGCTTCTTCTTCTGAATGTAGTCATCTTAATTGCTTTAAAGGGTACCTCTTGGTTGAAAGAACAGATAGTTATAGAGAATTGATATAAATTATATTTTCTAGTCATAGTAAAACATCTTCAGCTAAGAAGGAGACTACTTTGCTATCCCTGAGAATCTTGTCAGTTCTCAAGTAAATTCAACCAGAAGAATTGAAGGGGAATCTTTTCTCATTTGTATATTTTTGCTGTTCGTTGAGTAATGGGAAGGCCACTGTAAATGGTGCACGCTGATTATAGGGTGTGTGGCCCTCCATGTAATGATGTTGGACTATAATTCCCATCAGCCCTAGCCAACATAACAGTTGTGAGGGATTATGATAATTGCAGTCTAACGTCCGATAGAAGGCATATGTTCTCCATCTGTGCCTAAGCAATTTATCTTCCTACTATAATATGTGCACATGCTTAGAGCCTGGAGAGCAGATGTCTCATTGCAAGTTTCGTGACCTCTGCTGTATCCCTTCAACAAGGAGCAGGAATGGTTCTCATGGAATAGCTGTCATATATGCAAAAGAAAATGTTATTCTCTCAAATTTTCCCTATAGCAATATTTTGGAAGTGGACACTACATTCTCAGGGCAACCTAAGTGAATTTTTCATATTGGGAGGAAAACACATCTTCAGAAGAGTTACAGAAATGGGGAAAAAGTATCGTGATAGGTGAGGCACCCCCTCAAAAATATTCCCAGCCTCTGTGAGTTTACACTAAAGCAAAAATACTGTTTTTTGTATTTTTTCATTTTAAAAACTGTATTCTTTTTGTACAAACTTGTTCAGTTTTGATCAAAATACAGTATTTTACAAAAAGAAGTCTGCACATGCAAAATATTAATAATTTAAAATATATAGAACCCCTTGTAGTCTTATGCTGTGGGGATTAAAATTGTATTATTATTATTATTATTATTATTATTATTATTATTTTGGTCCTTACATGCAAGAATACAGCAAATATTTATATTTATGATACTGAAGTGAACTTGGCACAGACACCCAATTGGCAGAGTTCAGACCAGCCCAGAACTCTTGAGCTCAAGCCCTTTGCCAGCCTCAGCCTCCCACTCATGGGATTACAGGCAGGTTTAAAATGTTGAACGTTTAAGTTTAAGTTTGATATTTCTAGTATTTCGAATAGTTTCTTTTGTGATAGTTACTGTATTTTCTGGCATATAAGATGACTTTCTAACCCTGGAAAATCTTCTCAAATGTTGGGGGGGGTCTTATACGCCAGGTGCAGAAACTTCTGAGCTAGACTGGTCACTGCATATGGTGGGGGGAGCTGAAAAACGGCCGCAGAGCTCTGCTCTGGGCCCCACAACAAACTCCAACTCCCAGAATTCCATAGCCTTGAGCCAGAAAAGGGTTAAAGTGGTGCCAAACCAGGTTATTTCTCCAGTGTGGATGCAGTCCGAATGTGCTGAGGGGAAAAAGACACCCTTCTCTGAGGCATCTCTTAGCATGCGTTGGAAGAGGGTTAGTCTTATAATGCCAAATATATGCCAAACTCTAACTTTTAAATGGAAAAGTTGGGGGTCGTCATATACACCCAGTCATCTTATACACAGGAAAATATGGTATTTTTCTTTGGAGAGGTTGTGCCCCTGGATGGAAGGCATGAAAATTTTGCTGAAGATTTTCCTAGAAGCTAATCCTAAAGCAATCTTGTAACTGAGACTCATCAGCCTCAAGGGAATCTTAGAAATTCATAAATACATATTGAGGTTTTTAAAAATCAATAATAGCATGATCTTGAGCTATAAAACTAATTCTTTTCTTTCTTTTCTTTTCTTCTTTGTGTTTATTCTGTAGCCCAGTCATTGAAGGAATTTGCTCGATTACTGATTGCAGTAGAAGAGGAGAGAAGACGCCTGGTAAGTCTGTCTGACAATGTACTTGTACAGTTTTACTTTTCACTTTATACGTCAGTGTTCTTTCTTTTGGAAAGCTTGTATGTTATGTTTACGAAATTCACAGGACTCAAGAAACTGTAGCTTTGACAGCTTCCTGACGAATGCCAAAGAGATAGATGATTTTGTGGTTGGAATTCTTGTTATGCTCACTTTCAGACTTACCAAATTCAGGCAGCTAAAGTAATCTTAATTTTTACTTCTGAATCCTCTGTAAATAAAGAGCCCCATCCCTTCCCCAGCAATTCACTGTATTTCTATGCTGGATGAACTGAAAGCTATTCTCTGCCATTCCTCTAGCAACCAGCTTACCCCATTGTACTGAATTACATTTGCTTACTCGCATGCAGTTAGTTGCTGTGTGTGGGTAGAACTTATATATGAAGTTGTGCTGTTGCTCTGTCACAGAGATGGCCAGTTTCAACTAGTCCAGGGACCAATTTTCTGCCTTATGACCTAGGACTTTCTGAGAGCTACAGGAAGTACCAAAAATTCCAAAGAACCCCAAAACAAAACTGAAGTGATCAGAAGATGTTGGGGGTTTTGACACACCACATGTGTTTCCAGCATTGTGATTGTGCAAAAGATCTTCAACAAGACTACACCCACCCACTAGCGGCATAGAACGATACAGGTTTTCTCTAAGAACTATAAAATACCAGTGTAATAAACCAAATGCTGTATTTTTTTTTTAAAAAAAATACTAGAATCATAAAACCTATATTTGGAAGGGGCCACAAGGGCCATGTATTCTAAGCTTCAGTCATGCAGAAACACAACAAAAATACTCCTGAAAGATGCCAGTCTTTAAAGACTCTATTTAAAGACTTGCAAAGATGGAATGTCCACCACCATCTGATGCAGACCATCCCACTGTGAAACAGCTCCTACAGTAAAGAAGTCCTTACTGATGTTTAGGTATAATGTCCTTTCTTGTAATCTGAATCCATTGGTTTGTCTTCAACTCTCTAAAGTAGCAGAAAACAAGTAGGTTGCATCTTCTCCATGACAGCTCTTCAGATAATTAAAGATAGCTATCATGTCATCTCTCAGCCATCTCTTCTCCAGTGTGAACATACTTAGCTCCCTAAGATGTTCCTCGTAAGGCTTGATTTCCAATTGAGCACTTTTTAAAATGGATGCAATGACTTTATCAATATTTTAGAAGTATGTAAATATATCTGGAAAAATAGAATTGTTGTGTTTTAGAAAAAAATGTTTTACCACTGAGATATCAATTGCCATCTACAGAAAGCCCCAGACTAACTTAACTGATCAAATACCATGCTTTCTATTTCCAGCAACAGACCACTTCCCCGGATCCTGCCTACTAACTATTGTGCCACACTGAGTATCCATGATATAGAAACTTCTCTTTTTGTGAACTTTGGTTAAGGGGTCTCCAGTTGCTGACTTACCCTGTATGCATTTTAATTTGCTGTGTGTTAAAAGTTTCTTTAGCACAAGCAGTCCATATCTATTGTATGGCTTAATAGTACCAAATCTTGGCTAACATTGCCTGCCAGTCTTTGCTCTGTTTCTTTTTGGTAAAGTTGATCACAAGCTAAAGTTTAAGAGAAAAACTTTTAACAAAGATGCAGTGATTTTTAAAGTCTAAGATGAAAGTTGGAGTCAGTAAATATACTTAAATAGTAAAGGATCAGACTCCTTAAATACTTGGCATGCCTCTAACTCATAGTTTTACTTCTATGGTAAAATAATCTTCAAACCTTTAAATCTTACATGGGGTATCTATTAATCTATGAAGGTGTTTGCAGTGATTTTTGAATAGGCGTGTTTTTCAGCTTTGACTTGCTTTTCCAAAAGTAATCTTTATTCCACTGTAAAGCTGACAAGACACTAAACCAAAAATTCAAATGTTCCTTTCTTTTCTCATCTTTTTGCAAGTTGATTAATGTTCAATCATTTCCAGGGTGGGGGGAATTGTAAGAAAAATTCTAAGCATAGGTCAAAGTACACTTTGATTATTAAAGTCATTTTTCTAGCCTTCTTCAAAGAAATTTGGGATGGTATAACAATGCTTTAAGGTTGGATGACAATAGTAACAGGCAAAAGGTCATCAATGAACTTTGAGACCATGGCTCCAAATATGCCTGAAGTTATCAGTGGCTGCTAGTCATGATGGTTTTATATTGTCTTCAGTGTCAGAAGTGATCTGACATTCAGTAGCTGTTGCTGGAGAATATAAGCAAGAGGGTTCTTCTGTACTCATGTCTTCTTTGCAGGCTTCCTATAGCACTGGTCACCTATTCTGGTAACAGAATGCTAGCCTAGATAGGTCTTTGGTCTGGTACAATAAGGCTGCTCCTATGTTTCTCATAGTCAAATCTTCTCCATCCTGATTCCTTCCTAACATTTTGGACTTCAGCTCCCTCTGTCCCAACCAGGAACCATTTCAGCAATAACTTAATTATAAATGTGACTATTATTATTGATCTGTAATGCAGGCAGGCAAAGTTATATTAGCTTTGTCAGCTAAGACTATATGGGGGAAATCAACTATAACCAGGAGCAATGCATATCCTAAAGACTTTGCTTGTGGTTTGTAAATATTTTATTTACCTATCAGGGTTTTAAACAAGAAGAACAATCCATACAGTATGGCAGTAGGAATACTGGCAAATGTGGCCAGATTAGAAAAAGGTGTCCTAGTCTCAGTCTCACATTCTTAACAATGCCATGCTGGCTTTTGAAAATGTAGGTTGCATATGAATTTAGATTTAGGTAAAGTTCTTAAATACCTGAAAACTTTACTACAGTTTTAAACAACTTGTCAGTACATCTTTCAAATTTATCTGGGCAATATGATTCAAGAAGGATATGGACAAGCTGGAATGTGTCCAGAGGAGGGTGACCAAAATGGTGAAAGATCTGGAAACTCTGTCCTGAAAGGACATTTTAGGAAGCCGCATATCTCTCACTGAAGGAAGAGGAGATTAAGAGGTGACATGATAACTATGTTTAAATATTTGAAATGATGTCACATTGCAGATGGAGCAAGTTTGTTTTCGGCTACTCCAGAGCAATGGATTCAAACTACAGGAAAAAAGATTCTACTTAAATATTAGGAAGACCTTCTTGATAGTAAGAGCTATTTGACAGTGAAACATGCTGCTGTAGGGAGTGGTGAAGTCTACTTCTTTGGAAGTTTTTAAGCAGAGGCTGGATGGCCATCTGTCAGGAGAGCTTTGATTGTATCTTTGTGGAGTTGGGCTGGATAGCTCTTGTGGTCTTTTCTGATTCTATGGCTCTGTCTCCTGTTAGTCAGCTCTCCTGTCAGTCAGCTAGCAGCCTACAATGTATTGTATTAACTTCCTTTTGGACATTACTGAAAGCTGCCCTTGGAAACTCACTGCTCTTTAAAGATCACACCTGGAAAGGAAAATGTAGCAGTACAGAGACTTCTTGAAAAGTTCAGTGTTCTCTGCCCAAGTAAGAAGGCTGTGGCTTCACAAGAAAAAGAGACACTCTGAATCCCAAGAGGGGTTACTTTACTGGTGCAGTGAAGTTTTAAATTTGACTATCCTTTGTGTAAGCCCCCACATGATCAAGGGAGGCGTGGTCTCTGCCTACATTGAGATCTCTCCAACTGAACTCTTGCAGAGAAAACATCTATACAAAATGTAGGCCTTTGATCCCAACACCCTTGCTTTTCTTCCTCCTATATGATCTTTAAAAACATCTTTCAACTGATGAAGAAGCTAGTGGAACTTCAAAGGCTTTCATTCTCTGTTTTGTGCATTTTGGCTGGCCAATAAAGGCATCAGTCCTCTATCAAAAGTGAGTCTCCTACCAACCAGGGCACGTGGCACCAGATGTTTTCATTCCTATAACAGCTGGATATTCTGCACATCCTAGCTCTTCCTGGCAACAGTGCTGAATACTGCAGTGAAAAACAGAAATATACAGTTTCCCTCCCCACCTGTATTCTGGGGTGGCAGACTCTAGGGAAAAATGTACCATGTGACTTTTGAGCATGTTTGAATAGCTTTTGGGAACATAAGTATTGTGCAGTCTTAAGATACTATTTTGTGTATTATATATGCAAATAAATGTGTGTTTCTCTAAGCATTCACACATCTGATCAGAAATCCATTGAAAGCTCCCCATTCCATGTATAAAAGCTTGCTTTTTTGCATTCAGCAGTGCTTTCTGAATTCTTTTTCTGAGAGAGAGTGAGAGAATGGATGTTCTTCAGTCACACTGGATTCCTGTTTTAGCTTAGGTGTAGGAAAAGTAAAGCAGTAAAAAGTAAAAATGTAATTTTTATCTGTGTTCAAGAGAATACTCTGATAGATGGAGACACCCAAGTAATGTTCTGTCATAGTCATCTACAGTCAGAAGTATATAATGCCTCACAGTCTTGGAACTCCCTTTTTAATAGCTAATGAAAAATGACTTTAAGTACAAAGTTGCTTGCCAAGAGGTTTATGTCTAGAACACTGACATGTGGGATAAGAGAGAACCATGAATTTTCTTACATAAGGGAAATAAAGTGCCATGTGAAACCTTGTTGTTCTTACTTGCAAAAGATTAATAGAACCATAACAGCCACACTTCACCTTTCTTTTAGGCTTTCATTTTGCTTTTTTTTAGTAAGACTAATAGTAAGGCATTTTGGTATACAATTATTCATTATTATTTTTGATGCCCCTATGTTCCTTGTTCTGTTCAGTTACCTTCCATTTCATTGCTTTAATAGTCTGATTTTTTTTTATTTTTTTGCTTTTTTATATCTTCAAGACTTACAGAGCCATTTCTCATCAAACAATTCAAAATAGTTCTTTCTTTTTCCTAGTAGCTTCCATTTATTTGAAACTGAAGTAACAAAAAAGCATTAGGACATTTATAGTGATTAAATTAAAATCTATAGCACATGTACGCACTTAAGGTTAGGACCAGAAAAGCCCATGATATTTGACTTCATGGGGTTACTAACCCCATGGGCCTCCTTACAGGTTTTTTTCTTTTGTCGAACCTGCAGGTGCACAGAGATCACAATCTTTGACCTTACTGACTAACAATATCTGGAATATCATGTGTTCCTCTGGTCCTGACTTTAAGTGCATATATAGGCTATAGATTTTTAATTAGCTTGACTATCACTCCCAGCATTTTATCCACATCAGCATTCCCAGAATTCTTTTTTCCTTTCCTTTCCTTTCTCTTTTTTCTTCTTTTCTTTATTTCTTTATTTGCCTTTTGGTGGTCAGGGAGAAATGGTTTATTCAGAGATTAGAAAACTTAACCCTGGGGTTGTCTACATGAAGAAAAAAAATTGGTTTCACCGTGATTCAAGCCTCTCCTGTTCACACAATGCATGAGGCTGAAACGGGGTGAAACCAGGATGAAGCTGTGCTCCAGGGTGAAAAATGGAGCAAAACAATGCCCTTTTACTCCATGTTAATGCAGAAAGTGCACACGGCATATAAATAGCATGATGTGCGTGCATGAATGCAGGAGAGTGCAGGCGGCTTATGGAAGCTGTCTGGAGCATGCACCCTGGGCCCATTGAGATATAATAATAATAAAATTTATTTATGTTTTCCCGCCTCTCCCGGTGGATCGAAGTGGGGTTACAGACTAAAAAAGCACAAAGTGTTTACATAAAAATTCAATTAAAAGCAGCTAAAAACAATAAAATATACAACATCATACAGTAACAATGGCATCAACAAACAAGGCAGGGATCATACACAGACAGGACAAGTCATTCATATCAGGGGGGTATTCATATCAGGTGGGGTATACTCGGCTAAAAAGCTCGGTTTTAATCGCTTTTCTGAATGTTTCTAATGAGGTCGCCGAGTGGATCTCCTCAGGGAGACTGTTCCAGATTCTTGGAGCTGTTGTTGAAAATGCTCTTTGTGAAGTAGCAACATACTTAGAGGTTGCTATTTCCAATAGGTTCTTACCTGATGTTCTAAGAGTGCGGGGTGGATTATATAGGGAGATGCGGTCCCATAGGTAACTCGGGCCCAAGCCATGTATAGGGTTGCCATAAGTCAGGACCTCCAAACTGGGACAAATGTAGGACAAATGTAGGACAAAATTTTCAAATGGAGGACACATTTTGAAAAAATTGAGGACGCTCAAAAATTGATGGTTTTTTTAAAAAAATTCATATAAATGCATGTTTCTTAGGCATGATAAAAATGGAGGACATTTGGCATTATTCCTTGACAGATGGCAGAAATGTGCTTCCCTTTCTGGCCAAAAACCAGAAGAGGAGGAAGAGTGGAAGAAGCAGAGGAGGAGGAAGCGGAGAAGAAGAAGAAGAGGAGGAGGAGGGGTAAAGGAGGAGGAGGAAGAAGAGGAAGTAGAGGAAGAAAAAGGGGAGGAAGAGGGAAAGGATGAGGTGGAGAAGAAGAGGAGGAGGAGGAAGAACAGGAAAAAGAGGAGGAAGAAGAGGAGGAGAAGAGGAGACAGAAGAAGAGGAGGAGGAGAAAGAAGAAGAAAGGCTCTTTCCCCTGCCTTGAAGCCTCCGTGGCCGGCAGGGAAAGCGGCAAGGGAGGGGAAAAGGGCCTTGCCAAGGCGAGACCCTTTCCCCTGGCCCTCCCAGCCCGCCTCCCTGGCCGGCGGAGGAGGCCAAGCATCTTTTCCATTCCTGGCAGGGGGGGCTTTTTTCCCCCGCTGGGGGTTGGGGGGGGGGGGTCCCGGGGGCAGGGCCAAACCAGGGCGGGACCGTGTGGCCACGTCCCAAACGGGGAAAGTCCCGCCCCCCAGGCGGGATATGGCAAGCCTAGCCATGTAGGGCTTTGTAGGTAATAACCAACACCTTGTACTGTGCCCGGAAGCAGATAGGGAGCCAGTGAAGATCTTTTAAGATAGGTGTAATATGGTCAAACCTTGATGAACCGGTGACCAATCTGGCTGCCATATTTTGCACTAATATGCAGCTGCTGGTGCCATTGCTCACCATACAGTTGTTGTTTTTTTTCTTTTGTTGAGCATACAGGCAGCTGAGTGGCCGCTGCACCACTGAGCCATCACACACCCCATGAAATGAAATTACAACAAACATGGCAGGTCACCAATAATACAATGAATGTAATAAAAACATACACAAACTGGCCAGTTCAACTGGCCATGGGGTGAAGGGTGCCTCCATGATTGTTCATTACCAATGTGTCACTGACACACCAGTGCACCGTACGGGTGGTGTGTTACTCGTGCAGCTCTGTAGCCAGTCACATGGGGCATCCATTGAGATGGCAGCTGGGCAGGCGGAGGGAGGTAATTGGCAATCACAGGTGGTGTGTTCGTGTGATGGTGCACACGCATGGGGGGAGGCAAAAAAAATAATTGGTGCATTTTTGTACCATTTTTATTTTATTTATTGCATTATTTATTTATTTAATTTTGTTCTGACTGGCTCTTGTTAATAACAGCAGGTGTATGTACCAAGTGGTTTGCACTGGAATGACCTGGTTCAAATAACAATGCCTCAGAATACTTTCTTTGGAGGTTTTCAGTGGATTATACAAGAAATCATGACTCTGAAGCATTAAAATAACTTGTCCTGTTGCATGAGAGCTAAATAAAAGACATATTGATGTGGGAAACATCCAGCAAAATAATACAGGAGAAGAAGGCAGGACTAAAAGCCTTTTCTTATGTCAAAATCAGGTGTGTTCCCCTTGCATTGGGAAACACACACACACTTATGGCACCTATGACATAAGTTAACAACCTATGAATCTTGCATGAAACAAGAAGGTTTATGCATTCATTTTACTTGTATTCTTCCTAGCATGCAATCAAGGTGACAGACAAAAGATAAAAACTATTAAAACCAGTTAAATATGCAAAGCCAAAAGTAATAAAGCAAATAAAACAAGAACAATGTGAGCCTAAAAGCAACAGCACTAAACCCTCCTGTAATTAAAAGCAAACAAACTCTTGATGTGCTGGAGGAAGAAAACCAGAAAAGGGACAAAATTAAACTGTCAGGAAAATGCATTCCAGTTACTATGGGAAAAGACGGCTTTGATATTTTTATATCTATTAACCTTGTGGATCCACTATGACCATTAAGCTATTTTTAACGGTATCATCTCTATTTAGTTCCAGTCTAGCAAATACAATCCATCTATGGAAGCATACTGTATATACTTGACTAGAATTCAATCTCATGTATAAATTGAGGGCAGATTTTGAATCCAAAATGATGGATTTTGATATGACCCGTGACTACGTCGAGGGCATTTAGGGGCATGTAACAAAGAATTTAAAGGATGAAGCAAAGGAAAACAGTGCCAAAGAAATTTCAGCAGGCATAACTGTATGTGCTCATACTAAAGGCTGAATGGATGAGAGACTAGAAAGGGGTTCAGTGCTTTCAGGACAGGTTATGCTCTTGCCTTTCACCAGGGGATGGTTCCTTTTTTAAAATGGGAGCCAGTGTGGCATCATGAGTTGAGTGTTGGACTGCGACTCTGAAGACCAGAGTTGGGAACTCTGCCATGAAATCCACTGGGTGACCTTGAGCAAGTCACGCGCTCTCAATGTCAGAGGAAGGCAATGGCAAACCTCCTTTGAACAAATCTTGCCAGGAAATGCCATGATAGGTTCACCTCAAGGATGCCATGAGTCGGATATGATCTCAAGGCACACAACAACAACAACAACAACAACACCTATTTCTGTGTCCAGAGTTATGCGTTGGAGCACCAGAGACTAAGGCTGATATTGTTATCAACCGGTCAATGTAAATATTTTGTTGTTATTCTGTCCTAACAAGCCATTTTATAAACCTAAGTGCTAGGCTTAAAAAAATGCAGGTTTGATGGAATTAGCATTTGAACACATGAAAATTTGCCTATTGTGGTCAAATATTTAAAAGCATTAGTTTGTAAATTTATTATTATGATCAGTTTTATGGGGTAGTAATGTTTGTTCTCATAATAAAAGCAGTGGACTCATTTAGCCTGTTCTTCTGTGAACTTGTCCTCTGTGCCAATATAATAACTATTTGTATGTGGCTACTTCTACACAATGAGCCAGTGTGGTGTAGTGGTTTGCCTAGGACTTTGGGAAACCATGATTCAAATCCCTTTTCAGCCATACAAACCCATTGGGTGAACCTGGGCAAGTAAACTCTCTCAGCTTCCGAGGAGGGCAATGACAAACCCCCTCTGAAAAAAAACTATGAAGAAAATTCCATAAGAGGGTTGACATAAGTTAGAAACAACTTGGCCACATATTTCCATACATGAGACAACCACATATTTCCATATATCTCCGAGAATAACTGACAATGGCCCGTTCCGCATGGGTTCCGCCATCTTGAAGTCGTGGACGCCTAGCATCCGCACGTCACGCGGCGAAAGTGATGCCGCGAGTGTGCGACTAGCGACTTGCGGCGCAACTTCCGGGGTGCAAAAAGAAGCCACAAAAAGCAGCTTCTTTCTGTTGCATCCGGGAATCGTGCTGTTTGTCAGCTGCGGTTCCTGGACGCAGCAATCAGCGGCTCCGCCAGAGTGCCATTTTTGGGCGCTCTGTAACATGCCAATATTTGACCTTGGCCAAATGATGGGTCATTGACCAGAGTCCCTAGCATGGAAGGAAGAAGATGAAAATTAGAGGTCAGCATTGCCATGTTTTAAAAACTTTGATGTTCTTTCCTATGGAACAGCAGTACACTAAAACATATCGATTGATAAAACGCCATATGTTTTTAATCCAAGAGACTAAAATCCATAGCAGAGCTGCTGTTCAAGCAAGGATGAGCTTTGTTTCAATTCCTGTTCATTATTATATAGGTGTTTAAAGATTTATTTTCTCTTTTCTCTGTGTGCATTTGCAAGAATTGACTAATTTATCATGAGAATCAGTCAGGTATGCTAGTATCATATAATATACTTAAGTGTTCAACTGTTCTTTTGCCCCACAGTAAATTGCTTAAGGACAGTTCCTTCCTTAACTGTTGTTTTTATTTTTAACTACTGTTTAACAGTGACATAAAATGTTCCATTTTTAGCTGAATTATTAGTCTCTAATGAATATTATTGGAATCATTTATGCACAGATGATTATGGGAACTTCGGTTATTGGTCACAAATAGTGATACTATTTATCCCCTTCTGTTCTCTTTATACACACTCTCCCTTGGCAAACTTATCAGTTCTTTTGGTTTCTCCTACCATCTCTACGCCGATGATACCCAGCTGAACCTTTCCACCCCTAATCTTTCACCAGAGCTAGAGCAGCAAGTGTCATCCTGTTTAACAGCTGTCTCCCACTGGATGCACCATCGGCGTCTGAAGCTCAATATGTCCAAGACCGAGCTTCTTGTTTTCCCTCCTAAGCCCACCCTTCACTACTCCTTTTCTATTTCTGTCAATAACATCTCTATCCAGCCGGTCCAGGAAGCCCGTAGTCTTGGTTTCATCTTTGACTCCTCTTTGTCATTTATCCCCCAGATCCAGACTACAGCCAAAGTCTGTAGATTTTTTCTCTATAATATTGCCAAAATCCATCCATATCTCTCAGCTTCTACTGCAAAGACACTGGTCCATGCCCTAGTGGTCTCACGACTAGACTACTGTAACCTCCTCCTGGCAGGGCTTCCCCTCTCTCATCTCCACCCATTAATTTCTGTTCAGCATTCAGCTGCACGCATTATTTCACTCGCTCGCCGTTATGATCATGTCTCCCCTCTGTTGTCCTCCCTTCACTGGCTCCCTTTTCCTTTCCGCATCAGGTACAAACTTTTGCTACTCACCTTTAAAGCCCTGCATGGGCTGGCCCCTCTTTATTTAACTGATCTTCTCTCTCCCTACATCCCTACTCGCACTCTCCATTCTGGTAGCCAAAGTCTCCTCTCTCAACCCAGGATCTTCTCTGCCCTGTCCCGGATCCGTCCCTTCTCTCTTGCTGCCCCTCATTCCTGGAACCTTCTTCCTCTGCATGCATGGCTCATCACTTCCCTAACCAGCTTTAAGGCTGAGCTGAAAACCATATTGTTTAGGGAAGCGTTCTCAGGGAATTTGTGATTGTCATCTGGCTGTCTGATAATATTTGATGTGATTTGTTTTTATATTTGATGTTTTTAATTTGTTTTTCTTTTCTATATGGTAATGTTATCTATTCCTCTTTTAATTGTTACTATCTTAGAGTGTACGCCTTGGACAGGCTTTTATATACTCTTTAATTTTACCGACTTTGTACAGCGCTGTGTATAATTACATCGCTTTAGAAATAAAGTTTAAAAATAATAATAATAAAGCCCAAAGATATTTCAGAGTTATTGTTCTATGACATTGCTTTCTATCTCATTGGACCACTACTATTATAAGCCTAGTACTGTCTTTTTCAGTTACTAGTGGCTTTCCAATAAAGATTTTCTCCCTAGTACTGCTGCTTATTTTTCTTCTTAAATGGAGATCTCAGGAACAGAATCTGGAGACTTTAGCATGAAAGACATGTTCTCCTTCATAGAGAATTCACCTCCCTACCCACTCCAAAATATTTTGTCAGGAAGGACAGATTCTAAAGTCTATTTGTTTAGTCAATGGATGCATTTAGTACCCTGTTGTGGGAAAAAAGGTGCTCTGTACAAAGCAAACAGTGATCTTGGAATTCATGAGCATCCCGATAACCACTTGAAAAGGATGATGCTTGTGTGAGTGCTGCCTTTGAGGCATGTAGGGGCCTGACATGCTGCAAATCTCCCCCTTCAGGTACTATAAAACAAACAATGTGGGGAGCATGGGGAGGCCACATCAGCTGTAGAGTGGGTGGTGGGTGCTATGCAGGCTTTGGTAGTCTTTTTTTCCATTTGAAGAATGGGAGAATAGAATTATTATTATTTATTTCCTACCTCTTCCCGTGGTGAGGTTACAGCATGTTAAAATACAAAACACAAAAACACATAAACCTACAGTTAAAATACAATACTATTAAATCATTAAAATACACTCATAAGAGTTCATATACAAATCAAGAAGCCATGATTTAAAACTGGATAGGCTTGCTGGAAGAGATTAAATGCAGTCAGTGTTTTCAGCTGTCATATCTATTCCGGCAGGTCATTCCAACACTTTATACTTTGCCTGGAAACCAATTGGCAGCCAGTGGAGTGTTTTAAGGTTGGTGTAATGTGTACCTGGATGTACTCATAATCAATCTAGCTGCCATACAGTATTCTAAACCAGGAGGAGTTTCCAGACTTGGAACAAAGGTAGCCCAATATAGAACACATTGCAGAAGTCTAATCTTGATTTTACCAGCACTTGCACTGCCATCTTCAGGTCCTCCAATTCTAGGAAGGTCTGGATATGATTGGAATGTCTTGAAACTAATAGAATAAGAGTCATTTTGTTGTTTGGATGTGATGCCCTGCCTTTACTTAACTCAAAGAACAGACTTCATAGTGAATCTGTGATTAGATTATTAGTCTCCAAGGATGTGGTTATTAGTCTTAGACCAGAGACTGGAAATGTTGTATTTTTGAACTTCTCTTGTCAGTATTCTCAGCAGTGGCCACATTGGCCAGGGGATTATGAATATTGCATCAGAAAGGAATAGCTTTCCCAAGCTTTGTCTCAGCTGAGCTTTGGGGTGGAAAAGTGCATTGCCAAGGCCTCTGTATTACTTGTCTCTCTCTGCCTGAAGGGTGAATATGGATCTCTGTGTCTACAATAAAAAGGTAGACACAGCAGACAGCAGTACTGGACCAAGGAAAATGGGTTTTGTTCTCTGCACTCACAGCATGTGGCAAAAAAGTCCTTGCCTTCCTTTGAGGCTGAGTGTGTGTGTCATGCCCAAGGACACCCAGTGGGTTTCCATGGCCAAGCAGGGTGCGGAAATAACAAAGTCTTAAATCAGCAAAATTTCTATAGTTTTGAAGAGTCCTTTTTTAAAACTTTTTTTCCTTTCCTGTGTTGCCATTGCTTTTGGTTTTTAGCCCGGTCACTCAAGAAGCTTTTGATGTAAGTCTTCGGTATTTGTGCCCACACCTGGTTAGGTTAAAATCCTCAATTCCCTTTTGTTTCTGACCATTGAGGTGCTATGATTAATCCTCCCCATTATAAAGAAAACACAACAGAAACTGCCAGGCAGAAAGCTTTTTGATGTTTAGCCTGCAGTGTGTGTAAAGATGGGTTTTAACTTTGCTGCACAGAAACCCCCCTTTGCAACCTCCCTGCCAGAAAAGATATTACAAATGGTATTGATTGCAGAGTATGATATACACTTAAGATTATTCTTTATTGCTTTTCACTTTGTTCAGTAAGTAGCACAGCACACATTAGAGTGAAACCTAACACCACTGACTAAGGCCTCAAAGCAAAGCACACCTTCTGTAGCATTCAAAATTGTGTCTCCTTATTTTATTTTTTTAAGGTGCACTGCAGAGCTTCTTGCTCTCTGTCTTGAAACACTTCCTCTTTGGGAGTGGGAGAGATAATGTTGCTAGGCTGGGTTCAGCCAAAGCTGATAGTAGCATGGGATTCCAAATGGCAAAGCCACTGGCTCTTTTTCATTTATAAAAATAATCCATTTCTCAGTTTCGAGTCTTTTCCACAAAAGCTCTGCTAAAATGAGTCCATGTTCTCTTGTAGTTGAAGACAATTGTTTTCCAAAATGTTAGCAGTTGTTTTTAATCAGCTTTTAAAATGGAACTTTGAAGAGTTCAGATGTGCTTCGTACACTTTATCTTAATGAAAAAACTTACTGCAGCCTGGAAAGGCAGGCCAGAGTTGAAGGTGAATAAAAATAATGTGCTGGAGGTCAGCTTCTGTTTTGTGGCTAGCTGTATACTGATGTATAAGTCTAGAAATTTTAGTAAAAATATTGACCCCAAAAAACTGGTTTGACTTATTCACGGGCCAGTGTAAGTACTGTACCTCTTATCAAAAGAGGAATCATCCCCTTCTCTGAGTGGAGGGTCAAAAGGTGAGATCTTGGAGCCTTACTATCCCTGAAACATGGCTAAATCATCTGTAAAAAGCACGAGTGTGATAACCAATCGTGCTTTCCTCCCATGATTTAATTATCATTGAGGTGTTCTGCTCTTCTTCCGTCATCAAAGAGTTCATAGAGCAGCCATTTTTAACAACAGGAACTTCCGTTATTGGAGAAATGGCTGCTCCGTGAATGCTTTAATGATGAGAGAGTAGCAGGATGCCTCTATGATGATTAAATCGCAGGAGGCAATCATGATTGGCTCTCAGAGCCTCACACTATACAGGCAATTTAGCCACGTTTCAGGGATAGTAAGGCTCTGTGCGATAATCGCCATAGTCTGTGCTAGGAGAACCTAAAAGAAGCATTAGCCTTTAGGGTGAGCATAAACAGTTATGCCTGCCAGAATTTTGTACGTTCTTGGCATTGTTTTCCTTTGCTTCATCCTTTATATCCTTTGTTATACGCCCCTAAATTTTACCTTGGACTTATGCACTGGTCATATCAAAATCCTTAATTTTACAGTACTGTTATCCATCTAAGTCCTGTTATTCTTTAAGAGGAATGTTTTAAAAGTGCATCTAAACATACAGTATCCTTAATTTTTATCAACTGCAGTTTATTATTTACTTATTATTTTCTTATGTCATTTTTTTCCCTAAACTGGTTGCAAGACAGCTCACTTAAAAAAAGTAGTTTTAAAAACAGAATTAAAAACATCACATTAGTATATATAACAAGTTAAACATATAAAATCATTTAAAACATACTATATTAAAATATAAAATAATTGACAACATGCAAAAGCAAACACTCCAATAAGAAGCCTCCTTGGGTGAAATTATGTATTAAAAGTCTGCTTTAAAAAAAAAGTTTTTGTCTCTCAATGAAAGGAGAACAGGGAGGGGGCCAGACTTGTTAACCAAAACAATTTTAGATTTGTTTTTGGTAAACTGTTCCTAAATTAAATTTGAGTCCAGGTTTTAGGATGAACCTTGATCATAGCTTTGTTATCTCTTAATGCAGGAATGGTTAGTTTGAGTTTTTATGTTGGCCACAGAAGTTTCCAGTTAACTATTCAGTTCTTGGAGGTATGTCTTGCTTTAGAATTGATCAGGCTGATGAATTGCTAGACTTTGTAGTACTTGGTGGCATCTTTTAGCAGTGATAATATGACAGTTGTGGAGTTTATGGACTTTATCACACAGTTTAAAAAACTGACTTACCACTGCCAAATTCAATTCAAATTTGGCATACATTCAGATTTTATTGCACACATTTTTGCCGCCAACACTGCAGACAGTTGCATTCCAAGTAACAGACAGCTAGAATCCGAGTCCAGCTGGCTCATTTGCAAAGCCAGGAAGTTCCCTGCTTTGAAAAGAGGCTGTCTGAACTTGGATTCTAGCTGAATGTTACCTGGGATGCATCTGCCCAGCAGTGGTGGCGACAAAAACGTGTGCGATAAAATCTGAATGTATCTAGAACTTGAATTGAATTTGGCAGCTGTAAGTCAGTTTTTTAAACTGTGTGATAAAGTCCTATGTTTTCAAATATAGGGAACTGAATCCATAATTCAGAAGAGCTAAAGGGTTGGTTTGCATTATCTGTGGTCCTTTAAATCTGGTAACAAGTTTTCTTCCTGGCTGTGAGTACAACTGTGGATAAAGTACATAGCACAGCTTGATTTTAAAATTTAGGCTTGCTAGAGACTAAAAAAAGTTCCCATGAGGATTCAATCCAGTCTATAAATCTCCATTGGGCCATCCCTTCATATTATATTTAACACACTTTTGATTCACTTCTAGGATATTTTATGATCTGTGTGATGTAAATCTGTGTCTTGCCTTTCCTGAATACAGGATTGCACAGTAGTCTCAAGTTTAAGACTCCTGGGCATGGTACCATTACAAACAACTATGCTGATTTTGGCTGGGTGCCTGGACATGTTCATTCATGAAAGCTCTGTGTAAGAGACAACTTTTAACTACATTCTTCCAGTACAACAGTTATGCTTGCATGCATTCTGCTGTGGTTCCTTAACCCTGGAACAGTTTTTTGTGGGTCAGTGGTGCTCAATGTAAGGATAATGAATAGAAAATCCTTATTCTGTTAGCCTGTTTTTTCAAGCTTTCAGAAAATTTAATACTACACAAGATTTTTAGATGGTAAATTTCTTGCAGGCAGAGACTTTAAAAAAAAATGAAACTGCCATTCACATGGGCAGTACCTCATTGTTAATAATAAAGAGAGATAAAGAAAAGTGTTGAAATAAAGCTGATCATCCTAAATCTTTATTCTTTTTCCTGCCATGCAGAATTACAGACAGCAGACATGGGAGCAGCAGGAGCTGTTATGTCAGCTACTGTTTCTGTTTCTGAAGACATCCTTTAAGAGACAAGAATTGGTCAGAAGCAGACAAGGAAAACTTTAAGGGGAAATTGGGAGCATAAAGCAAACCTCTGTGGCACCATTTAAAAAGATTAACAGGTTCATTATTAAGGCATAAGGTTCATAGACTTGAATTCATTTCATCAGATGAAATGAATGTTATTCCTGTCTTCTTGCGTGTCTATGTTCAGGCTCACTGCCTCTGCTACTGATGTAGAGATGAAGAAAAAAAGGATTAAGTGATGTCCTCAGATGGCAGCAAAATGCAAAAATATAGTCTGTGGTAATTCTACATAAAGCTGTATACTTGTCAGCTAAAGTTAATACTTGTTCATCTGATGAAGTGTTAAGTCAATCATGAAATCCAGCAGATACCTATCCTCTTTTGCATACCCTCCCACCCTGAGGCCTGCCATTAGCAACAGACCAATATACATGCAAATCACTCCTGCCTTCCCAGGGTCACACAGTATATACATACCTTTCCAGGCAAGCATTCTCTGAAGATGCCAGCTACAGATGCTGGCGAAACGTCAGAAAGAAACTCTTCTAGAACATGGCCACATAGCCCGAAAACCCCACAAAAAACTATGGATGCCGGCCATAAAAGCCTTTGACTCAATCATGAAAGCTTGTGCCATAATAAATCTTTTTGGCCATGTGCCACAAGCCTTTCTGTAATATTTGTTACTACAGATTACCCCAGATATCATTCTGGAAGTTGGTGTCATGAAATTTAATAAAATTAACCTAGAAAATATTACATATTTCAGACATTGTTCAAAGCTATGCAAACCTATTCTTTCTTTTTTGCAATATTCTGGTGTGACATGACAGTATTCCAGATGAATACGTATAAAGTGTTGAATCAGAGTAGATGTCACAATGTGGCATTATGAACAAAAATCAGCTGAAGCCATTCTGTAGGGTCATTTTGTGTTTTGTGGTAAACAGGCAGGCTTCAAAAAGTACCTTGCTGCATCCCTGTAGCCTGATTCAAGCTAATGACATCACTACTAAAATCCACCAGGGTCCTCCTGGAGTCTCAGTGCTGCTGCGATAATTTCATATTTGGCTATGAGAACGTAGCTGGATGCTTCTCTGAGCCCATCTGCTCTCTGTGATGCATAGAAGTGCCATGTAGTGCAGTTTTAGGGGCTTTTCAATAAGTTGGGGGAGAGTGTAATGTAGGTCTTTATGCCGATAGTTATGGTATGCTGGTGCTGAATGGAGGCCACAGTTAGTTTTGCAGATGTCATTGCCATACATTGATGATGATGCAATGTATAAAACTCCTCTCCAACATTAACGTCATTGGTGGACAGCATCCTCCTCCTCATCAGTGTCTGCAACACTTAACGGCATTTAACTAATTGTATGGTTTATCCTGTTTTCTTATTTTCAAATGCTCAAACCCATGGGCCTTTTAATTATAGTTCTATTATAATTACGTTTAAAATTGTTGCATATTTAATACAACATTAGCTATCTACCTGTCTAGCAAAATAAATATAAAAATTTGCCAGGAATGGAAGAAATATTACCCAGTATTTCCCCTCTGAAGTGCAAAAAGCAGCAGAGGAAGACCCTACTTCAGTGGAAGGGAGATTTATTTTAAAAACTAGTCTGACCTGGATTTCAAAAAGTTCTGTCTTTCTCCCCGTTCCCTGTTGTCTTTCCAAAAAAAAAAAAAAATGATATAGATTGGCCTGCCTAAAAACAGAGCCATGTGGTTCATTTTCTCCAACTCCAATATTTCTTTTCCTGAGTCCTTTCTGTATTTCTCATTGTGACAAAGGGAAGGGCATCCACCCCAATGAAATGTGATGAATTATAGAACCCCAGGCCACTAAATGTTATATTTAGTTTGGTGTTTAATTGCAGTTTCTTGTGAGTTGAGATAATAGATAGAAACATCTGAATTAATGAATTAATATCAAGCAGTGATTTTTCCATAGTCCTTATGCTGAGAAAGGGCATGACTGAAAATATTTCCCAAGTTGAGCTCTCCAAGGATGTATGGTATCTTCTCAGAATTTGCCTTCTCCAGTTATTAATATTAATAATAATAAGTTTATTTTTGTATAGCGTATACCATTGCAAAAAGTAGTTCATATAAAAACATATAAACATAAAATATAAGCAACAACTACATTGTAAAATATACATTGCATTGCAGGGTTAAAATTGTCTTTTTTTAAAAAAAACAACAACAACATGTAAGATGAATCTAAAGAGACATAAGGGGCCAGATACACTAAAGCTCTATAACATTGGTTTACAGAGCTGAGGATATTCAAGAATAGTTGGGCTTCAAAACTATCCTGTGACGCAACCATCGTCTTTACAGAACTTTCTCCAGTTAGAAAACACTGCATTAAAATTTAAAAGTTGTGATTAGGTCATAAACATACCAATACAATAGTTTAAAGAGGACTCATTGACTTCATGTGCATTATCCAGTCACTTTCTTGCTCCATATGTGTAAAGACTGCAGTCTGCAATTGTTTTTGGGAATAATTACTAATATGTTAACATCTCTTCCCGAGTTCAGCAGACTGGCTTTAAGCACCAGCTATCAAAATATCCTTAACAATTCATTTGGCATATTAAGTACTCATAAGCTTAGAAGGTGATTATAACAGAAAGAGATTATCCTCCAAAAAGAAATGGTTTGGGGGTTTGCAAGGGGATAACTATGTTAAACTTTGTTTCCAACACTAGCCTTGCCTTCATATCCTACAATTAGCACTGAAATACACAAGTGTTCAAACACTAAAACTTAATTACTCTCAAATAACTGCAGTTCTGGGAGCTTAAGCGTAACAATGTTTTTTCCTCTTCAAATATTTATAAGCTTTAAACAAAAAGACTCTTTCAGCCTTGCAAATGCAGAGTCTTGGGACAGATGGAATGACTATTTAGATTTCACATCCAGAGAGTTTGCTGGTAATAAATGGAGAGGAGGGGGGACACCATAGTTGGCAAGAAATCATATTGTGCAAAACAATCCTTAATTTAGGAGGAAACCCCACCTTAATTTGGAACATTTTTTAATCAGGCATTCATCAATATCCTTCCTCAAGCTAACCCAAATTCAGTGTTAAAAAACTGCATTTTGCAATTTGCATGAATTATTTAAGTACACAAGTTATTTTCATAATCTGCTACTTCTTAGCCTTGGAGGGAACAGAAAGATGACTTTTTCCTTATAAATCTGTCCATTTGTTAAGATTTTCCTTTGAGGCTCTGCTCTTTTTACTCTCTTCTTCAGGGATTATTCAGCTGGTGACCAGATAGCAGGACTTTTTGGTGTTGGTTCCCTCCATATGGGAATATATCAATCCACAGTCTGTCTTTCTATCTCTTTAGGCATCTTCAAAACTTTCTTACATATTTAACAAGCAAAAACTCCACCTGGGCTGCTATATTAATTTTAATATGTATACTATACAGTGGGCCCTTCCCTTGTGTGTACTTTCTCACCTAGCCCAGCAGTCATGGGTGTCAGTGTAGGTAGTTTGGAGGGGTTTTCCCCAACAAGGCCATGGAGTCCTCCACAGCCAATACTGAGCACCAAATCTGCAGCCAACCACCCTCCACCACCTTTCCCCACAATTCTTCTTATAGCTCAACAACCCCCAACACCCCAGATGCTTCTTCTGCACCAGCCAGCCTGCCTCCCAGCATGAAGTAGCAAACCAGGTACTGTGGCCAGTGGAGGAGAACCTGAAGCAATCACCATTGCTGAGGATAAAGTCAAGCAGGCCAGCCAATGGCTGTCATGCTGAAAGTGAGTGGCAATAGCCACTTGGCCTCTGGCCCCTGGATGCTGCTAGCTGAGAAAGAAGCAACCTTGTAGCAGCCGCCGAGCCCTACAAACTGCTCACTGTCTTCAATCTCTGCCTTAGATGCCACTAACTAAAGGAAAACCAATGCTACCACCACCACCAAGTCCCACAAACCACTGAGTGCTCAGTGTGGTAGGAGGCAGAAGAAAAAGGAGGAAGACCAGGTTCCAAATGGATAGACTCAATCAAGGAAGATATGGCTATGACTCTGAAGACCTAAGCAGGACAGTTGAAGAGGCTTGAAGGTCTCATTCATGGGGTTGCCATACGTCAAACTCAACTTGTTCATGTTTGGGTTTTGTCCTTATTTGGGACAGTCAATGCAGCACCACCATCTCCAAATATTCAATGGGACAGAAATTTAACCCCCAGACCTACCAAAGCCGTTCACTATGACATATAGACAATGTAAAAGGCACATACCAACTGACACAAAGTGGTTCCACATATACAAGCATGCACCCATCCTCCAGTTTTAATGCTGCACTCTACCATTGTATTGCTAAGCTATACTGAACTATAGTGTGTGAAAAGGTGCTACATTTACTAAATGTACTATATGTTTTTATGTTTGTATTCATGTTTGTGTCTGAGTGTGTAATATAATCTTAAGGGACATAAATGTATTTTTCTTTTGGAGCTTAAATCAACATTTTCAATCATGTTTTGTTATTGACCTAAGGAATAAGTTAGTGTATCAGTTAATTGCAATCTGATAGATGAATAAATGGTTAATGACAGGATTTGTGAAGTCTAAGGCTTTCATGGCCGGCATCCATAGTTTTCTGTGGATTTTTTGGGCTATGTGGCCATGTTCTAGAAGAGTTTATTCCTGGAGTTTCTCCAGTATCTGTGGCTGGCATCTTCTTTAGGTCAATGACAGGATTGTTGGTTGTATTAATATATTTACATGACTGACCTGTCCTATACTAAGCCCATATGTAATTTATTAAATTATGACTATAATCATTAAAATTAAGGGAGTTGCTGAGAGAACAGATTTAAATCATTATTTAACTAGTTTACCCTATTGGTAGTATTGTCGATCCAAAATACATGCATTCAAAATATGGTGCATAAATTAAAGCCCTGCATTAGATCGAAAGAGAGTTTGTATCCAGTGTGGAAGAAAGTTTCCTGCTGCCTTCTCCTTTAATATCTCATCTCATATTGTCCAGAAATATTCCTTGGAGAAAAATTGGGACATCACAGTTGACTGCAGGTGGGCCTAAAATAAAATTATTTTAGGACTCAGATCCTGGCTGAAAGGATCATGTCTTAGTTTAGCAAGCCAGAAAGAATGAATAAGCCCTTTGCCCCTGTTCACATCGCCTCTTTTCTGACACTGTATATTTGATAGAAGCACTTGGATTACTTAGTACTGTAGATTTGCCCATTTCTGGAGTAACTGCTAATGGAACTCAAATGCCAAAAGAACAAAAAACAAAGGACTTGTTTGTCTTCAAATAATATGTGTCTTTTTTTTTTCCAGATCCAGAATGCTAATGATGTTTTAATAGCACCACTGGAGAAATTTCGTAAAGAACAGATAGGTGCAGCAAAAGTAAGTTGCTTTCAAATATTCTTATTTCTGCTATATTATTCAATTACTGTTTAATCTGTTTAGTACATCCCACAGCCAAACTATGGTAGGGGGAAACTTTGTAGATTTTCGTATTGGACTAAAGGGTTTGAGGATACAGGAGGTGCACATCTGACCTTCCTCTTATGCTGCAGAAAAGCTGAACATTTATTTATAGTAGTGATTGGCAAAATTGTACCCATCATTTTGAAGTGGGTACACTTGAAGATTTTGGTAGAGAGATCAGTATCTTTAAATGAAAACTTTGCTAGTAACTCAAACACTGTGTTCAGAAAATGTTTACAGATCTAATAGATAAAGATTGCACACTGTGTGTGTGCTATTTAATACTTAATTTAGTTCTGAAAACAGCTGTATTTGAACATTGCACTAAACCAAGCCTGCACGACATATGACCTGGGGGCTGCATGTGGCCTGCCAAAGCATTTTGGGTGGCCCATGAAGAGGTGGAATGGCTTCAAGACTCCTCTGCTCTTCGGCTGCTTGGCCTTCTCCTGAGGAGAGGAAGAAGATGGGCAAATGCTTACCGAGCAAGGCTCCTCCATCCTCTGGCTTTCTCCTGAGGAGGAGGCCAGGAGGTGATGGCGGAGGAGGATAGGCAGATACTTGTGCTACCAGGATCCACTGCTGCTAAGCTTTCTCCTAAGGAAAAGGCCAAGTGGAGGATGAGAATGGGTGAACACTTGCAATGCTCCTCTGCTGCTCAGCTTTCTCTTGTGGAAAAGGTCAGGCAGAAGAGGAGAAGGACATAATTGGTAATAATAATATTATTAATTATTAATTAATATTTAATTAAAACCTATCTGTGGCCCGAAGACATTAACCTATTTTAATTTTGGCCCCTTCCTTCTGCCAAGTTGTACCGGTCTGTACTAAACCATAACATTTGGAGACTAAGCTACTGTCATGCCACCCATCCTCCTGAGTACAGCAGTAAGGAAGGGACTAGAAATCTCTTTCATTTTAGCTTCCCTTTGCTGTATCAGGACTGTGGCTAATCTTAATAGTTGTTAGTTGAAATTACCAAGATCAAAAACAATGGTCTGAAGACTGGCTACTTTTACTAAAACAGAGCTAAATGACCAGTTTCTCCAAGTTTAGATGTCACAGTAAGCTGTATTTAATTAAATGTGGAAGTAAATATGGCAATCTAACATGGAAAATTATGCTGCCTTTGGCAACAGATCTTTTTATTCAAGCTGCAGAAAAGTGGGATTTTAATGGGTTGGAGATGTAGTTTTTAATCTACTTACATTGATTTTTTTATTTCAGTAGTGTTTCAGTATTATAATTTGTGTATGTTTGCATGCATGCATTGGAAAACTGGTTGGATGACCTGAAGACACGAGAGACATAATGGTTTCACTGTTGTTTGTTGCTGTCTTCCCCCAAGCAATCATTTGAAGTATCTAGAATTTTGTCTAGAATTAGGTCATTTCCTGCATTGTTTGTAAAGTTGTTCTTAGCACTATAGAAATAGGACACATCTATGGAACTAATGCAGGTAACTGCTCACCTGCAAAAATTGCCCTCAAATGACCATATACCATGGAGTTTGTAACAGCTGGCTCTTGGCAAGTTAAACTTAAGTCTCAAACCAGAAATCCTTTTGTTAAATATGATACCCGATGAAACCGAAAGGAAACATGGAAGAATAATTTTCTATATGTTGACTGCAGCACGATTAGTATATGCCAAATACTGGAAAGTTAGTAAGGAAATCGGTATGGAAGAATGGGTTTTAAAACTATTGGATTTGATGGAAATGGATTTGGCATCAAAAAAATTGGAAGACAGAGGAAACACTCGATATCACTCAGATCAGGGAAGGAAGGAAGGCAATATAGAAAAAGAAGATTGGGGAAGAATTATTGATTATATTTCTGAGAAATGGCCAAATATCCAAAACAAAATTGACAAGGGCTTCTTGAAAGAGAGCTGATTATGTATATCCAGTTAAATTGATATATTAATCTCCTTAAAGGAAAATAAAATAAAATAAGAAAAGACAGTTTAGGTAAATATCTCAATTAAGCTATTGGGCATTATGGATATACAAGTTATTGCGTCAAATAGATAATTGGAAATTACAGATATTTAAAATAAATAAAGAAGGAAAAGTAGAAAGGAAACAGTAAGAAAATGAAACGGTTTGGGTTTGCTTTGGAAGTCTTTTTAATTTGTCGAATGATTGAAGGCATGGAAGGAAGAAGGAAGGTATGATTATGAGAATGATGGATGTTGGTTATGGGGGGTGAGGGGATTGAATTGTTATTTGTCATATGTAATGCGAGTTGTTGTATAAATGTTGTATGTGTTTATATTGTTTGCTTAATAAAATAATAATAATAAAAAAAAGTAACAGCTGGCTCTTACAAGGTACTGAAGTGTCATAATAAATAGTATAGGCATGTGTTCTTGAGGGTAGTAGCTTACAGATGAGCAGATTTATAGGACTCCAGTGGGCCTAAATACCTAAAAGCTCCATATCCCCTCTGATCTTGGAAGCTAAGCCCTGATTAGTACTTGGATGGGAGACCACCAATTAAAACCAGGTGCTGCAGACTGTAATTCAGAGGAAAGAAGGGGTAAAACCGCCTCTAAGTATTCCTTGCCTAAGAAAACCCCAATGAATTAATGGGGTTGCCATAAGTGGACAAATAACTTGAAGATACACACACACACACAGTATGTTACTGAGAAAAGGAGTAGAGAGTGACCCAATTGGAAAAGTTATAGAATTCTCAATATGCCAATTTCATGCAGTTTCTGGGAGTGGAGCATATGTAGAAGACTGATCTGTTATCCCTGATGTGTCTAATAGCCACTGAGAGGCCTATGCAGTATGAATCATTTGCTGAGGACAAATGGACTACCTGTTCATACTGTACGCTGCTGTTAGCTTCCCAGAAGTGTCCTGATGGCTGCTTTGGAATGGACAATAGGCATCATAGACTACTCTCTCAAAGCAAAATGTCAGTTCTTAAAAATGTGCTGTATTAAACCAATTGTGCTTTTGTTGCAACCAAGGTTCAGTGTCTTAGGTCTCAGTATTGACAATGTATGTACAAGCAAAAATTCCAGATATTATGTGAGAAAGAACAGCCGGCGGACTCCCCTGATGAGCTGCATTGCTGTCAGGAGGTCGCGCTGACCAAGGAGACCCTGCCAGGCCTGGTACGCCCCAGCATGCTTTGCTGGGGTCATCAGTAAGCCCAGCATGCTTTTCTGGGGCCAAAACATCATCTGATTGGCTGGCTGAGGGCCGGGGAGGAACTTCCTGTTTTGGCCGCTCTAGGCAGCTCGGAGGACCTCTCTATGGTCCTGGTTTCCGGTCCTCCAGAGAGCTGATTGGTTGGCTGCCCTGGAGGGGAGGAGTGTGCTCCCGGCCCCTCCCTTTTTGCAGTGGCCTATATAAGGCCTTGTTGCCCAGCGTTTGGGGCCATTTTTGCTCAGCTCCCCACCCTCCCTCCCTGGGGTTGGTGTGTTTTTTTGTCACAACTGAGAGGTGGCAGCATAGGCCATGATCTGCTGAGAGTGGTTTCCAGGGCTATGGAGCACTGGAGAGGGAGTCCTTTGGACCCGGGTATATTGAGGGCATACGTTATGGCCATTGCGGGGGCCATTACGTTATTACATTACCCAGTGACTAGGGGCTTAAGGGATAAGAGGCAATCAGAACTTCACATAGCTGCGAGATTGCGTTCCCTAGCCCATAGGTCATCCCGAAATTGTGGTCATCGATCAACCGGGTTGTTGTTCGATTTTACAGATCATGACCTCATGCTTTGTGCCAACCCTACACTGTTTTAATGTTGAGTTAATAAAGTTGTGGCCATTCCTCCAACTTCGGCGTTGTGTTTATTGTGGCGGTGCCCTTCCTAGGCAAACATCAGTGTAAGGATTGAGACAGTTAGTTGGGAGAGCTGACCATATGCCCCAAACAAATTCCTACAGCAAACTTGAGGTCAGCCTGATGGATCAGGCAGCATTAGCTTTTTTATTTGTTCCTCACTTTTCAGCCCACCAGAGTTTTCAAAACAATGTACAGTAAAATAGATTAAAACAGTCTTTCATATGAGTTAAAAACAATTAAAAAACAGAGTTTTAAGAACCAACAGGCATACAGAATGCTACAACTCTTGTTGGCCACCGGAAGGATGGAAAAGAGATTCCACCTCAGCATTGGGAGGAACTTCCTGACTGTTAGAACTGTTCGATAGTGGAACACACTCCCTTGGAGTGTGGTGGAATCTCCCTGTTTGGAGGTTTTTAAACAAAGGTTGGATGGCTAGCTATCAGGAGTGTTTTGATTGTGTATCCCTCCATGGCAGAGAGTTGGATTGGATGGCCCTTGTGGTCTCTTTCAACTCTATGATTCTAACTAGCCTGAGTTTACTTTGGACCACACCTGAAGTGCAGAGATGGCCTTATTTCATATGCCAGTTAGTCTAGCGTGTTAGAGTTGAGCAACCAATAGCTGGGGCTTTTCTGAAGACCCTCCAACCTTCTATTCATTCACTTTTTTACAGTTGGCCCTCTGTATCCACTGATTTTTTATCCACAGATTCAATAATCCATGGCTTGAAAATATTTAAAAAATATAAAAATCAAAGATTGATTTTGCCATGTTATATAAGGGACACTACTTTACTACACAACTGTATTTAATGGGACTTGAGCATCTATGGATTTTGTTAACCAGATTGAGTCCTAGAATCAAACCCCAAAAGATACCAAGGGCCCACTGTACTCACTGAACCTACTGTACTCACATTCATTCTATACACTGCTTTGTGTGCTATGTGATTTTAAGTTGACCTATAAATTAAACATTTGAACTCTGGAATAACAGGACTCTTAATATGTTTACATACACACACTCTTAATTTTTACATATTTTTTTTTCTGGAGTGATCTGTTTTCTATTTAATTAGGCTACTCTATTGAAAAACAAATAAAATATGCCATTTGCTTCTGAAATATTGTTCATGTCCATATGCAAATTCACTCTTTGGAAATATTGCTCTTACCCATATGCAAAGTAGTAGTACACGTGATCTTAGCCAAAAGGCAGAGAAGCAATATGCAAAGTACCTGTAGTATTGAGAGTGGCATCGTCTGCATTTTCCCTCTCCCTCTGATAAGGAACAGACAGTGTATCTCACCCACATTGCAGATATTCTCTTGTTTCCATTTTGCAGAATAATAATGCATGTTTCTCATATATTTGTGGAGAGTGTGACTTATGCTGATGTAAAATAATGAGGTATCTGGGCAGAATCTTATGCTGGTACTGAATTATTGTTTGGAACATTGTTTGACGCCATGGTGTGTGGGAAGTCAGCAATTTGAGTTGTTGTTGAGATATGGTATCAGATATTAAAGAGTAAACCTCCCAAATTAGAAAAAAAATTTAGTGATAGAAACAAATGATGCTCCCAAGATAGTAATACCTCCAAGGCTTGGTGCCCATAGTTTATATTCAAGGAATATACATGCTTTAATATTTAATAGATATTCAGCAGTTTCTTCACCACCTGGGAGAAGGATGTTTTAAAATATTAACTTGGAAATACAGACTTTAATAACTTAATACATATACATTGGACTTAGTAGCTAGCAAAATTGAACCATTTTAATTTTGACATTTTGAAGTGTTATAATATATAGGAATTAAAAATATATATTATAAAATTTAACAGAGAAGATTCAGAGAGAATCAGCCTTCTTTCTCTGTTCGTTACATAGTTGTTCTCAATTTTAAAAAGTCAAAGAGGAAAGTTAAAGTGGTTTCAGAATTTTATAAATATGTACAACTATATAGGCTACTCTGCAATTATTTATTAATATCTGTGCCTATTTATAACATCAGAGCCAGTTTAGGAGTGTGAATCATGTTGTCGTCCAGATATTGAACTGCAGCTCCTGTCACCTGTAGCCTGCAAAGGCAATAGTGAGAAATTCTGGTAGTTTCAGTCCAACAACTGTAGGAGCAGACAATGCCCGCCCTTCTCTTATGGAAGGATGTGGGCCTGGAAATAATTTAACAGTTAAAAATAATGCTTGCATTCAAACATAATATGATAGCATGGTTTATTTAGCTAAACCTTTATTGGTGGACTAGACAAGAAATCATTATCAAGTAAAATGGCAAAGCCTTACTGTTTTGTTTCACTAAAAACTGTATGTATGAATTCACTTCACAGTTTATATTCTCATGGAATATTAAATTGGAGAAGCAGAATGTCAGAATTTCAGGGATGTACACTGGTAAGGTAGAACTAATCTCAAAATGTATATTCCACCTCTGCTTGAAAAGTATCATTTCAGAATTGGCTGTTATACCCTGTGAATCAGCTAGTCATATAGGTTAACTATCCCTTATTCAGAATTCAAAGATCCGAAATAATTCAAAACCAAAATTGTTTACATGGATGGTTGGCTCATGCACAAAATTATTAAAAATACAGTGGGGCCTTGGTATCTGCTGGGTTTTGTTTCTAGGACCTACAGTGGATACCAAAATCCATGTATGCTCAAGTCCCATTACAGTCAGTGGTGTAGTAAAATGGTGTCCCATAATAATGGCAAAATCAATCATGGCACATTATATTCAGTCAGCTATCCTTCAACCAAATCAGGAACATCTGCCTCGTCTTTTTGGATCCTAATGGATCCTAATTTCTGTACAGTTGAAATTTTCACGTCTGACCTGTTGGACTGGTAGTGGTATGTTTGAAAAATTCATTCCCGTAGAATGGAACCCAGAAGTTACAAACAACAGAAGAGTAGCTTGGTCTAACATTGAAAGCAATATGTAGCTTAAGGTAAGCACAATGTTATTTTTTTTTTTTAAAAAAAATCACTTTAAAATGTGCACCATTTCAAAATAGCCTTTTCCCTTAATTTATTTGGAGGTTGAAAGATCTGATAAATGGAGGATGGGGTGGATATAATAGTGTTTTTGAAAATGTCATGCCCTTCGAATGGTGGCATAGCTGCTTAAATTCAAAAAAGTTGTGAGAGGGGGGAGGAGAGAAAGTGTGTGTCAGTATGTGTTCACATTTGTAAATATAACTGAGTTTCTTCCCATCTCTTTTCTCCTGGACCTCCACCCCAAGAGTATTCAAACTGTGCTATACATTGGGCAGCTTAGTGGTTTATTCTATCTGAGTTAGACGGTGTGGGGAGGGAAGAAGAGTGACCTCTATCATTTATAGCACAAATCATAGGAAAAACGGAGTGAGCTAAGTGGGAAAGGATTTTAAGCACGAAGTCACTTGCCTTATTTGGTCAATGTGGTTTGCTGGTCCCCAGCTGGAAATGTTGTTGAGATCATGGATTACTGTGCTGTCTGCTTTTAGGCCAAACCTTTCTGTGGTGCATTCTTATCCCTTCTGTACAGCATTTAAGCAATATTTGTTCATGCACTCATTGGTCTCTTTATTACAGTCCATGTCAGATGAAAAAAGATGATGGAGTAAACCAAGATATCAAATAAAGGCTTCTTCTTTCCTCCCGCCTCTCTTCCACACTGCATTCCATCTGTCTTGCTATTGCTTTTGGCACAGCAAGAGACAGATCTGTTTGTTTCTCTGTTGATTTGGCCTGGTATCTAATAATACTTTGCATTTATATAGCACTTCAGAGAGATCAAAGCATCCACTGTACAATATCTTGTAATCTTTCCAATAATCAGTCCTGTAAGACAAATTAGTACCACAGGCTTGCAAAAGTTACTAACATGTTTATTGAGCTGCTGAAGCTAGTAGCCTGTATTCTCCTCTACTATCAGCATGAAAAAACTCTTACTTGTCTCTTGGTATATTGTTTGTTGATAACTGCCCTTGAGTTGACCCAGACCCATAGCTACCCTGTGGATAAGATATCACCAGGGCCCTCTATCCTCCGCTGCTCTGCTCAATTCCTGTTGATTCATGGCTTTAGTGACTCTCTCCGTCTAGTGTGGAGTCTTCCTCCTTGTCTACTGACCTCCATCTTTCCAACAATTAATGCCTTTTCAACTGAATCATGCCTTCCCATGATGTGGCCAAAATATGACAGTCTGAGTTTCATCATCATGGCTTTTAGGGGAATTTCTAGTTTGACCTCCTCAAGGACCATTTGTTTGTATTTTGGGCTGTACACAGTACAGTGGTACCCCGGGATACGAAATACCCAGGTTACGAAATTTCCGGGATACGAAAAAATCCCATAGGAAATAATTGTTCCGGGTTACGAATGTTTTTTCGGGTTACGAAAAAAATTTTGGTGCTTTTTTCGGCTTTTTCGCACGAAATCGCGGCTTTTCCCCATTAGCGCCTATGGCATTTCGGCTTGCGAATGCTTTTCGGGTTACGAAAGCGGCGGCGGAACGAATTAATTTCGTAACCCGAGGCACCACTGTATCCTTAGCACTCTTCTCCAGCACCACATCTCAAATGAGTTGATTTCTTTCCTATCCATTTTCTCCACTGTTTAGCTCTCACATCTGTACCTGGTGATGGAGAACACTATGGCTTGGATGATTCTGACTTGTTGGAATAGTAGTATATTTTTACTTTTTAGGATCTTGCCTACTTCTTTCATAGATACCCTTCCAATGCTTACTATTCTTCTTATTTCTTGGCTGCAGTCACCATTCTGATCAGTGTTTGAGCCTAGGTATGGAAACTCATTAACTATTTCAATTTCTTCATTGTCTATGTTAAATTTATGTATTTCTTCTGTAGTCATTATTTTTGTTTTCTTTGGCCCGTTTCGCACAGGCGTAATAGTACGGACTGGGTCCGTACTAGGGTTAGAAAGGGGCGTTCCTTCTGGACACCCCTAACCCTAGTACGGATTGAGTCTGTATAAAATGGCGGCGCCTGTTCCACACGGGGGCCGCCATGACTACGCCACCACTGTGCTGCCTCCAAACGAGGAGGCTCGGTTGTGACGTTGTCGCACCACGCGAGGGCGCCTAGAGCGCCCTTTCCGCGGCACGAGAAGGAGCTGCTTTTAGACAGCTGCGCCAGGGACGCAAGGGAGAAAGGGGCCAAGCGGCCCCTTTCTCCTCCTCCCCGCCACCATCGGGTGTCCTTGGGGCATGAAGCCCCAAGGACACCCATTTCCAGGCCACAGTGAAGCGGCCTTTTACCGCTTCCCCGCGGCAGGGAGAGTGGCGGATCGGGGCCTCGGAGGCCGCCGTTCTGGCAGCTGAGGCCCCAATCCGGCGGGGAAAGGGCCGGTTACAGGCCACCCCAAAGGGGCGGTCTGTAACACGATTTTATGTTCAACATTAGGCCTGCCTTTGTACTTTTGTTTTTAAACTTATTTAGTAATTGTTCCAAGTCTGTTGCTTTCTGTTAGTAATATGGTGTCATCTGCATATCTAAGATTGTTGGCATTCCTTCTTCCTATCCTCACTCCTCCTCCTTCTGAGCCAAAAACTGTTATTCTTATTATGTTTTTTGCATACAAGTTGACCAAGTAGGATGATAGAACACATCCTTGTCTGACCTGTTTTCTAGTTGGAAACCAATCTGTTTCTCCAAATTCTAACTAGCCTCTTGTCCTGAATACAGATTTCTCATTAGTACTATCGGGTGTAGTCACATCCATGCCCTTAAGAGCCATCCATAGCTTTTCATGATCTATGCAATCAAAGGCTTTGATATGGTCTAGACTAACCTTAAAAAAATTAAGAGTTTCTAACATGTCAGGTGGTAGGAGAAGGGTATAGTTCAAAGGTATAGTTTGAAGAGCTTTGTTGGCCATGTAGCGTAATCCTCCTTGATTCAGGAAATAAAGAGGCAGGGCTAAAATGGTAGGGCTCCCATTAGATAGGGGAAGATTGTTATAATTATGCTTGTCACAGGGAAGGTAGCGTTCCTTCTTCTGCGGCTACCATGGATATATCCCTCTTCTGCTAGCATACTCACTTGCCTCCATGTAAAGAAGAAAGAGATTTTACTGTGTTACCTCATGCATTCAGTTTGGTTGCTCTTTTATTTATTTAATTTTCCCAATAATCAGAGTTCTCTGGATGGTGTATTGAACACGGAGTAGGGAGCTGGATAGGAAACAGAGATCCAGCCTCTGTTAGATGGAATTGTACTCCAGTCAGAGTGTAGTGTAAGGTTCATAGCTTGGATATTCTTCTGAAGTCAGTCTGGAGGCCCACATTTCTGCTATGGCCAGGAGTGATTTAACATACTTTGTGTGCTATGCCTGTTCCTGGAGACATCTGATCTGGCCACACTGGCACATGCGCCAGTTGCATCCTGTTTCAATTACTGTAACGTGCTCTACATGGGGACATCCTTTGAAGAGTGCTTGGAAACTTCATGTGGTACGTAGAACTGCAGCTGGATTGTTGGCTGGGGCTGATTATACAGACCATACAACTCCCTTGCTACAACAGCTCTACTTGCTACTGGTCTGTCTCCAGGCACAATTCAAAATGTTGGTTATTTTACTTTGCTGTTGTTGTGTGCTTTCAAGTTATTTTGGACTTATGGCAACCCTAAGGCACCCTGTACTTTTGCCCTGAGATCATTAGGAGAGGCATTTCTCTTAGGACTACCACCTTCATAGCCACTGCTGGTGGGGATGCAAGATAGGGCTTTCTCAGTGGCTGCTCCTGGTCTTTGAAACTCCCTTTCCAGGGGGACCAAAACAGCCTCTTCCTTATTTTTTATTCTGACAGGGTTTTACAACTAAAGTTTGTAAAGGAAGGACTTTTAAGAGGGTGCTGTATTGTTTAATTGTACTATTTTTAACTACTAGAGCCAGCATAGTCTAATGTTTCAGTGCTAAACTAGAACTCTGAGAGACCAGAGCTGAAATCTCTACTCAGTTGTGAAAGATCTGGTTTGAAATCCTTACTGAGCCTCAGATACCCACTGGGTGACCTTGACCAAGTCTCAGCATCAGAGGAAAGCAATGACAAGCCCCCTCTGAAAACCCCGTGAGAGATTCACCTTAGGGGTGTCCATAAGTCAGAAAGGCACATGATGACATTTTTAACTGTTTTTATTTTTTTTAATTATATTAAATTCTTTTAATATTGTTAATAGTTTCATTTAGTTGTAATGTTTCTCTTGTGTATGTTTTCACCTATATTGTACTCATTTTAAAAGTGAAGGGCAACGTACAAAACTGATGTTCAGCCTAGCTTGGGAGAGTACCAAAAAGGTACAGTAAAGAAATGTTTGACCTCTTTTACATTTAATCCTTCTCACATTACATTTAAAACGCTTTCACAGTGCAAGGATATACAGCAACACTGTTCTTTCACATTAACTTGACCTTAGAGTGAGTTTCCATGCTGGAAAATAGGATGTGAATTGGCTGTTGGGAGAGATTGCTTTCCAGTACTTTCTCAACTAGATGAAGTTGATATCTAAGGGTTGCGTATTTATGCCATAGGGTGACTGGAAAGTTGTCTCTATTTGAGTGTCTGTGCATAAAGGACAATGCTATGCTAGGGCTTAATGAAAGGTGTGTGTTGCAAGGGGTGCAGCGAGGAAATAGCATTCCCAGTTGCTCTCTTGGAGTCCAAGGATGAATAGTATACTACTGTAAGGCTGTGTAATAAAATCACTTGAGTATTGCTTGGCTTTGCACTGTGTCTGTGCTCCCAACCAAAGGCTTCTACAGTAGGTATAGTAGGCCTTGCTGGGGTTTGGTTCCGGGAACTCCTGTGGATACCAAAATCCATGGATGCTCAAATCTCATTAAATACAATGACATAGTAAAGTGGTGTCCCATATATAAAATGACAAAATCAAAGTTTGCTTTTGGGACTTTATATATTTTTGTAATATTTTCAAGCCATGGATACAGAGGACCGACTGTACAGCCTTCCTTATTTACTGTAGGAACCACTGATGGTTAGCACTTTGCCATGGCACACTGAAGCTGGTCTATTTCAGGTTCCACAGAGGGTTTGAGGGCTTTCTATCTTTCACAGCAGGGATAGGGAATATGAAATGATGTACCTAGCCCTTTGAATGGAGGATCCTTAATTTGTACACTTGTTCTTCCTGGCCAAAATATAGGTACTGTGAGCAGGACATGAACAAGAACCTCACACTAAAATCCACAGTTATTTTAGCTGCATAAATGAAGGGCTGGGTGGCCCCGATTAACCTTGGGTTTATCAACTATTTTTCTTTTTCTTTTTGTAAACAGGAAAACTGTTGTAAACAATTTTTAACCATGAGGATGAGGTTGTTCTTCCATAATTGGCCCTGGCAACCAAACTGTGAAGTGCTCTGCTGCGATGTTATTTGATGGATGCCTGGGAAAATTTGTTTTAGTAGATGCTGTATTTAATGTTTACTTCTTTCTCCACTGTTAGCCCCTTTGAATGTTAGCGAAGAGGAATATAAATCTGTAAATAAACTTTAAGATGAGTAATTTTTTCCAGTAACATCAGGCACTCTTAAGTGAAAGGTCAGTTAAAGAGCAAGTAAAAATAATCAAGAGATTGGAGTACTTTGCTAGGCTAAAATATTTGTGACTTTTTAGCTTAGGAAAAGGAAGGCAAAAGATGATATGATAAAGTTTTAAAAAGAACTGTGTGTGGAGAATAGACAGACGTACTGCCGCCCACTCCATAATAATTGAAAAGCAGCTTCATCCTCTAAAACGAGACAGATATGTGACTTACAAGAGAAAGTGTGTCACAAAGCAGTGAATTAAAACTTGCAATCACTTTTACTGTAGTGGAGATCACTTTAAAATTTGTTAGACTATTCAAAGCTACCACAGTCAGTCCATTGGTTAGTTGGTTAAATGCTGTCAACACAGACTGGCAGACTTCATGATGATGACGATAATTATTTGTATCCCATCTTTTTCCTGGTCTCGGACTCAGACTTGTTGCTCATGTGTGTTTTCAAACTGTTTCTGATTTATGGTGGTGGCATCATCGTCGTCGTTGTCATCATCATCATCATCATCATCTATATACCCCCTCATCTCTGAAGGGACCCAAAAGAGAACCTATCACAGGTTTTCTTGGCAAGTTTTTTTTTCTTCAGAAGGGTAGTTTTTCAATGAAATAGCTGCATTAGTCTCTTGCAGCATAAAAAGGAAGAAGCAGGGAGAAGACAGAAAAAGAGCTGTGGCAGCACCTTTAAGACTAACTGGCTTTTATTTTCACATGAGCTTTTGTGGATATAAATCCAGTTCTTTGGATGCTTATAGAATGATAACAAATGCTCATATAAAATATAAAGTATAAAGCATATTTACACAGTTGTGGGAGTGGGGTGGAATGTAGTAAGATCCAGAAAAATGCAAATCATGACTCTTGCTGTAACTTATCCATGAAAGCTCATGTGAAAATAAAAGCCAGTTAGACTTAAAGGTGCTGCCATATTTCTTCTTCTTTTTCCTCCTGCCCCATCCTTCCTCCTTTTTCAGAGGGGGTTTGCCATTGCCTCCCTCTGAGGCTGAAAGAGTGTCATGCGCCCAAGGTCATTTAGTGAGTTTCTATGGCTGAGTGGAGATTCAAATCCTGGTATCCCAGAGTCCTGGCTAGAGGTACCAGGGATTAAATTTTGATCCACATTTGGGTTTCCCAGATCTGTGAAGTATAAGTGTGTCAATGGTTTTTCATCATGGTCTCTGTGCATTACAAATGTTGGTGGGACACTCACCTCTCTTCCCTACTGTGATAGTCTAGGCTGGACTATTGCTCAGTTCTACAAGTCAACACAGAAATAACACATGTAGGTCTGTCATGGCTATTTGTCAGGGTTTCTAATTGGAATCGCCATGTTTGAAGACTACATATTAGTATCATGTGGTGCAGACAAACTGCCTTCATAACTTCCTTACAATTTTCTACAAGTATGTGTGTGGTTACATGTTGTTGGAAATGGAACACTGTACTAGAAGACATTTTTAACATACCCTGCAAAGTAGATCTTTATGACAAATAGACCACGGAACACACACAGTGATGTTTCATTAAAATAGTCAAAGGAGATCAATAGAGAGCGTAATCAGACTTTACTGGTTCAGTTGCTCATTTTCAAATAGTATACTATTTCAAATAATATGTCAAAGTACAATATTTCATTTCATTTTTTTTATTTCTCAGAGAGGTATTATATATCTTAAAACTACCCATCACATGGATCTCAATTTAGAATTATTACTGTGAGATTAATTATGTCAAGTTCCCTTCCCTATGGGGAAAAAGCTGTCCTTAAAGCTGTTCTCTTTAAAATATAAGAGATGTGAAATGAAAAAAGTGGATTTTTAAAGAAATATTTTTGAGATCAGCAGTATGTTATCTCTGGCAGAAAGCATTATGCAGGTGCTGTACCAAATATATTACTGGTGGGTTTTTTTTAAGTTGCAGCTTTTGTAATCAGGCTGTCTGCCTATATTTCATATTTAATGCTTCAGTTCTGTGAAAACATTTCACAAATGCAAATTCCACTGATGCTTATGGGATTGCACCATTTTACTCTGTGTAACTTTACACTTCAATCTTTACAACTTGAAAGCACAAGTTTTTGTTTTGTTTTTCTTGTACCATTGTTTTTACATGAAGACTGGGGAGATAAAACTGAACAGGATTCTTTAGCACCCACATCCTCACACCCATAATCATTCACTGCTTTGCATCTCTCTCTCTCTCTCTTTTTTTTTTTTTTTAGATAGCTGGAGGACATATTGTCAGGCCTTCATCCATATCATATTCCCATCCATGTAGCTACCAGGCTTAGAAGAGATCCTAGGCTGAGAAACCTAGGGTCAGTGTAGATCTGCTCTTTTGACAGCTTGAAAAGTAATAGAAAATGCACAAATGTGGAGATTCAGATATTTAGCTTCTCTCACCCACAAATTTGGCACTGAGACAAAAATGAATGGAGAACAGCATACATGCTTAAAACATTTAGCAACTTGTTCATGGCTCTTTGCTACCAACGATGTTTGCTCTGCAGTCTTTACGCATGCAAACATCTCCTCCACTTTGTATATGATGGCAGCATAATGAGCATAAGTGAACACTTCTGCGACTTAGCTTGACCCAAATTATATAGCCTTGTATACTTACCAAAAATAATAACATTGTAGTCATTTTTGTATAGTATTTGGTTTGCAATCAAGCCCTGAGTTTAAGGACCTGAGTAAGACTGTTGATGACAGGATGTCTTGGAATTTTTTCTTTCATAGGGTTGGAATAAGTTGAAACTGATTTCATGGCAATTAAAAACAAGACTAATTGAAACCATTGCCGAGTGATGTGTCGACCCATAGATAAATCCAGTTGATTCAATGGCTCACTAGTTAGTGCTCACAGTATGATTTAGATCCTTGTGAAATGGTTAGATTTGAGGAACTCTGCTTATGCAACCATGAACTGAATATTTATTTATTTATTTATTTGCTGTATTTATACCCTGCTCTTCAGCCTAAAGGCTCTCATAGCAGCTTATATTCAGACGGTTCCCTGCCTTCAGGCTTACAATCTAAAAAGACATGACACAAAATACTTCCACTGAGCAACAATCAAAAAAGTACAACCATGTGTAAGGGAACTACAGATATATGATGTCCACAGGATTCTGGCCATTCTGTGCTTTTGTCCAGAGTTAGATAATCATTTTTAAGAAAAAGAAAGTACTGTTAGACCTAAATAATATAACCCCAAACTGAATGCAGTGTAAGAATCCTGTTGACTTTAGAATCCAGTAAGTGCCATTTGTAGTCATTTGCAGAAATGAAATTTGAGCTTATTTGGGTGTTAACTGAGTGTTTGGGACTTCCTTCACAGGTAATATAGATTATAGACGACAATAGTGACAGGAAAACTATTGGTCCATAGCCAAGTGGCTTCTACTAGAATACTCTAAGTAAATGTTCAACCAAGCATTTGGTATGAATCAAAGACTGAAGGCTGTAAAATCCATGACTCACAAAGTGTGTGGATGGGTGGGGGAGTGAACATTATATCCAAGATGTTGTATAGATTAAAACAAGATTACTGTTTTATCATCAGAGATTAACAGCACTTGATGAAATTTTAAAGAAAATTATGGTAAGAGCATTTCTCCATAATTAATTAGAAGGGTGCAAAAACTTTGTTATCACTTTTAATATATAGTACAGGAGACTCAGATCTGCACTGTATCTTACATCTGGCAAAGTCTTCTCAAAACAAAAACAAACAAAATCTACCCTCATGATTTTGTGATATTCCACTGGATTAAGGCACCTGCTTCTTGAAGTAAGGCTAGCAATATTTGAAAAGTTTGGTCATGTGTGAGGAGCATATTTCCTTCTCATTCTGGAGAAGCAACTCATGTTGTGGGAGACACATTGTTGGTTTCCCATATGTGAGCTGGAACTTTGATATTATTACTTGAGAGGTATAAGCTGGTACACATGTCAAAAACTCCCAACATACTCAGCAATATAATTTTAGGAGAGGGCAAGAGTTTTCCTACTTTCATTCTGGCATCATTCTATTTAGATGATAAAACAAATATAAGTCAAGTATCCTTTCTCTGAAATGACTAAAAACAGAAATGTTTTGTAAAGTTGAAGGCTTTCATGGCTGGCATCCATAGTTTTTTGTGGTTTTTAGGGCTATGTGGCCATGTTCTAGCAGAGTTTCTTTCTGATGTTTCGCCAGCATCTGTGGCTGGGATCTTCAGAGAAGATGAAGATGCCAGCCACAGATGCTGGCGAAACGTCAAAAAGATACTCTGCTAGAACATGGCCACATAGCCCCAAAAAACCCACAAAAAACTATAGAAGTGTTTTGGATTTCATGGGTTTTTTTTTTTTTTTTGTTTTGGTTTTTTGGGGGGATATATAATGAGGTATCTCAGAGATGGGAACCAAGTCTAAACATTCATTTATGTTTGATATACACCAATAAACATACACAATATTTTAAATATTTTTGTGAATGAGTGTTTGTGTACATTGAACAACCAGAAAGCAAAGCACAGCTTCCCATCTGGGCAATTATAGATTTTGCAGTACAGGTATTTTGTATTTTGGAATTCCGGATACGGGATACTTGACCTATACAGTATTAAGAATCATTTTCTTGTGCCTAGAAAATCAGTAGCATAACTAATAAACTCTGTCCAGTTGTTGTTTCACATTCTTATTTCTTGAATCTGCGATGGTGATTTGAGCTATTGCACAATATTTTTGAAAGATGAATTCAAAGAATTCTTGGAGTAATGTTAGGCCAAAATGATACTGACAATCTTAGATACTTGTCTAGTTTTGTTCTAAACCTAGTTTACAAGCAGTTGGTTTACAACCAGTGTGCTCATGTGTACCTTCTGATCACTCCTGCTGTGAGTGGAAGAGATTAAATAAACCATGGAGAGAAGGGGGATTGGTTTGTTTAATAAGCAGACAGGGAAACCTGGCTCATCTCTCTCCTAGCAATCCAGAGTTATAAACTAACAAGATATTGCAGGAAGGATATGCAGAGTTGCAGGAAGAACGTGCAGAGTTCACATGCAATAATAGACCATTAAAGGTTTGCAGTTTGTGTAGCTGCTTTTGTTCAAGCAGTATGCAAATCCTCATATTGGCTTTTTCATATTAAGATGGAATTTTCTCTTACTGGGATGCAGAGTTACTATTATTGTGTACATGTCCCTTCTTGGAATACATTACTTATCCACTAACTTTTATTGGAAACACATCTTTAAAGGACTCGGAATGAGGAAGCACTCAACTGAAATGAAAGATTGGTTTTCATTGGAAATTTTAGATGATGATCTGTATTTGCAGATTTACAGGTTAGAAAGGCTAGTGCTTTTGTTTTTATAATGTTCATGGAAATATTTGTCCAAGTAATTTCTTTTTACAAGCCAGAAAAGGCTGGCTTACTAGCATCTATTAGGGGATTCCTAGCTGTTCCATCACGGCTTAAATAAAAAAAGAAGATGTAAATTCTATTGTAGTTGCTGAGTTATGGCAAAGCATATGCTTCAGTTGTTTTGGATGTTTCCTTCATTGAATACCACTGGAAGAAAAAATGGTGGGGTGTGCTACGTAGTAAAGAGAAAATGTTAAAAATCCAATTTGTGCTGTTGCTTTCCAGTAAATTCAGCTCTCAGGCCACAGGTACCCTTGTAACAGGAAGTCACGGCTGTTAACTTCTCTTTCAGTATAACTGGTTTCAGAACAGTAAATGTTGCATGGAGGAGGAACAATTGCACATAGTATAACAGGCTATCTGTTGTTTTCATTCTATGAGGGGGTAAACATTTTCACTCTCTGTTACCAATGCTTACATGTTTTGTACGTGGGCAGACTTTTACCAGGGTTTGTATGAAATGTTGCAGAATATAAATGGCTAATTTATCATTGTCAAAACAAATTAAATGCTTAACTATTTGGTACAGGAGCTCATTTTGCATTGTGACTCACATGGTTGGTTTCACTTATATGCTGAGTGAAAGGAGCATTTGGGGAGAATTTTGCCCCATGAGGTTTCTGTTATAAAACGTACAGAGAGCCTCCAGGCTAATCTCATGGCTTGTTAATAACTGCAGATTCTTGTATGCAAATAATGTCTTGGGGCTATGGTCCTATATTCATTTACCTAGGAGTAAGATCCATCAAACCTGTAAGAATGTAATCATAAGATTGCATTGTAAGTAATTCTGCTTGAATCAGCCCAATAGAATAAAGTATATAACTTCACATTAACTGAATGAGACCAATAGAATGAAGTATATAACTTCATATTAACTGAATTTGTGCAACAAGACAATCATTGAGAATTCTTTATTTTAAAAAGCAAATATGTTGCAGAAAGCATAGTCCTATGTGCTTGATTTTTTCCCCTGACCGTTTTATATTTTAACATTTTTCGTCAATGAAACATGTTGGTCTTAATTGCTGGCAAGCCAGATTCAACTTATGGCAACCCTGTGACTGAGAGACCTCAAAGACATCCTGTCATCAGTAGCCCTACTCAGGTCCTATAAGTGCAAGACTGGGGTTTCTTTGACTGAGTTTATCCATCAGTGATGTAGTCTTCCTGTTTTCCTGCTGCTTTCCAATTAAGCATTATGGTCTTTTCTAGTGAGTCATGTCTTCTCATGATATGGCCAAAATACAACAGTCTCAGTGTAGTCATCTTGGTTCTAGGGAGAGTTTAGGTGTGATTTGCTCTAGGACCAACTTATTTGTCTTTTTAGCAGTCCACTGAATCCAGAAAACTGTTTTCCAACACCACATTTGAAATGAGTTGATTCTCTTCCAGTCAACTTTCTTTACATGCTTATAATGCTTGAAACATGTGTATACTATACCTTTTAATTGTTTAAACATTTTCTTATAATTATTTACTCTTCATGTTTTTAAAAGGCTTTTTTTCTCACCCTTAATAGTCCAAATGTAAAGAACCGAGAATAATATGAATTTTCTTCTAACACATGTGTTGAAAACGCAAGCAGCAGAAATATCATAAAGAACTTTGCAGGTGCTCATTGGCATCCCATTTTAAAAACTTTATCATGAGAGCACCTGTTTTGTATGAGAGTGTAAACAGTAGTAATTATGAGTTAGTACTGTGTTCTGTTGCAGTACATTGGCTCAGTTTTACACCCTGTTCCAACTCCTTCCATGCCAGCACAGCAATTCTACCACCATGTAGACGGTGAGCTGACAGAATTAAGAGACAGGAGTAATGAGGACAATGGGGCTTGACAGACGGGCAGCTCTGCGCTGCCCGTCTTTACCCCAAGTTGGTGCTACAGCATCAACACACTGCCAAAAAGAAGCTACCTAAAGTGGCATCTTTTTTGTGGCGGTGCAAACAGGAAAGGGCACCCCCATGATGCCACTCCCTGCCAGTGGTGGTGTCTTCATGGCAGCCCCCGTGTGGACGGGAGGCCGCCATGATGGTACTGCCATTACAAACTAGGGTTCGGGAGCGTGCGGTTGCTGTGCGCTCCCGAACCTTAATTTTGGCCTGAGGACAGAGCTTTCTGCCCGTCTGTACTGGGCCAAATTTTCAAATGTTCCCCTAGCTTAATACTCTGTAATGTCTTTCTGGAGTTCCAGACTTCATAGTCTTTTCCAGCCCTATCTAGGTTTGAACTTGGGATCTTTTGTATTCAAAATGTTTACACTATCATTCAGCTATAGCTCATTCCATATTATTGGCCTGTATAAATACTGGACAGTGGGTTCTCTGTTTGTAGTAGGGTGAGAGAAGAAGCAGCTTGCTGGCCGCAGCAACAGGCTTACCAAAGCAACAAGGAGGTCATGGACCATGAAAGGTGGCAGTGCCCTGCTCCATTGGCAAGAAAGGGTACGAAGCAGCTCCAGCACAGGATGACACTCAAGAGTGGGCACAGCTGTGGGAAGCAAGGTGAAGTCTGAGATAAGCACAGGAGATTTAAGGAGGGAACTGTCAGGAGTCAGGACAGAGGAGAAGAGTGATGGAGAAGAGATAGGGTAAAGGACATGAAAGCATAAAGGAAAGTCTTGCTGGGGTGGAGGGAAGGGAAAGAAGTCAGAAAGAGAGCTCAGGGAGAAGAGAATCCCTGGAGGACCAACCTCTATATAGAGGAAAGAATGGCGGTTCCAGCTAGTGGATCAGTAGGAATCATTGGCCCCATTTAAGCCTGCTCCTGCTGCCCCTCCCAAAGAGGGGAGACTGGACTGCCCATTTTCTGACCCCTTTAACTGGGAGTAGGGGCAGAAGGACCTGGTCACAAGATAGATCAGAACCATCCAAGCAAGAGGGACATGGCATTTCCTTGGGGACAAGATATGAAGTTGCCTGCATTTATTTGAGAATATCACACAGCAGAGAGGGAAGGAGTGCTGTCTTGTGCTGGTAAAAGGAAGTGGTGTAGGGACTGTTGAAATGATGGCAGGACAACAAAAAGAAAGACAATAGAGGCTTGCATTTTTGAAAGATTACTTACCTGTGCTTCAGTGAGGACCTGGGGGGATAAGTACCTGAGATGACTACCTTAGTAATACATACTTTCACAATGGTGTACCAATGAATGTAATGTAATGGCTGTGAATAAAAGGACTCCCAAAGGACACTTGGGTTCTGCAAGCTTTAGTCATTGTTATTTATTCTTCGGTGCCTAATTTAAATTGTTGCTGCGGTGTAATTTGTCCAAGTTCTGTATTCCTCGGGATGCTTCAACACAGAAAGCTGAAAAGCATATGGAATTTTTTACTTCACCTGAGGAGGAAAACAAAAGAACTTCCTGAAAGGAGCCGAGATTAAAAAGCAACATTAGCCAACCTTTGAAACAACATGTTTCTTATTGCAAAGGGTGTGAATGACATATAGAAGAGGATAACCACTTAATCTAGTGCCTTCTATCTTTTAAAACCAGGTCTTCTGTACCTCTTTCTAGCAAGACACATACTCATTTAATCAGTCCCAAAATGGAGCAGGTAGGATATAGTAGCCATTTCTGGGAAGCTACTATGGGTGTGTAGGCAGAATTTAATGCTGGGAAAGGGTCAGGTTAGCAGCAAGCAATCCTCTGGGCCAACCTCACATGTCTGGGTGAAGAGTGTGATAACCATCTGACTCAGAGGCTTCAAAGGCTGACCTAAGTACTTTTGAAAAACACCCCTTCTGCTCATGGTGCTGGCATTTCTTAAATGCATTTCCTTCTTGTTTTAAGAACACAAAGGAAGAAAATATACATATGTGTGTGTCTGTGATGTGTCTGAGTTCCCCATATGCATCCTACAAAATCAGAGTGTTGGTTATGAGAACTGAAACGTTTTAAACTATCTTTAAATGTTTCCATGCACTTAAGTTTTAAAGAAAGCTTTTTGGCATTCACCCTGTCCCCAGCATCAGAAATTGTTCCTATTTAGCTTTTATGAGAGGAATTGAGTAACTAATATAACAATATATAATCTAATATATATAAAAAACAATTGAAGCATCTAAATTTACAAGAATGCAGGAGCTCTTCCATTACATGAAAATTGTGGGGTGTGGTTAGTTAATAAGGAAAAGAAAGAATCTGGTAGACCTCAGTCTTGTTGCTTTGGAGTAGTGTAGAATCCCTGGACAGCTTCAAGCTTTTCAGTGTTTCATGTAAATTTTACCCTGATATTGACTAAAGTAACTAGACTGTGTACATATGTGTGTCAAACCCAGTTGGATTCCCTTGTTCAGAAATTTAGACTCAGTTGTAGAAACTCAGAAGCCTTTATTAAGAAATACAGGTCTTGTCTGGTGACTTTCATTGACCAGCAAATGTTACAACCTCATAATTAAACTGCACATAATTCAAACATCGGGTGGGCTTCATTCTAATTGGTGAAAAATAATAAACATATTTCTCCAGCTTCTTCCCACACCATCTGTACAAACAGATGCACTCTCTCAAGACCACCTTGGGCATGCTCAACTCCTTTCTTGGCTTATCTCAGCACCTGGACTGTGTTCACAGTTCTAAAGCAAAACATTATTAAAAAATACTATTACTACCATATATTCCATTACTACATTATGGCAGGATAAAAGTATATGCAACTCCTGACAGCTTGCATGTACACATGCAATCCTGGAATACACTTAAAAATGAGGAAAATCTTCAGCACTGGTATTTTGCATATATATATATATATATATATTTGCTGACTACTGTACTGAACATACATGGTATGTCATGACAAATGGGTTGGAACTGGGTAGCACCCCACAGTGTCCTTCAATTTTTTTAATTTTATTTATTTTATTTTATTTTTTGCATGTGCGGTATGTGCTTTCAATTAGATGTATAAACTGACTTCACTGGACAGCATTACACTTGAAGTGATACAAACATTCAGCCTGGCATTTGGATAGTGTTTCTTACAGCATGTGCAAGTAACCCTTTGCAAGTGATGTAGTTACCAGTAACTCATTACTTTTTGGATAATAAGAATAAGAAAGCCATACTTCAGAAACAACTTTACAAGTAAATGTGAAGTCACATTATTGGTCTAACAAGTAAAAGCTTTAGTTACTTTCAAATGTTATCTTTACAGAGCAATTTTAAGGGGCATTTTGATATCACACCCATTTTGTGTCATTTTTAATCATCTTAAACTTCTCTGAAAAAAAGAGCATTTTTCTATTTCTAAAGGCACTAACAAGCTGTGCAACAAGGGACACGAGAAGTTACTTTACTAACAGTGCAGCAAGTAAAAACAACAAGCTGTTTTCCAAACACTGTATTGTGTAACTGGAATAAATTACTTTTGAGAAGTTTATTTCCATGCCCTGTTTTTCTTGTTCATATATGAAGTCCACTAAATTGACTTGTTTGACCACCCCCACCCCACAAAAGCATAATTTCTGTGCACTTTTATACCTAACAGCTAAGTAGGATTTTCTTCCACCCTCGGTGTCTGTTGTTACTATGTCTGTTTCCAGTTCTTTATTTGGGAATGTATTATTTTCCAGGAAGGAAAGAAGAAGTTTGACAAAGAAAGTGAAAAGTATTATTCCACCCTGGAGAAGCACTTAAATTTATCAGCAAAGAAAAAGGAGTCACACCTGCAAGATGTAAGCTTTTATTATTGGGGATTGGTTTTCATGTATAAAACAGAAAAGGGAATGTATTCAGGAACAAAAATAGTTTCCAATTTATATGGAACAGAAATACAAGCTTCTGTTCTGGGACTTAAAGTGGATATGTTGAAGATAAATATTCCATCTTAAAATAAACTTGGTATTAAGGGAGTGCTTGTGTGAGCTTTATTTTTATTGCCATGATAAAATGGCAGGTTTTAGCTCTAAATTTGATCTTCCTTTTTTTAAAGAAACTTTTTTGCTCTGAATTTGTGCTTTATGCCAATTTTGATTGAAAACTTTATTAAATTACTTTGACATAGTTTACTGAAGGGTAGTATAAATTTAGAAATAAATAAGAAACTTTTTAAGTGTAAGGCTGATAATGCAAGGCTTAAGTTCAATGCATTTAATATTAGTAACACTTTTCCTTTTGTTTTCTTTTTTTTATTCAGGATAGGGATGGAATGTTCTATTTGAATCACTGCCGACAGTTTTAAAACCTGAATCTGGAACTGTTTGAAACTGTTTTGCAATTATTTTGATTTTTGTTTTTTCTTCCCCTTCTAAAATGCTATTTCCAATGAGAATATATACCTCTGCTTTATTTATAAACAGCACACTGTTTAAAATATAAAATACAGTCGTCCCTCCAGATTCACTGACTTCCCGTTCTCAGTTTTGAATTTCCACAGACAGGAAGCCAGGAGGGACAATATAGTGTGCAGCACACGGGAGCACATGGACATTAAAAACAATAGGACTTCAGTATTTGTGTTTTTTCCGATTTGCAGTGGATCCAAAATGTATCCCCCGCGAATCAGAAGTGACGACTGTATACATTGCCAAAGGATTTGAAGGTCTTAAATGTTCAAGTGATTGTAATTCTAATAGTGAATTTGTGTCTAACATTTTACTTAATAGTTTCTTCTGATTATTCATTATGTCCAGTTTAGTAGTTATCTTTTCCAGTGATTTACAGCAGAAGAATATAGTGACATGTAGAAATCATGAGATTATTCCATTTCTTGTTTGTTTCTCCAAACAAGAGGTTGAATTTCCCATTGAATTTTAAATAATGTTGCTCACCCCAGCATGCTTATGGATGATTACTCTTCACAAGCATCCCCATCACCACAGCGCTTAACATTTTCATAGTCTCTGGGTTAGGTCTAAACATAGAAAATTTGTAGATGCCACAGGAGACACCACAGAAGAAAACTACCTATGCCTTTTTCTGAATGGTGGAGTGGTATAGGAATTTTGGGGAGAAATTCAAATATGTACAGTGTATATTTTCACGTCAGACCTAAACTAATTTTATTGTGTTAGCAATGCTTCATGTATAATGCAGCATAAATATTTTGCTATTTTGCATAATCGTGACATTTAACACATAAAAGCTTTAGTTTTATTCTGTAAAGATTAAAGCGTATACACAATATTTGCAATGCTAGATAGAACAAATGTAATCCACTTCCTTCAGTAGGTCTTGGTTGTATGTATGTTCTGAGCCATACTTTCAGATTGTTCTGCTGAGTCTTTTGCGAGTTCTGTTGCATCTTACTCTGTTCATTTTCTTATCTCCCACAATTTGTAGCAGGATGTCTGTGTCACTGTCATTTGAGGGAAGAGGTGAAGAAGGTTCACTGGTAGCAGGTCAGAAGAACAGCAGGCACCAGATGCTCATTTCTGGTGTAACTATCTCCACCAGACTAGAACAAAAGTCACAGAAGAAAAGTAGCAGTCCATTAGCAATGAAGGGCCCTCACATCTGAAAAAGCCAATGTGGTGCACAATACACTCAAGAAGGCAGTGAAAAGAAAAAGGAGTACATATATACTTCTGAGGAAGGAACTGGCAAAATCATCTCTGAGTATTCCTTGCCTAAGAACACCTCATGGAATTCATGGGGTCACCATAAGTCAGCAGGTGACTTGAAGGCACATACACACACAAACACACATAGAATGGAAAGAGGGATGAATCACAAGGAAGAGTACAGATAGGTAGCCCAAGTTTGCAGGAATAGTATTATTAAAGCTAAAGCTCAGAATGAGCTGAGTCTGGCAGGGAGCAAAAAAAAAAAAAAAAAGGGGGGGGGGGGGGTTCAGATACATTCAAGGTAGAAGAATGACCAAGGTGGCAGTGGGACTGCTGTTCAGTAAGGATGCTAAAATGCTAACAGATCTCATTGAAAAGACAAGACTACTCAATACCTATTTTGCTGCAGCTTTTCCCTTCAAAAGAGAACTGTGTGCTTCCATGCTGCAGCAAAGACCTTGGCAAAGATTGTGGATTGATGGGAAGTTAGTTGGGAATCACCAACCTAACCTAAATGAGTTCAGATCTGGAGGGGCAGGTGAACTGCATCCCAGATTATTGAAGAAAGTTGCTGGTGAACTTGCAGAATCCTTTGCTGTCATTTTTGAGAAATCGTGAAGAATGGGTAGAAGTGCCAGACAGGAGAGGAGTAAACATTGTCCCTCTTTTTAAAAACAAAAGGCAGAAAAGAAGATCCAGGAAACTACAGTCCACCCAACTTCAGTACCAGGGGAAAAATATTGAATGGATCATGCAGGAGTTGTTTGCAAGTATCTTCATGATTATGCAGTGATCAGTGCAAGCCAGCATAGGTTTATCAAGAACAAATCCTGCCAAACTAACCTTTATTTTTATTTTTTTTTAGTAAATGGTGGGAATGTTACAGATGCCATTTATTTGGATTTCAGCCAAGCTGGTAAAGTCCCCCATAATATCACCAAGCTGATAGTCCCCCATAAAATTTTGATTAGCAAAATGATTGGCAGTAGCAATAGCACTTATAGCAATAGCAAGTACAAAGGCTTTCATGGCCGGCATCCATAGTTTTTTGTGGGTTTTTCAGGCTAGAGTGAAGATGCCAGCCACAGATGCATCAGGAAGAAACTCTTCTAGAACATGGCCACAATGCCTGAAAAACCCACAAAAAACTAATAGTAAGTATATTTCTATACCACTTATTATTGCACTTAAGCACTCCCTAAGTGGTTTACAATGTGTAAGCTAATTGTCCCCAACTAGCTGGGTACTCATTTTAGCAACCTCTGAAGGATGCCAGGTTGAGTCGACCTTGAGCCCCTGGCTGGTTTTGAACTCACATCCTTGTGGTTTGTGAGTGGCTGCAATACAGGCATTTAAACACTGCACCACCAGGGCACTTACATTTCTATATTTCATTTCTACATTTCACTTACATTTCTATACCGCTTCATGGTGCTGAACACTCTCTAAGCAGTTTGCAATGTGTTAACCAATTGCTCTCAACAAGCCTGGTTTTCATTTTAACAACCTATGAAAGGAAGCCCTGAAACCTGGATCCCTGAAGGATTGAACTCATGTTTTGGCTGCGGTGTTGGCATTTAACCACTGCACCACAAGGGCAGTGATTAATGTGGGATAGAAATGGGTTAGATTTGATTACCTATTGGGCCTCTTCCAACTTTATGATTCTATGATTTTTCATAACTTTTTTTTAAAAAAAGCAGTGTGAGTTTGAAGGAAGGAGACACAATTCACCAAGGTCCAGTGAAAGCTCTATGTGGCCCCTGTTCTACAGGATGCTTCTAATATTTATTTCTTAAATATTCAGCCCTCTGGCAGTTCACTCATTCTCCACAATTTCTTGACAATCGTACATACAACGTTTAGAGGAGGTGTAGAGCCTATGACAGATCATGCACTTCTTTTGGAGTTTGTCATTTTATAATCCTAGCCTGTAATATTCTGCCAAATGTAGGTTCTAATATAGTGTTGGTTGATGCCTACTTATATTTCCTAAAGCAGTTGATGTGTATCTGTTGTTTCCTAAAAATTAGTAATTTTTTTTTAGGTTTCTGTGTTCTTGCAGTTTTCTACTTTGACAAGATGATGGGTGTTTCATGCAGAACTTTAATCTGTCTTCATTTCAGCACACTTTCTGATATGAATGGTTTGGCCCTTTCAAAACAATGATCTAAACCATATTTCATCTACACTGAATAAAATACTAAATATTAAGTAACACCTTTGATCTAAAAAACCAAGCAATTACTTCCATATTTTTGTTCTCTTTTATCCCCCCCCCACAAGCCAAATAATAAAACATTTTCAAATTGGAGAGAACTTTTCACAGCTACCTTCTGTAATTAACACCAAAACTGATTATATGCATTTGCTTTCCTGGTATGAATGTGAGTCTCTGTGAATCTTCATGTTCACCTCATGTTTTAAGCTAAAATCACAATTCCAGTTCTTCTCTGAAATTGATTTTAAATCTCAACTAGAGGAGAATTTAAATTCTGCCTCCCTCCAACCTCCTGCCAACCTGACTTGCTGCTATGGTACACTGGCAATCATGCAGTTGTAGCAACAGGAATACACTCCTAACACTTGGCTTACAGCTGTAGCTGCAAGCTAAACACCACTACTGCTGCTGAAGTAGCAAGCTGGATAAGCAAGTAGGTCATGAGACTCACCAATGGGATTGTGGGAAAGATTAGACATAGGTGCACAACATTTGGGATGAGGCTGGCAGTGAAATTCTCCTCATCATTACTTGCGATAGGAAACAAACAGTTGTTCTTTCAAAGGAAGAAGTCCACTGGACATAGCTGAGCTCTCCAAGATGGCTTCTGCACTTTTGATCTCGCCCAAATGTTATTGTGGGTTAATGAGAAAAGAGACAGCTTGAAGGCAACATATTGAATTCCCACTGCCTTTTCAGGCAGGTTTACCCATTAATGACTCATGCATGACAGTCAAATAATTAGTGAGTCTAATAGATGAAAACAGAATGCAATGTTCTGTCTTGGGGAAAAAATGCATCTATTGCAGAAAGCTTTTCTGATGTAGCATAGAGTTTGAGTGTTGGACTATGACTTTGGAGACCAATGTTCAATTTCCCATTCAGCCATGAAATCCACAGGGTGACCTTAGCCAAGTCACATGCTCTCAGCCTCAGGAGAAGGCAATGACAAATCTCCTTTGAATAAATCATGCCAAGAAAACCCCATGAAAGTGTTCAAATATGACTTGAAGGCACATAAAAACAACAGTGTAATAAAAATACAGTAGATTGTATATGGTTTGTTGTAACCCTTTGTTTTACTTTTTTTTTCAGGCAGATACACAGATTGACAAAGAACATCAAAACTTCTGTGAAGCATCATTAGAATATGTCTTTAAAATTCAAGAAGTACAAGAGAGAAAGAAGTTTGAGTTTGTTGAGCCAGTAAGTTGGTGGGGATAAAAGTACAAATGCAAGAAAAAAATTTAAAATGTCACATAACTCCTAATGCTGGCTGAGATGCATCACCATTTTTAAACCATTCCATTATAGTTATACATAACCTTTCCTGAAATCACTTCCTTTCCTTTAAATCTATGGTTCACATTTTTGAACTCTTTCTACATTGACGTATCTGCCAATGAAGTCCCATACACTAACTGTGGAGAAACCCTGTATTTTGCAGAAGATTCAGTAATGTGTTCTGTTTTGCATTCTGATTGTTATGTGTGCCTAATAGGTCTAAAAATCCAGCCCATTGCCTCATTGAAGCTAGGCATTCCAAAGAAAGAGCAGAAAAAACTGAGGGGCCACAGTTCACTGTTAAACTATGGTTTGTAATATCAACTATACTGAGATGCCATATTATCGATCCTGCAAACCATGGCTGAGTGAACTGGAAAGAGTTCTATAGTCATGTTTCCCCCATCCCTTTACTTTTCATTGTCTTGGTTTCACAGAGTATTTCCTGGTTTGATCAAACTAATGTTTGTTGCTACATTCAAACCAGCAAATTATGGTTTAACTTAATCCTCCAAGTCAGGATTGCAAACTATGTGCTTTTCTCTGTTTATATACTTCATATTCAAAATTTCCTGGCATTGACAGAGCCTGGAAAAATTACTTTATTTTGTACTACAGCTCCCAGGATCACCATGGCCATACTAAATGGTAGATTCAGGAAGCTGTACTCTGAAAACAACAAAACAAAACATTTCCAGGCTCTTGACACAGGCATCTCTATAAGAATAGTGATACCAATAATTATGAGTTGGCAACTGAGATTCTATACCATTGGAATAAACTATTGGTGGAACCTTACTTTGTATTGAAACTGATCATGGTTTTTTATCTGAATTGTTGTTTTTGTTAACTGCCCTCAGCTTCGACTAATAATGGTCTCATGAGTGAGATACATCCAAGCCCCACTGTCCTCAAATACTCTACTCAGGTCCTACTGCTCAGCACTGTGGCCTCTTTGGGTGAAACTAGCCACCTAATATACAGCCTTACCCTCTTTCTACTACCTTCTGCCTTTCCTAGTATTATTGATTTTTTCAGTGAGCCATGTTTTCCCATGATGCAGCCAAAGTACAGCAACCTGAATTTGGTCATCTTGGCTTCTAAGAAAAACTCAGGCCTGCCTGATCTGCTCTCGGATTCATTTATTTGACTTCTGGCTGTCCATGGTATTCTCAGGACTCTTCTCCAGCATCACATTTCAAATGAGTTGATTTTCTTTCTATCTGCTTTCATTAGTGTCCAGCTCTCACACCTGTAAATGATGAAGGGGACAACAGTGGCTTGTACTATCCTTACTTTAGTTATCTGATTACAAACCATGATTTTTCAGTTCAGAAATCAGGCTGATGTGTTGTTCAGCTTCTTTAAGTGAAGCTTAGAGTGATGTTTCAACTGAAAAGTTTAATAGTATATCTCAGGAAGGAACCCTTGGTGAATTTCAGAGGAACCTTGTGGTTTCTAGGAAAACTGTTTTTGAAAGCCACTGACTTATATCTACAAATGTTGCATTAAAAGTGGAATATATTGGTTCATTAAATAAGGGAATTTAATATTGTAAGTTATTGAAAGTCTGGCCTAGACTCTAGAATATTTTTGGTTTCTTAAATGCTCACGTAAAGGATTTCTCATTCAGTGTGGAATGAAACTGTAGATGACTTGCCATCTATCTGCCTGACATTTTAATGACTTGTGCTTAGTAATGTTGTCTGTGCTACACATGACAAGTATTTCATACTGTAAAAAATGGCTGAAAAAACTTAGCCAAGGCATTAGTTTTCAAATTTCAATAAATCTGTTTGACCTTTTATTAAAGAAGTAAAAGAAAGTAAAAGTTTGGAAGTTACTCTACTTTAAAAAATGTAATTGCTCAGGTAGGGCTGAACAACATATGCCTTAGATTGACTCATTAGGGCTGAAATCCTATACATGCTTATCTCAGAATAAGTACACTTAACCTCTGTGGATCTGCTAATATTTTGTAAGGCTGCACTTCTGTTCACGCTTACTTGAAAGTAAATGTGGATTGTACTGAGCTGCAAGCTTGCCTATACTCTTTGAACTACTGTTAATTGAACTAAAGAGCCTGAAAAGCACAGACTGTAGTTTCGAAAGCTCATGGAGGAAAAATATGTATAGCAAAAATAGAGCCTTCACTACAGTTCGTTTGGAACTGTGACTATTATTTATGAATGGCATTGGAAGTCACAAGCTCATAGACTGTAAGCTGCCTACTCCTGCTCTGGTCTAATTGTGTGGCTTTTTTTTGAGGAAACTGTAGTATCACCTAAACATTTACTATCATAAATCTACCTTATAGAAGGTATGTGCAAAAAAGAAAGTTGAGTGCATTTGTAGGGGCATTATAGTACCCAGGATGGCTTTGGGAGCAGTAGAGAAATGGCTAAGCCCATACGTTCTGTACAAAAGAAAAGTACTAACTATGATCTTGATTACATCCAGGTAGGTCTGGGAGAGACTCCCATTTGAAAACCTGGAGGAAAATAGCAAGTCAGAGTAAGAGCTTGGAAATGATTTTTTTTTAATGGACTATAACGCCCAGAATCTCTCAGCCAGTATGGCTAGTGGCCATGTTGACTACGGCATTCTGGCAGTAATCCAAAAGGTTACTATCCCAAGCGCTGGTCAGAGTAGATCATGCACTAGTAGGACCTGTTGTCAGATTCATATTCACACCAGTAATAGTTCTCTAAAATGTCTCCATCCCTTGCCTCTGCAAAAATCATCAATTTTACTTTTAGTAAGAGGCTAATAAATAGAGTACAGCTGTAAAAAGAACAAAACTAGCAGCTCAGATTTACTATTGAATCCTTAAGAACAATGTTGTGTGTACAGTACCATAAATGTAATCAAGCTTCTGCCTTTCTATCAGTTGTCGTAAATTCAATGTTTTGTGGGAAGTCCTGGCAACCCCTGCCCCGTTATTAACCTGTAGGAGGAAACCCAGCACTGCAACAGAACTGAAATGGCTTTGATATGATAGCTAACATTTTGTGTAATGTTCAGTAGATCATAACAAATAAGCAGAAGTGTTTTGGGGAGTGGGTGTATCAACACCAGCATGCTTTCAAAGTATGTTTTGCAAAGCAGGATTTTCAAGATGGAAGCATAACTGTAAGCCTTGCACTGTTGGCATGGTTAAAGTTGCATAATACAAAGCCAGTCTTCTTCAACCATGCATATGGCACAGAGCTAAGCATTATGTCTCCATCTTGAAAACCCTTGCTTTTGCAGATTATCTGCAAGTATCTTTGTATCAGTAACCACCACCACCCCCCAAAAAATACAGTGTTTTGAGAGACCAGGGATTGATTCACCATTCAGCCATTGAAATCTACTAGGTGACCTTGGGCATGTCACACTCTCTCAGCCTCAGAGGAGGGCAGGGGCAAACTTCATCTGAACCCATTGTCCCAAGAAAATCCTATGATAGGTTTGTGTTAGGTTCATCATATGTCAGAAGTGATGTGAAGGCAGAACACAACAACAAAATATCAAGACTCTTTGTTTATCTTGTTCTGTACTGTTTACTTTGGCAGTGGCTCTCACGGGGGTCTTTCCAATTACTGCCATCTGAAATCTCTTTAGAGCAGTGTTTCTGATCCCGAGTATCCTGTGAGAGGTCACTAGAGATTCCACAAGAGATTGTGATTGAAAAACAGCATTTTAAAAATGATGGATATTACAACAGTTCCCTGAGACCTAAAAATGATTTCCCGGGTTCCTTCAGGGTAAAAATATTGAGAACGGCTGCATTAGAAAACTGAACAAAGCTTCTTCATGCAGATCATAAAATCTTATAGTTGAACTACAGTAGGGCAAAAAAGCATTTAGTCAACCACCAACTGTGCAAGTTCCCCCACTTAAAAAGATGAGAGAGGCCTGTAATTGGCATCATAGGTAGACCTCAACTACAAGAGACAAAATGAGAAAACAAATCCAGACAATCACATTGTCTTGATTTGGAAAGAATTTATTTGCAAATTATGGTGGAAAATAAGTATTTGATCACTGACAAACAAGCAAGATTTCTGGCTCTCACAGACCTGTAGCTTCTTCTTTAAGAGGATCCTCTGTCCTCCACTCATTACCTGTATTAATGGCACCTGTTTGAACTTGTTATCTGTATAAAAAACACCTGTCCGCAACCTCAAACAGTCACATTCCAAACTCCATTATGGTGAAGATCAAAGAGTTGTTGAAGGACACCAGAAACAAAATTGCAGACCTGCACCAGGATGGGAAGACTGAATCTGAAATAGGTGAGCAGCTTGGTGTGAAGAAATCAACTGTGGGAGCAATAATTAGCAAATGGAAGACATACAAGACCATATGGTCAGATGACACCAAAGTAGAACTGTTTGGTAGAAACACAACTCATTGTGTTTGGAAGAGAGAGAATGCTGAGTTTCATCCAAACAACACCATACCTACTGTGTAGCACGGGAGTGGCAACATCATGCTTTGGGGCTGTTTCTCTGCAAAGGGACCAGGATGACTGATCTGTGTACAGGAAAGAATGAATGGGGCCATGTATCGTGAGATTTTGAGTGCAAACCTCCTTCCATCAGCAAGGGCATTGAAGATGAAATGTGGCTGGGTCTTTCAGCATGACAATGGTCCCAAACACACCACCCAGACAATGAAGAAGTGGCTTCTTAAGAAGCATTTCACGGTCCTGGAATGGCCTAGCCAGTCTCCAGATCTCAACCCCATAGAAAACCTTTGGAGGGAGTTGAAAGTCCATGTTGCAAAGCGACAGCCCCAAAACTTCACTGCTCTAGAGGAGATCTGCATGGAGGAATGGGCCAACGTACCAGCAACAGTGTGTGCCAACCTTGTGAAGACTTACAGGAAACATTTGACCTCTGTCATTGCCAACAACGGATATATAACAAAGTATTGAGATGAACTTTTGATATTGACCAAATATTTATTTTCCACCATAATTTGCAAATAAATTCTTTCCAAATCAAGACAATGTGATTGTCTGGATTTGTTTTCTCATTTTGTCTCTCATAGTTGAGATATACCCATGATGTTAGTTACTGGCCTCTCTCGTCTTTTTAAGTGGGAGAACTTGCACAATTGGTGGCTGACTAAATACTTTTTTGCCCCACTGTATATTTGTGGGGAAAGCATGCTTACTCTTTGGCTGGTATGACGTTTATTATTAAATACAAGAACAACTGATTATGAAACAGTTCACACATAACTCTGTGTTGTTTCCTTTTAAACCCATCAGAACATGTGAACTAACATTATTGAAAAGCACTTCATTTGAGTTGATACTAATATGGTGGTTACGGTAGTCTGTTCTGATGCATTTACACATGCAGTTTATCACTTCATATTATACCCATCTTATGATATATATGCAACAGTGTGGAAGGCTATGTAGGCTGATTATTTATTCCCAAATTTCTGTTGTAGCTTGACCCCAAATAGCATATCTACCATCATCTGTATCTCTAAATTAACCAGTTCAGTAAATCAAAGCTTAGCTGATTTAATATAGTCCTGACCCTGGGCATATCAGCAGCTGGACTACAGGCATTCCAGCATTCAAAAAATACTGCATCAGAGGCCTGAAAGAGTGTTTTATTTATTTTTATACAATGTTGGTGACCCTGAGATTGTTTGGTCATCTCATTCTCACAGGAAGAAGATTGCACTTCCATTTTGGATAGGGTAAGAATTTGACCTCCGGCCTTCAGTTCATCAGCCAAGCAGTTACTGTCTTCCTGGTTCAGTTTTAAAAGAAAAATAAAATTGGAGATTGCACAAAACATACTTGGATATCCAGTCATAAACTGGATTTTGTTGATAATTTGTAATATAACAACCAGCTTTTACAATAATGAAATGGAGCAACATTTTGCTACGATTGTAACCATCATAGAATTTTGCTCAAGTGATTACTGTAGGGTACTCACACTTTAAACAGCTGCATCATAGGGAGACTTTGAACAAATGCAGCTTATCCTGGCACTGGGAGACAATTATGGATAGACACCCAACCAGTGAATCATAGGCTGCCATACATCTATGAAAAACATAGAAGCATTACCACAAAGAGTGGCAGACCTAAGTTTGCTGTCAACCTCACAGTGTTGTATTTGGAGTGCATATAATCATAAACTGTATTTACTTGTTATAGGAATGAACATTATTAGGCTCATATGTTCTTCCACCCATGCAGCCATCGCACTTGTGAGGAAATCAGAAAGTCTCACTTTCACTTCCCAGCAATGTAGCATTATGTCTGAACACCAAACCAGAGATGAGAGACCTTCTATCCACAGGCTACACCTTTCAGGTCATTTCATCTAGCCTACAGGGTTTTGGGATTAGACCCCAACCCCAGGGGAGGAGAGACAGGACAAGCACATAAGCAGTAGCCTCAACACTGTGGCTCAGTTGCTTTGCTTTTTCCTCTTCTTGTGGGGAAAGCAAAGGATAAGTGAAGCTAGTTGTGCACCCACATCACCCAGCCAAATTTGTTCCTCCTTCAGTTTCTCGCATTCAGATGGAAGAGAAAGAAAAAGAGTGCTCTTACAATTTAGCGGAGTCCCAAACTCTGGACTCAGCTTGGTAGTAGAGTATACAGCTAGCTTTTCTCCTGTGCTCTGTAGAGGAGACAAAAGAGATATGAAAATGTCTTCTTACTCAAATGATCAAGGTTTCAACTGGATCTTTTAGTTGGAACTCAGCAGCTCAAGCACTAGCTGAGTATACTTTGCTCCCCCTTTGACTTCCTTCATTTTGGAAAGTAGATAAGGAGGTAAGCCATGTCTCCATGAAGTAGCTGGCTGAAGAATCTTTGGCTTTTGCTTCAGCTGTGGATCTTTTGGCACTACAGGTATGGCCCTTTCCTCTCACATCATCCAGCCCACACAGGAACCGAAGAGATCTTTCCTTTTCCCATCCCTGCCCTGAACTGTAGTTATCTTGACCATGGATTATTGAAGCAAACCAATTTCATAAACTGTGGTCTGACGTTAGCTTGTTTCAGTAAAGTGTGGTTATGACTAGCTGCAGTTTGTCTGGATAAAGACATAGTGTTTAGCTGTAGTTAATCAAAAGCCAAAGCAACACCTTCTGATCTCGTCATGGTTGCCCTGAAGGGGGGATAGAGGCAAATGAGCTTAGTGTTCAGATATGGTTCCTGTTTTGGAATTAGATACATGCTGTAAATGAAGACTAATTTGTTAATCACTGAATCCAGAGCAGATGGTTGAAGTGTAAGTTTAAAACAGTTACATTTTTAAAAAATATCAGCATATCAACTGAGAAAAGTCTTTCTTTAGGCTGCACTTGACGTTGTATGCAGATGTGTGTAACCTTATCCTGACTGCAGTTTTTTAACATGAGAAACTACTTCTGGGGGCCAATTGCGATGGTTTCTGCTCTCCAAATTATTGCCCACATTTGGCTTTTTCTCCACATCCTTTGGAATTAAATGTGGAAAGGATTAAGCAGTCCCCTGCCTGCTACTTGTCTAGTCTCAATCACTCATTTTGAAATGGCTGTGCCTTTTTTTTTTTTTTCAAAAAAGGGGGGGAAATGCTTCTGCATACACTGTTTAATGTGGTCCCTAACTGTATGCTTTAGAATAGTTTGGCTTTATGCCTTTCCCATTATTTTTTCCCTCTACTATGAGAGAATTTTAGTAAACATGAAGCCTTGTTTTGGAGAATGATGAAATTGGGCAAATGCCAGGGTTGCATAAGAAGAGCAAAGGCCTTGTGACCCAAATTGTGCCACTGTTAAAATGTTGCACAGATCACCCAAAGAAAGCAAGGAAGCATGTGAAAATTCTCAGCGTTGCCACTCTTCTAGATTAAAGGATCAGGCTGCTCTCAACAGGGATGTTCAGTTTGTTTTGATGTTTGCACTATTTACTTGTGAATGAGGACTTCATGTTCTTGTATGTATGTGCCTTAAAGTTTCCTGTTGACCCATGAATTTCATAGAGTTTTCATAGGCAAGAACTATTCATAGGTGGTTTTGCTAGTTCTTTCCTCTGAAATATAGCCCATAGCTCCTGGTATTTGTTGGCAGTCTCCCATCCAAGTACTAAAGCACTGATCCTGCTATGCTTCTAAAATCAGACAAGATCTTATACCTTATACTATCCACATATCCTATGGCCTGCCTTCCATACTGGATGTGGGCTGAACTAGGACTGCTTCCTGCTGTGCCTTTTACAGTGGGCCCTTGGTATCTGCTGAGATTTGGTTCCAGGACCCTCTGTGGTTACCAAAATCCATGGATGCTCAAGTCCCATTATATACAGTGGCATATTAAAATAGTCTCCATTGTATAAAATGACAAAGTCAAGGTTTGCTTTTGTTAATTTATATTTTTTTAGCTGTGGATGGTTGAATCTCTGTATAAAGAAGCTAAGAAGTCTGACAGTACAGTAAAATTATACTGCTTCATTCATGCAAGTTTAGAACTTTCAGATGGTCATGTCTTCAGTTTGCAGCTCTTGCCTGTTTTACAATTGTTTCTTCTTTTTTCATACTAAGAACACCCTTTGAGGAAAAAGGACAGAATATCTGAATAATAGCTTCCATTTGCATAAGTATCCGCCATCTGGAAACATCCTGAGGGGGGGAAAGCTCAACAAACTGTGGAATTCATTTGGCTTGACTCCTCCAAAGTTCTGGGTCTTATATTTACATTTACATGTTGAACATTTATTGAGAAACATTTAAAACCGGGTTGAGCAACTCTGGTAGGACTGGTGGAGAGAAAAAAAAAAGGGGGGGGGAGGCAGATGTGATGGCTGGTCACTTGTGGTTTTTATTTTTGTTTGGGGTGCACTCTTTTTGGACCTGGGGGGCTTCCTGATCTCAGCAAGTCCAAACTTGCCATCCTAGGAGGCCTCCAAAAAAAACAAAACAACAACACCAAAACACAGTATCAACACTGGGCAGGCCCACAGGCTATACTCTGTCCATCCCTGATTTAAACAAGGATGAGGAGCCTTCTTTATATTTATTTATTTCATTTGTATGCTGTCTTTCTCCCAGGAGGGACCCAAGGTGGCTCACAGATAAATAAAAAAATAATTACAATTTTTCAATAAAATTCAGAACAATTAAAATTCTTAATGAACGATATGAAATCACATAAAATATACAAAAGTTAAAAGCATAACTAACTGGCTTGTTCATATAAGGAGATACAGTCTCTCAAATAGTCTGGACCTCAGCTCTATAGGGCTTTATAGGTCATGACCAGCACTTTGAATTGCGCCTGGAAATGAACCAGTAGCCAGGTTTCTGCAGTAACTAAGAGTACTTTTGCACATTTAAAGCTTGTGCACGAACTGTGCCCATTTCTTCAGATGTCAGAAATTACTATGGTGGTATATGCCTTGGTTACATCCTGGTTGGACTACTGTAATGTGTCTGCTTGGGGTTGTCTTTGAAGAGTGTTCAGAAACTTCAGCTGATCCAAAGAGCTGCAGCCAGGGTATTAACAAGAACAGGTTACAGAGACAACACAACACCCCTGTTGAAAAAGTTTTACGGGCTACCAATTTGTTTCTGGGCACAATTCAAAATGCTGGTTATGAGCTACAAAGCCCTATATGGCTCAGGTCCAGGCCATTCAGCAGACTGTATCTCCCTATATATGAGCTGGCCAGGACTCTGAGATCATAAGGAGAGACCCTTCTCTTAGCCCCACCACCACCACAAGCATGATTGATGGGGACACAAGAGAGGGCCTTCTCAGTGGTGGCCCCTGGACTGTGGAACTCCTTTCCAGGGAGGCCAGAATGGCCCCTTCCTTGTTGTCCTTCCACTTGCAGGCTAAGACCTTTCTGTTCAGACAGGCATTTAAAACAGAATGCTTTTAAAGAATGGGCTGCGGTGTTACATTTTTACCCTTTTAACTATATTTTATTCTTTTAACATGTAATTTGTTTTAATATATGGAATAATTTAATGCTATTTTAATGTATCTTTTTGTATGCTTTTAATTGTACAGTTTTTTAATATTGTAAGCCATTTTGGGAGAAGAGTGAAATCTAAATAACAACAACAACAAAATAACAACAGCCATTGAAGCTGTTTCAACAAGGGAGTTATATGCTCCATCTAATTGGCCCCGGTCAGCATTCTGACTGCGGTGTTTTGAACCTGCAGAAGTTTCTGAACAGCTTCCAAAAGCAGCCCCACAGAATGGGTCAGTAGTCCAGATGGGATGTATTCAAGGCATGTGTCACTATAGCCAGATCTGACATCTCAAGAAATTGGCGCATCTGGCGCACTAGTTTTAGCTGTGCAAATGCACTCCTGGCCATTGATGAAACCTGGGCATCCAAGCTCAGAGTGGAGTCAAGGTGCACACCTAAACTGCAAGCCTGAGATTTCAGAGAGTGAAATCCAGCACAGGCAAAGTCCCTATTCCCTGATCTGCCTTATGACTCACCTTACGAGCCTTTGCATCACCAGATGTTTTGCACTACAGTTTCCATAATCCCTTACAATTTACCATGCTGTATGGGACGTCTGAGTGCTAAAAGTCTAAAAATCTGAAGGGTCAAAATTTCCCTGCCCATGTCTAAGACTACTTATCACACTGAGACTCTCTTTATCTTTCTATGTGACTCCTAGCAGATGCACTGGAAAAACGTCAAAGTAACGGCACTAACCTACATCACAAGCTGGTCCAAATTTTGTGACTAGATCAGAGGATACTCACTACATGAACAGTGTAACATATCTTTTGAAAAAATATTCAATACTAGGATACAAGATATCAATTGAATACATTTCAGAATTTAAGGATGACATTGCTGCCATCTAGTGCTAAGTTATTGTTTGTCTTCAGTACAGAGCAGGATTTATTTTTTGAATAAGTGTTCTAAAAATGGAAATTTGCTGAAGCCTGGCTGCACAAACATGACATTTTAGTAGTATGTTTCTGTGAACTGAGTTATATAAAGTGTATGTGAGGAAGATGTCAAGACAGAGTTTTAAAAAATTAAAAATTGCATTGTAGGAAATTTTGCCAAGGTTGTAGCTAAGATTAGCCATATCGGTAAAGGCAAAATAATTGCTAGATATATCAGTTTGCAGATTTGTTGAGGTTGTTTTATTACTGTATATCTATCAGTTAAGCTTTACTAATTTGACAGACAGATAAAACAGCACATAGTGTGGCATTTGGAGAAGTGGTTCCTCTTGACACGTTTTTCCTGGCTTTGGAAATTCTCTTTTGAACCCAGTTTTAGAGTCCAGAGTTTGAAAATTATATCTATATGGCTTTTTTTATATTACAGTGGTCCCTCCAGAAATTTTACTGTAAGCTTTGCATTGGATTAAGACTTCCTCTCAATAAACGAAAGATCTGCTTTTGTTTGCAAAAGGAAATAGGATCCAGCAAAACCTTCCCTCGGGAGGAGGGAGATGGGTAGGAATGAGAAGAGCAGCTATGAAGAAGTAGAAGAAATCCCAAGGAATAAAGATATGCAACTGAGCACTAAATGTAGAATTGTAGAAACCATTGTATTTTCCATTAACATGTACAGATGTGAGAGCTGAACAGTGAAAAGAGCCAAGAAAAAAATCAATTCATTTGAGATGTGGTGCTGGAGAAGAGTGGACAGCCTAAAAGACAAACAAAAGGATCCTTAAACAGATAACGTCTGAACTTTCCTGGAAGCCAGGATGATCAAGCTGAGACTATCATACTTTGGCCATATCATGAGAAGGCATGACTCATTAGAAAAGAAAATGATGCTAGGAAAGGTCAAGGGAAGGAGAGAAAGACCACATGCTAGATCGGGGTAGGCAACCTTTTTGAGCCGGGGGCCGGGTTGCTGTCCCTCAGACAACTGGGGGGCCGAAGCCGGGGGGGAAGCTTCCACCCTCCGGGGCAGAGCCACATGCCGGGGGCGGAGCTTCCACCCTCCAGGGGGCGGGGATTTCTCTGCTCCCTTTCCCGACCTCCAGCTGTCTGAGAGACAGCTAGAAGTGGGGGGGATTGGGAGAGGCAGTGACAGGCGCGCGCCTGCTCCTCCTGCCCTTCCTTGCCCCTCAGCTGCCCCTCAGAGACAGCTGGGGACCAGTAAGGGCCTGTGAGGGGCAGGAGCAACAGGCGCGTGGCCCCTGCTCCTTTCCTTGGGGCTTTGCCAGGCCTGAGGTGTCCTCTGAAGGACACCTCAGGACTGCTGAAGCCCCGTGGGGAGGAGGAGAACGAGGCCGGCAGCCCCTGCTCCTTTCCTCGGGGCTTTGCCAGGCTTGAGGTGTCCTCCGAAGGACACCACAGGGCTGCCGAAGCCCCATGGGGAGGAGGAGGAGTGTGCCCGCCCTCTCCTTGGTCCCTTCGGCCAAAAGGGCTCCAAGGGGCCCTTTCGGCCGAAGGGGAGGGAGGCCGAAGGGAAGGGCTTGGGCACCCGTCCTAGGCCGTTCCCTTCGGCTCTTCCCTTCAGCCGAAGGGAAGGGCGGCCGCCAGAGCCCTGTTGGAGGGGGGGAGCCCTGTTGGAGGAGGACCCCCGTCCCCTTCCTTCCCTCCCCGTGACTGTCTGGCAGCCTGCCTCTGCGCATTCCTCCTCCACCTCCTCAGCCATGGAGGCCGTCTGTGGCCCGCCCTCCTCGGCGCCCTTCCTGCCGCTGCTGCCACAGTACCGCCTGGTGTTGGCAGCAGTCAGCGGCAGGACTGGGCTGGGGCCGGTCCGGGCACCTCGCCAGCCCAGATCTGGCCAGCGAGCCGGGGGTTGCCGATCCCTGTGCTAGATGAATACGACTCTGTTAGGGAAGTCATGGGTATTAGGGCCCTGTACAGACTGGTGAATTGCACCGGCCTGGGGCCGAAATTAGGGCTCACTAGGGCTGGGCATTCACACGCGCCCAGCCCTACTATCAGCACCTGAGCACCATATTGCCACGCCCCCGTTCACACGGAGCATGCTATTATGACGCACGAGCGTCCAAGTGCCCAAACTGTGCTTGCCAGAAGCAACGGCATTATGGTGCAGGAGCACCATTATGACACCCCTAAAAAGAAGCCACCTGGAGTGGCACCGACGAGGGGCAAAAACGTGTGATATGGGGCCACCCATCTGTATCCCCCCTAAGTTACAAAACCTAAGCAGAGCAAAGGCAATTAGCAACAACAAAAGCAATTTTTTATAATCCTGTTTTTCATTGAAGCCCACAGCACCACCTCTCATGCTCTTCTAGATGGTTCAGAACAGGGTGGGAAGTAGTGCCAGGGACTGCAAGGAGAAGGTGAAATGGGAGAAAATTGTCACCTTTCCCCTTCTTCCAGTTCTAGCAGAACTTCACCAACTCTGGATCCAACCAATTTTCTTTAAATAGTGTATGCCCTTAATTTTCATGGGCGTAAGAGTTCTTTTGAACTCTCTCAAAAAACAGCTGCCAGCTTTTAGAATTAAAGAACTTTGGAACAAGTTGGTCCTCTTGGGAAAGAAGTTCAAACATGTAGTATTCCATGCTCTCTATATCAAGCCAAGGTGGCCATTGGCCAACTCGATCCTGGTTCCTGTTTTGCTATTCATTTTCCCATGTTAAATAATCAGAGGTGGAAAGGCAGCTATAGAGAATCCATTGTTCATCTGATCATCATGACAGCAGACTCTAGCCACTTTTAAACCATGGGCAGGAATGTGTGCAAGTAATGTGGTAATTGGGGGGTAATATCAAGAATCTGAGAAATACGGCACAGAGGGACAACTGGTTCCCCAGCTAACCTCTCTGCATCATTAAAACAGATGGCAGTGGCTTCAATTAGAATGGACCCAATGTCTGCCCTTCGGTACCACTCCACTTTCTAGCTTGTGTGTCAAAAGGCAATAGATATTGGACTGTTCCACATTACTGCTGAACAAACTTATCAAGTGTTTGCGTCAGTAGATATCCTGAGCTACCTTTGGCCAACTTATCTAATGATGTCAGCCCTCCATGTGTAGCATCTAGTACACTAGATTGGTATTCACTGCTAATCAAAATGTGACTCGAATTGTGGCTTTGTGCACTTGTCTTCTACGTATTGTATCTCCTGATTTTTCCCCCTTTCAGATTCCTATTTGACCTTTCTCTTCATGCTTCTTATTCTTCATTTCTCCACTCTTAAGATGGCTTGTTGCCATCTTAGATCCTGATGTGCCCTTTTGTAGTTCCTTGGTTTCCCCACTGTCTCATGCCTTGATACATAGAAGTGCCAGCCAATTATTGGAAGAGAGCCTTATACATACTTCCCTGCTCTGAGACATCAAAAAGTCTGGCTTCAAAGGGTTTCATCACTACTACAGATTGCTCTTTATTGTCCAACAGAATTGCCATAGAACACCTTGTATCTTCTCCCCTTAGGCATTATATGTTTTTCACCCCTTTACCATTTTAACGGATGTCTATTGTATTATACTTCTGCTCTATAATGTGCACAATGACTAATGCTTAATTTTGAATTGTCTTTTTTTTAATCTTTTCAGCTTTTGGCATTTCTTCAGGGCTTATTTACATTTTATCATGAAGGATATGAGTTGGCTCAGGAGTTTGCACCATACAAGCAGCAGCTGCAATTCAATTTACAAAATGTAAGGCTGAACTGCATTTATTCTGACTTTTTAGATAACTGAACTTCACCTGTAACAAAAGCAATGTCATCTGTGCTTTGTTGTGATGCTAAACTCTTTAGGACGCAAATCAGGGAAGCTCATGCATAAATATTAAAAACTTCACATACTGCTTAAGTCACGTCAAGTTTCATCCCTTCGCCTTGGGAAATCCAGTTATTGACATAATGTCTTGGAGCTTTAAATTACTACAACTTGTTCTGCCTGTAGTTCAGAAAAATAATCCTATTCAGGATGTCTAGTAAGTCAAATGGACGTAAGCATGTATACAGCACACTTCAGATACAGAGTGATATGGATGCCTTCACACATGTGATTTGCCTACAGGCAGGATTGTGTGGACTCCACCCTGAAAATGAAATTTTAAATTATATGCTACATCAATCCAATTTCTGAAGCAAGCAAAATCAAATTTTACACCTTTATTTATTATGCATATTGAGCAACATTGTTCATTTGTCCCTATTGTACAGTATTTACTGTTTTGCTAATTTTAGTCATGTTAAGCATAAGGAAGAGTGGTAAGTTGTAAAGCTACTGAGAACCCACCCCAACCAGTAGAGGGAGGGGGGAAACATCCACCTGCTTTTTGGGCTTATTAGACAATAGATGTTGGCCACTCTTTAATGTTAGGGTGGGACAAATTTGGGACAGTTTTCTGTCCAGGGATTGCATGGATTAACAAAAATTCAAGATAAAACAGCACAGAAATAAAAACAGAAATGGCCCAAATCCCCTTCTGCAGAGATATAGTGCTGGGAGGGATGTTATGTGAAAGCTGAAATTCAGGGAGTAGAATTTTATGCCAGCTACTATAATCTGGAGTGCCCCCCTTCACTCTCAGAGAATTATAGCTTACACCTTGGCCTGCACTTTAAAATGAGAAAATGAAAAAGACACAGAGGTGCATCTGCACTGTAGAAATAATGCAGCTTGACACCACTTTAAGTGCTGTGGTTCCATCCTGTGGAATCCTGATATTTGCAGTTTCACAAGGCCTTTAGCCTTCTCTACCAAAGAGTGTGGGTTCCTTATAAAACTTAAAATCTCAGAATTCCAAAGGATGGAGCCAAGGCAGTTAAAGTGGGGCCAAACTGCATTTTTCTATCATGTAGGCATATCCTGAAAACCTAATTAAACCTTGGGAGGCTGGACTTGATTTTACAGTACTAGAAGTGGGTCCCTACTGCTAGAATGGTTCTATTTCCAAGCCACTATTTCTACTATCCATTTGCTTGACATCTCCTTCTGGACAAGGGATGGGCAACTGGTTCTCCAGATGTTTGGTTGCCTACAATTTTCATCGACTGTAGCTAATATGAAAAGTGGAGAGGGATTATGGGAGCTGCAGTCCAGAAACAACCTTATAGTTGCCTATTCCTACTCTAAAGTAATCCACAGTATTATCCAGAAGGAGAAGGCAAATGAAGGTTGTTGTTCTTTCCTGTTACATTCAATACTGCTTGCACAATTACAACAGGGATGAACTAGAAATTGTAGGGCCCAGGGCTGTGAGACTCAGCAAAAGGTCCCCCTGCCGGTCTTTACATGTATTCAACAAAACCCTAACAGTACCCCAAGTAAGGAGTAATTAATTGGAAATGCTCAGACAGTGTTTTGGTCTGTTTGTTTTTATTTTAAATTATAGCAATAGCATGTACATTTCTATACCGCTTATCAGTGAACTCGGCACTCTCTAAGCAGTTTACACTCATGTATAAGCTAATTGCCCCCCACAAGCTGGGTACTCATTTTACCAACGTACAAAAGGGTGGAAGGCTGAGTCAACCTTGGAGTCCTCCAGGATCAAACTTACAACATTGTGGCTGCAGTACCGGCATTTTATCCACTGCACCGCCAGGGCTTCTTTTTTATGTAATCAGTGGAGAAACAAGCTGGTTATATTGTGACTTGTGGTCAGAATTGCATAATCTCTGTGCAAACTATCTAGACAGGCAGTGAGAGAGGTTGAAAATATAGCCCTGGCCAAGACTATAGACCTCATTCAGAAACAAACTCCACTCATTGGGCCCGAACAGACAGGCCAAAATAAAGCTGCTTCGGGTCACTTTGGAGGTATGCTGTTTAAATAACACATGCGTCCTAAGAGGTCAGAAGCCGCGCCAAAGCCACGCTCCAGTCCTAAGAACTTTGGCGCAGCTTCTGACCTTTTAAGATGTGTGTGTTATCTAAATAGCATACCTAAAAGGTGACTTGAAGCAGGTTTATTTTGGCCTGTCTGTATGGGCCCAGATGTCTTCATCTGTTTGTTAGAGGAAGCCTGAGACTTTTCTTAGACCATCTTAACAAGGATAAGTTAGTATGCTGTGCAAAGACCATTTTCTTTTGAAATGTCTCTATGTTTTTTAGGTAATGTTTCAAAGTCCAGTGATATGTGGCCAGAGCCAGTCACGTGAGCTTTTATCTTCTGCTTTCCACCCAGCTGGGTTCGGAACAAAAAAATAAGAAGTGCCTAGATAATTAGCTTTATTCGTAGAGTAAAGGTGTTTAAAAAAAATCTTGCACTTAGTGAGAAAGGGTGTCTCAACACTCTTATTGAGAAAATGGCAAATCGTGTGGGATTTCTCACACTTTGGGAGTGAAAAATTTGTTTGCCGATAGATAGATAGATAGATAGATAGATAGATAGATAGATAGATAGATAGTGCAGGATATGATGCATTTGTGGCAGAATACTTCTGCACACACCCTTTCTTGGTTCAAATTTTAAAAAAATAGGAAACAGTCCTGAAGTATGGAAAGTCTTCAGAAATGAATAAAAATACTCATGATCTCACCCAGAAGGGAGGAAACCTTTGAAATTATTTGTTTTTACCTATGAGAAAACAAGACAAAACAAAAACTTACATCTTTATATGGAATAAATCCAGGTGGAAGCAGGTTGTGTGCTTCTGTGTGATGACACAAGAAGTATGCCTGAAAATGTGGCTCTCTCCCAGAGGTGTCAGAAAAGCAATGCTAACTTGAGGGAAATATTTGGAAATGTCAGAAGTAAAATCTGATATTTGGCCATCACCTTGGATCTTTGTTTTCAGCAGAAATGTAAAAAAATGAATTCGATGGGAAAAACAAAGATGCTATCCCCAAAGAAACAAGCAATGTATTGAGATTATAATGAAACACTTGGTTATAAAAGCACCAGAGGTCACTGTTGCTTCGTTACACAGAAACATTCCTGTTTCATATTTTGTGTCTTGGTATATAGTAGTGGATGGTAGTTTTTATTTTTAAGAATTAGCGGCAGTAAGTGAATATCTTTTACCTGAGCCACCTCTTTGGCTCTCTAGGGTCTTTCAGGTTAATATCCTGGCTGTTACCATGTACCCATCAAGACACTACAGCTTCAATTTGTACCAAAAAGCAATTCAATGTCAAGTCTGGCCTTATTGAATCTGTTGGGGAAGAAAGGCAGAGGGATTTCTATCTTTTGTTTGGATCAAAAATTTGTTACAAAATTCCCAGGACAAATTCATTGGATGCTCCTTCCAAGATAGAAAGTTTTCTTTGATGCCACACTCCAAGCATTAGATGTTGTTGACATCTTTACAGCTTCTGTTTAGTCCTCTCATGTCAGGTTGTCTCTTGTATCTTACCAAATCTGGTAGTATTCACTGAGGCCTGCAATGAAATATTCATGCTTAAGAATTAAACATGATGTTCATCCTTAACAGTGCAGTCTTACAATTCTCAAAAGCTTTCACAATATGATACTTGACAGTTACTATGTAGAGAGATTATATGGCAGAATTATACAGTGGATCAGCACTGTATGAATACATTCCCACTGAAGTTTCTGTGATCATGTTTGGCTTGGCTATGAGTTGCATGCAATTTCATTGTTGTTCTAAAGCAGCCTTCCCCAATCCAGTTCTGTGGTGGGCTACAAATCCCACCATGCCCATGTCAGGTGCACTGGCCTAGTGGGATTTAAAATCCAACACATCTGGAAGATACAGGTTGGAGAAAGCAGCTATAAAGGAAAATAAGTAGAAGCAACATTATAAAGTAAAGTAAGTAGAAGCAAAGTTTATTCCTGGCTCTGAACACACAGCTCCTTTGGAGCAAAATAAAGACCCAAGGTCACCCCCACACCCTTCAGCTGAGATACTTCGCTGCACCATGAATAATGCACATGGTGCAAACTTTGAGACTTGGGCACGTTACAAACCGCCATAAGGGATGTCCTCAGGATGTCCTAGGTTTAAAAAGGGGCGTCACTTCTTGACGCCCCCAAGCCTGATACGTCCTGAGGACGTACAAGATGGCGGCGCCCCATCTACATGGGGGCCGCCATGATGGCGTCATGAACGTGCCGCCTCCAAACAAGGCGGCGCGGACATGACGGCGTCATGCTGTGCGAGGGGGCTTAGTGCGCCCTTTCGTTGGAGCAGGAAGGAGCTCCGAAACGGAGCTCCTTCCTGGTCTTGCGTCGCTGGGCGCAGCCTTTAGATGGTTGCACCCAGTGACGCAAGGGAGAAAGGGGCCAAGCGGCCCCTTTCTCCTCCTCCCAGCCGCTGCGGGGTGTCCTTGGGGCTTGAAGCCCCAAGGACACCCTTTTCCAAGCCTCGGGGAAGGGGCCTTTTGCCGCTTCCCCGCGACCTGGAAAGCGGCGGATCAGGGCCTCAGCGGCTGCCCCTCTAGCCACTGAGGCCCCGATCCAGCAGGGAAAGGGGCGGGTGCAGGCCGCCACTTTTCAGCGGTCTGTAACGCACCTAACTGAGAAAGAAAGGAGTTGGTAGTTAGCCTCAAAAATGCTACAAGTTCCCTTTGCATACTCATCCACACTAACACAGCTGTGTGGACATGACGTTAGTGGAATGAATTGGACATGTTATAAGTCTTCATTGCTGCTTCTTCAGGACTGTATCTCATTTGTTTTTTGAACTTTGGAGATGTGTAAAACAGAACAACGGAAGAAAATATTAAAAACAGAAATCTTAAGGAAGCTAGTATCTACATTATATTAACACATCTGTTGAAAATCCTGCACTTTTTGGCTTCTTGTTTCATTTGTGGCTAAAAATAATAAACACACAAAAAGACCACTTGACATGGATGTGATAATGCTGTTGCCTTAAGGAGATGCTTGTTTTGTAGCAAAATATGTTTCCCATTTAATGTACTTAAGAAGTAATGCATCAATCATTTTTTTGGCTTTTACCAAAACCACTAATGGTGTTTTGCAGCTTTGAATACATATAGAGCCATGAATTACTTTGCTTATTTTATTACTAAGCATTCCTGCGTCACATGGAATTATTAAAAGAATTAATATATTGGAGTTTTAGGCTCTATTGATAGGAAACCAGTCAGTACCATTACATGTTATGTTTGTGGTTGGTTTTTGAACACTTCGTTTGTGTCTGGGTTTTGCAATACGGAATGGCCCATTTAATCCACAAAATAATTTCTTCTGAAGACTCATGCACAGTTCTTATTACACATATATGGAGGCAACATGGAAATTCTGAAAGACTTACATTGATTCAAATTCAAAATCCTTTGTATATGGAAATGAAGTGGCAAGTCCAATTTTAACTATGGTCATTAGTGGACAAAGACAGAGGAAACTAGCCCAACGTGAGGGAATAGATTAGTGTGGGAAACTGAGAGTGATGTGTTCAAAAACTGCTGTTCTGAAGCCTGAAATGGGATGCCCAGGGAGGTTGAAATGTTCTACCACTGGGTTTTGGGTATTCCCATTGCTACTGTCAGATTTATGTCCATTTATCCTCTGGTGCAGGACTGACCTGTTTGCCCAATATAGAGTGCTGAAGGGCATTGCTGACATAGTAAGGCATAGTGTCAGCAATACCCTTCAGCACTCTACATTGGAGAAACAGGCCAGTCCCTGTGTCAAAGGATTAATGGACATAAATCAGACATTAAGAATCTCCTTGGGCATTCCATCTCAGACTTCAGAACAGCAGTTTGTGAACAAAGGAACTACAAATTAAGATTGGAAAGAGAAACAGTAGAATTGGAATTCATCCACAAACTACAATCCATCAGCAATGGGTTGAATAAAAAAATGGTTTCCTGGCACACTACACACATTTCAACACTATCTAACCCCCATTCTCATGAGGAAGTCCTTGACCTTCATATCACTCTCTGTTTCCCACCTGAATCCATTCTCCTCACCTTGGGTTAGTTTCCTGTGGTCTTTGTCCACCAACAAGTATCAATAAAACTGAACTTGCCACTTCATTTACAAACGCAAAGAATTTTGAATTTGCGTTTACAGTCTCACACACAAATGGCATATATATGTTAAGGAAAATGCAACATGGGACATACAGTAGTAGAAATAAAATACGTATGTGAAAGTCACAATGACTAAGCAAGAGCAATTAAGAAGCTACACAGGTGAAAAAGCTAATGTAATTTAGAAGTCTTGAAAGCCAAGGATAGAATTGTAGAATGTACAAGTGGAAACACCTGAGATTCATTAAGTGTACAAGGTGAAATGATGAAATTCTTAAGTATGGGTTGAACTATGTGAACCAATCAAAATGAATGTACACACCCACTGCGTGGAAACTGACTGGTGGGTGGTGATTAACAATGGCTATAATAATTGCTATGTTTGCCAATGTATTTTGTGGGTAGTTGTGGATAGTTGGAGATTGTAGAGTTTGTGAGGGCATATAGTTTTTGTATATAGTAGAATAAAGTAGATCTTTTATACAAGACTACTGAGTTGTCTGGTGTCTTGAGTGAAGATACAAGAGCCAGCAGGATCCTGGAGAAGTTTAGAGACTTCTGAGGAAGAAGAGTGAGAAGGCTTGGAGAGTTTGTCAGGGTCTTCAGCCTATTCTCTGAAACTCTGCTGCTTTGGAGAAAAGCATTAACCACTTACCAAAGCTGGTCAGCACCGCTGCATAACAAGGTGGTGAGTTAGAGCCAGAGGTGAAGAGCTACAACTCCCATCATCCCTGACAATATATGTGTGTCTATCTCTGGCTTTCCACTCCACCGAATCCATCTGAGGAAGACTTAAATCTATGCAAACTTCTTTCTTTCAGTTAGTCTCAAAGGTGCTACCAGATCTGTCTACATACTGATTCTACAGAACAACATGGCTAAATCTTTGAATTCATAAAACAGATTTATGAAGATCAAAGAATATTGTACTTCTTTGACATCATTAAAAATCATAAAGGCCCAAAACAGACAGACCAAAAAAAGCAACTTCCAGCCACATTGGGGGTGTGACATTCAGATGATGCAACCCCCCCCCCCCCAAAAAAAAGAAAGTGGCCAGAAGCTGCTTCAAGGGCACCAAAAGGAATGGTAAAAATGATCCTACTGGCAGCCTGTTTTGATAGCAGGTCATGCAGTCACCATAGTCCTGGTTGATAACAGCCTGATTGTTCCAAAAGCTCACTTAATGATTTCATTAGCTGTAATAGCTTAAAGCAAGGTTTTAGAAATTTGGTGAAATTGTATATTGTGGTTTTTTATTTTTATTTTTTGGATTCTCTGATAGATTTATATATGTTCTGTTCAGTTCACCTTTATTACAGTATAGATCAGCACAAGGTTTCATATGTGAATGATCTCAGCTGCTTTTTGTCTCTTTATATATGTCTCTTTATATATGTTTTATTTTTTAACCATTTCATTCATGTTTTGTTTTGTTCAGCTTTCTGAAAGGTTGTACACTGAATGATTTTTCAAAGAAATAAAACTAGAGTCACTGTTACTGTGGATTAGTATAGGAGTGATTAACTTAGTAGTATAATCCTGTTTAACTCAGTTTGCTTTTACTACCATTTCCTTACAACTAATGCCAAAGACATAGGAGTTGGTCATTTAAGACAGCATGGATAGAATCCTAATTCATCATCATCATTGTCCCCCCCCCCCCCCCGGTATCTTGCTACTTAGACGCGGAATAATTTTGAAAGCACGAGGCAGGAAGTAGAACGACTTATGCAGAGAATGAAGTCAGCAAGTCAGGATTACAGACCACCAAGTCAGTGGACGATGGAAGGCTATCTTTACGTTCAAGAGAAACGTGAGTAGCATGTAGGTCCGCTCACAACTGTGCATGCAGGAATGTGGCACTGAATAATACATTGTATTACAGAATAGTAATTTCATGTCCTGTTATTAATGCTGTCAATTTTTGTATAAGGTTTGATTGGCAGGAAACAATATACGTAGAATTCTCATAAATCCTGATCAGGCATGCTGGCAAAATGTTTACTCTGCATAGAATCTGAAAATCTGAAGTGAAGAACCTATTCCACATGTGGAGAATGCAGTAGGGGATAGTGGAAAATCAGGATACAGAATGATATTGTATGTCTCCACACACGAAGCTCTCTTCTTCAGAACTCTAAATATGAGGAGTGTGATAGTTTCTTAGAGCTGATTTCTATTTTACAGTCATCAGGGGAGCTCCGCTAGTGTATGTTAATGTCCAATACAGCCTCAGTGATAATAGTTTTTTAATAAGCTCTAATATAGGTGGGGATGTATCATCATAGAATTATAGAATTGTAGATTTGAAAGATATGTAGTCCAGCCCTCTGCTGGTAGCAGTTTATATCAGCTGAAGCATGCCTGCCAGGTGCTCATCCATCATTATTTTGTGAGTATGGCTAACAGGAGCTTCTGTTGACAAGAACTGTGAACAGGAAGCCTCCCACTGTTGTTGTCATGATGTTGTGTGATGAGAACTTGAAAACATTACACCTGGAGCAATGTTCATAACTGTAGGGTCCCATTTTTGTTTTCATTTTGTTAGAACACTGGTATAACAACTTTAATACAGATCCTGGCTCCAAGGTGTTCACACTGCGGCTCATAGGATCACATTCTAAAATTATGATCGCAATAACAATGCAGTTTGAGTTTATAGTTGACTTTCTCACTATTGTGTTTTACTGAGTACTTCTATTAAGAAGCATATGAGTTAAAGAAGAGTCACTCCCTCCCAGCTCAGTCTCTCCCTCCTTCTCCCTATGTTTTTCAAACTTCCCTGCTTTAGAAATGGTGGCAGATTGTTCTGAGCAGTTTTGTACCCTTTAATTGACTGATAATAATAAAATTCTACCAAAAAAAATCCCCCTGTTAAGTGGAAATTACCTTGGGTGTCATTAACAGGACAGCAAGGACAGAGTGAAATGCTGGGCACATGGGGTGCTTCATTAAATAGTGAAAGGCCAACTTGACATGCTCTTGTTGAAGAGGAAAGGATTTGGTCATTTGTTTAGGCTAAGAGAATGACACAGACACTATTGTGGTTGCAGAAAGGAAAGCATCAGATTTTTCACTAACATAGGAGATTAGGCTGCTGATTGTTGAGAATATAATCAGGAAAAACTCTACATGATGTTTTTGTCATTGTGAAAGGTAATGATGGGTGTATGTACTGTCCCCAAACTGGAAAACTGGATTCATTTGCCACACTTTCTGTAACAATCTCAGCATAAAATGCATCATTATACTCATTCTCTCTACTCTGGATGTAGATAAATCTTATTATTATTATTAGATGCTGTCATATCACTTAACTACTCCTGTCTGTATGACAAATAATGGTAGGAAATATGAGATGAAACATCTACTTTTTTAACATCTTATTTTCTCTTTGTGGGTGAATGTTCCTTTCTATACATGATGCTGAATAATGAATATAGTTTAGCTTTACAGGTGAATATAGTTGTCTGCACCAGCTAAACTGGTTATTATGGGACTCTTGGAAAGATTACGTAAGTGCATTCGGGCATACAACCAAGTGGCTATTAGACATAATAAGTCTTAAACAGTATACTATGTGCTAATGTTTAAAAAGGCTACCCAGGCTGCACCTGAACTGCAGAAATAATCCAATTTGACCCCACTTTAACTGCCATGGCTCAATGCTATAGAATTATGGGAATTTTATTTTATGAGACATTTAGGCTTCTCTCAGCTCTGGTGCCACAACAAACTGCAGTTCCCAGAATTCCACAGCACTGAGCCATGGCAGTTAAAGTGGTGTTAAACTAAATTATTTCTCCAATGTGGATACAGCCCTAGATAATCTAAAATTAAATTCCTGGCATTTAAAATTGGTTTTGTGAAAAGTTAATTTTTGACTTGTGTATGGTAACATTATACACAAAGCAGTAGAATTTACAACGTGGAGCATTGGGGAAAATGCACTGACAGTAACTTCTGTGACAAAACAAATAGCTTCCATATTTTACCATGATTATTTTTTATCAGACAGCTTTTGTTCTAATAAACATAATGATTTTTTCCTTTTCTTTTTTATCTTTAGGACCTCTGGGATTCACTTGGATAAAACATTACTGTACCTATGACAAGGGATCAAAAGCATTTACAATGAGCATTTCTGAACCAAAGTCTGGAGGGAAAGTGGTAAGCATTATCACATATTGGAGAAGGAGGAGTAGACACGGGCTTTTCATCCACTGACAAAAATTGGGTTACATACAGGAAAAGAGTTAGCTATGTCCAGACCAGTAAGGCTTATAATCTGGTTAGGTAGGTCCAAACCAGAAAGGTTGTATAGTCAGTTAAAAAAAACCTAGATTTCATGTTGATCGTGGTTAGAACCAAACAACCTTCTTTAAATGATACAACAACCCAGGGAAGTTAGGGGAAGTGGCTTCTTGTTGTGAAGAATTTGCTTGTAGCCTGAGTGGCTAACTAAATCATAAAAATTTGCTGTGTGGTTTTTGTTTTTGTATCATGTCATCCAAACACAATTTCTTTTCCTTTTTTAATGGCTTGTTTCTCTCCCAGTATCAGACAATACAATAAACAAGCCATGCAGCAAAGCTTTGTTTAAGCCGCTATCAGTACAAGCAGGAACAATCAGGCTTGATGCTTGTAACTGTTAAGCCAGGATTCCTGCAGATACCTGACTTCTTGTGTTGTCTGAACTGGCATTTGTACAACTTTTCCCACAGAAAAATGTCTACCTCCAACATTCTTCAAACATACAGTCCTTGTGTACACTCTCCATCTGGATACGTTTGGTTGAACTATCTTTCCACTTAATTGCCTTTTCTGTAATCTTTTTTTAATGAATTAGTGTAATTGTACTTAGGCCTTCAATTCATGTAGACCAGCGATTCTCAAACTTTGGTCCTCAAGGTGTTTTGAGCTATTGTTTGACCAGAATTGATATGATCGATAAAATAAAATTTATTTAAATTCGATAGCACTCCTGACATATGTATGATGTTTAACTAACATTTTGATGACTGATCAACCCACTTTCCCTGTTTCTGCTGTTTTGTAGAATGGTCTTGTCCCAAGTACACCAGAAGTGTTCAAGTTGAAGTCCTGCATACGAAGAAAAACAGATTCAATTGACAAACGCTTCTGTTTCGATATTGAAGTTGTTGAAAGGTTTGAGACTTTAAAAATGCCTGGTCAATATGTACTGGAAACTGTCACAGGATACTGGGAACTGTAGTCCAAAAGAATATATTTCCCAAGCTCAGATTATCATTCAAATAGCCCTATAAGCAAGATCTTGCTTATTTGGCAAAAATGGATTTTGCATTTTAGCAAAAATGCAGAAGATACTATATGAAAGGTGTTAGTGACATAGCAACTGAAGTAAAGACCATGTAACTCACATAAAAGACAATAATGAAATGTTAAATAAAACAATAAATCTAGTTACATAAGCTAATCAGTGCATAATAGAAAGTGAATTATATACATTAAATATTAAACCTGAGTGGGGTGTATCATCTATTTTTAATTAATAATTTCAAGCATTTTAAATTCCAACCTCATGCCAGGAGAAATGTGGGAAAGTAACTCAATAAACAAGTATGGGGAGGAGTCATAAAGAGTCCAAAACATTCTCCAAATTTTAAAAAGTGCATATAGGTCTACAATATGGAGAATAATTTTAAGAGCAAAATGGGTTTTAGACCCAGCTTCAGGAAGGAAAGTTAGAGTAGATAAAAAGAAAATAAAAATAATTAAAAATATTTAGAAAGCCAAATGGCCAGTATCTTCATTTTGAGAGCAAGCCTCAGCCATGCAACAAAATTAGTTACTTGCATGAAAATGATAAGCAACACCAAGCAGCTACTTTCCTTGGTTTCAAGCAAAGACATATAAAACTGTTTGGCCATAGTAACACTTCTAGGGGTAAAAAAAGAGTCCACATAAACATTAGGAAAGAATTTCCTAACTGTAAGAACTGTTCAAGAGTACAATTGATTGCATTGGAGTGTGATGGAATCTTGTTTTTGAGGTTTTAAACAGGCTGGATAGCCATTTTTCAGGAGTACTTTGTATAATGGTATATTTCTGCATGACGTGGGCTTAAACTAGATACATTTTGGGCTCCCTTCCAATTCTGTTATTCTAAACATCTGCATGTCATGATCAGGTGTTGCTTTCCTCCAATTCAAACTACAGTGGCTACTTGGATCCAGGACCCCCGTGGATACCAAAATCCATGGATATTCAAGCCCTTTTATATAATGGCATAGTAAAGTGGGGTCCCTGATATAAAATGGCAAAATCAAAGGGTTTTTTAAAAATTATATCTTTTTAAAAATATTTTCAAGCCCTGGATGATTAAATTGGTGAATATAGACAGCCAGCTGTAGTTCTGTATTATTTCATTATTGTGCCAAAATGTACAAACCTTCTTTGATGTGAAACATCATTTATACCTCTGTTACCAGAATTTAGGATCAAAACCGACTGGCCTGAAAAGCCGGTCGTGGAGGCGTGGTGTTTTGATGGCACATGCCCTTAAGATGCTTAGAAGCCGCCCAGCCAATTAGATGGGGGCGACTTCAAGGCGCCTAGGGGTGTGGCATTTTGATGACATGCCTCCTGAGCACCTGGAACCTGCCTGGGGGGTTGTTCTGGGCTGCCTAAGGTGAGTCAAAACTTGTCCAAATACTGGATCTTTTTCATTCCTCTTTGGGCTGGTGGCAAAGGATGTCTTTGGGACCATGCCGTTTGTTTGCTGCAGTCCTGAGGTGTCTTCGTTTGAGATGGCTTGATGCGGCCCCTTCATGGCCATCTGTTTCGACCCCAAGAAGACATAAATAAATTTATTTCAAAACTCTCAGTATGCTGTCATTTTACCATAAATCTGCATTTTAATTAATGCAAAAACCATGGATTTTAGCTTTAAACATGAGATCTCAATAATGTACAACATCGTATAGACAAATACATAATAGGACCAACACTGATTGGCATCACTTTATAAAGTGGCATTGGTTAAAAAAAATCTGCTCTCAGATGGCATTTTGACATTGTGTGAGAAAATCAACAAACTATAAATAAAACAATTAATGAAAGAAACGTTTTAAAAGATAATTTCTTGACTGCTTGACTTATTTTTTTTTATTCCATACCAAAATAAACACTTGACATTCTGCCCGCTGACAATCCCACTTGTGACACAGATTTGCTAAGTGGGTGGTAAAAACACTCCCCTTCGCTTAGCTGGCTAAGTAGCTGTCCACACTGGACCAAAGGCTCATGTTTCCCCTAGCTTCGTGTTTTCCTGTTTGCACAACATAGACCAAAATCCCAGGGCCAGGATTGGGCCGGATCTCATGCATCTAGTCCTTAACACAGATCAATTTTACCCCTGGTTTGCTGTGGCATTTCCTGGAAACTCCATGGCAAACCCAAGATATTTGCTCCCCACACGCATCTTACCTTTCTGCACTGTTGCTCCTGCTGGGAAACCCCCCATTGGCATGTCTGACATGGAAACAGAGTGCTTGATGTTTCTGTATCAAACATGGTGATGGGGGGGCTTTCCAGTAGGAGCAACATTGAAGAAAGATAGGAAGCACGCACCAGTAGTAGGCTCCCGGGTTGATGGAGGGAGGGTGGGTAAACACCCACCCATCCTCACACTGCCCCCAAAGGCCAACCAGGGTGAATATCCAGGCCAGAATAGCATGAGCTCAGCCTGTGCTTTCTTGGGCCATCTGCTCAGGGCCTAAAGTGCTTTTACCAGAGCATGTCCTCACTCACTCTATGAGATCTGCTGCTTCTCCTAACTTGTCAAGAAGTATGGCTTTTCTAGAATTTTGCAGAGCAGTTATAAAACCACAAATAATTATTCAGCACCATTTCCTTGATACCTGTGCTAATGGGAATATTGTCTTGGTGCATCTCCACCTGCTTTACCTGGTCAACTTAGTGCTTCTTCATATGTTTTACCTGGTCAGTTTACCGATCTCTCCTCATATATGTGGTGTACTGTGAACATGACAATGAAGAACAGTAACAGTACCTATAACTGAAGTTCTTCAGGAGCTCACCTGTGCGTTCACATAATCACTGTGGTAAACAAAGTAGGACTGAGCAGAGACTAGTGTTAGAATGTACATAAGAGGAGCAACCAGGGTCACTGTAAACATCTCAGATTTCCAGAAGGCTCTGAGTTGTTTGGTTTGGGCAGGCACAGACCTCAATTGCTGCTCTGGGTCCCAGTCCTGGGAGAAGAGCGGGATACAAATAAATAAATAAATAAAATTGCATATAGGCAGCCTATCCTCCAGTGTGATGGTAAAATTTCCCCACATGCTTGTTGATAAATACATTTCCCACCAGCTGTTTGAAAAGTAGGCTGAAATGATAGGGGATGTTTTTATGCATTGTACTCATCTTAATGGAAGTTATTTTCTTTTATTTATTTTGAATTTGGTTTTCTTGAAAAGGCCTTCTTGACACTGCAGCATATGTCTCCATTTGAATTTGAGGGTTTTGTTTTTGTTATTTCATTTACTCTGCCACTGTATTTAATTCATTCTGCTTTTGGCCTTAGAGAATGCCACTTGGAGACTTCTCATCATGAGATAACACTTTTTATAGAGAAAAAGAATTCAATTTAATTCTAGTACCTAACAGTTTTTCAGCTTTTCCATTTTACACTTTCATATTAAAATAAGTGTTCAAATTTGTGAAAAGTAAATAAATAGGGTTCTCTTCTTTGTATGTTTTCTTTTCTAAATAGACACGGGATCATTACACTGCAGGCTTTCTCTGAATCCAACAGGAAGCTCTGGCTGGAAGCTATGGATGGAAAAGAACCAGTAAGGAAACTGTTCTATAACATTGTAGTTGTTCTTAGAACAAAATAATAAACATAGTGTTTAAAACCTTTAATATGATTTCAGTTCAACCTGACCCATTAAAAAAATACAAACCTACATTGTTATATATTTAATTTAATATTTAAGGTTATTAACTAAAGTTTTGAAATGTTTATTTGTGGGTTTTTCGGGCTATGTGGCCATGTTCTAGAAGAGTTTATTCCTGACATTTTGCCTACATCTTCTCTGAAGATGCTAGCCACAGATGCAGGTGAAGTGTGAGGAATAAACTCTTCTAGAACATGGCTACATAGCCCAAAAAACACACACACAAAAATATGGATGCCGGCCACGAAAGTCTTTGACTTCACTTTTGAAATGTTGCCATCATACCTCTCCTAAAAGAGAGGGTTGTAAATAGGATATACCATTGAGAATGTCCTATCCCACATTCTCATCTTTTCCAGCTTGAAGACAACAAACAAGGCATGTCTTGTAGCTCACCATATTTTTTGTAAGAACATGTTTGTTGAGGGTGTAAAAAGTTCAGATTGCTATTTTCTTAGAAAAACTGCATAGAGATGGAGGTGAGAGAGGAGATTGGTGAAAGCTTTGGTAAAATGGTCAGAAGGAGGAATCTTCTTTTCAAGAAGTGATAATCCATTTGGGGCTACCTTGTTACTTTGAAAGGATATCACAGAGGTATCATACTGCAAACTGTCTGGAAAGAGAAGAAAAATTCTTTTGTCTCTTTTCATAATATTATGACACTGAGTCACCAGAAGAAAATGGCCGTGAAGAAGTGCTTCACAGAACACATAAAGCCAACTGCAGGATATGGTGATTCGCACTTGGTTGGATAAAATACATTTAGATGTTTTTTTAAAAAATGTGACACACATACCAGTGGGACTGATCCTCTGTGCCCATTCTACACTTGTGTTATTTCTATAGAGTTCTAAGGGTAATAAAATCAGATTGCTCTACCTGAACTCCCTGGAAGTTAGAAAAACAACTGTGATAGAGCCTGATACAATTCACTTCTTTTCCTTTCCCTTTTTAGATTTATACTTTGCCAGCTATTATTAGCAAGAAAGAAGAAAGTAAGTTTACTTTTAATTATCTGTAGTTTTTAAGTCTGAATTTTTATCCAGTGTTTCTTATATAGAGTCTTCATCAGAAGTTGGAAAGGTGGTTGTTGTTTTTTAGATTACAACTCTCAGAATTCCTCAGCTACTGTGGCAGAACCTCTTCAAATCCTGAACATCTTACTGTGTAACTTTGGGCCGGTACACACCGGCACAATATGCCAGCCTTCTGGCAGCGTAGGACCATTGCATATGGATAACACATGCCCCCATGCCATCCTGAAGCAGCCATCCTGCTTCCCACCTGACCAGATGGCAAGCAGCATTGTGGTGCTCCAACAGCACGGCATTCACATGCTGCACACTGCAGGAGCACGGAAAAGGTGCCACTGTGGTGGAAAAGCCACCATTTTTCTGGTTAAAAAAGTAGTGGCATTTTGCCACCTCTGTTTGCCCTGGAAAGAAGTTGGAGTGTGGCTGTGGTGTGCAGTTACCGTGGCACCCACGCGGCTCTTTCAGGCATGGAGTCATGCCACCCCTTTGGGCTGGTTTGTTTCAGCTCTTTGTTTCCCCATTTCCCACTATTACCAGCATCTTATTTGTCATTGCGAAAATATCTTTATAAGTCACCATGTTTTTATGCTGCATCTATATGTACATTTTACCATGATCTGTTAAAATGATGCAAGTCTAAACTTTTAAATAACAGTATCTATAAAAGTGCCAGGGTCAATATATGTGTTGTTGATACTTTGATAATGCAGTGTACATTTTTAAGGGAAATTATGTTTACAGTTGTGTTATTTATGGCAAGGTGTGTGTGAGAGATAGAGAGAATCATAGAATCCTAGAGTTGGAAGAGACCACAAAGGCCATCCAGTCCAACCCCCTACCATGCAGGAACTCTCAATCAAAGCATACCCAACTTAGATTTTTTATCTATGGATTCAAGCACCAACGTCTTGAAAATATTCCAAAAAAGTATAAATTTCAAATAGCAAACCTTAATTTTCCGTTCTATATAAGGGACACCATTTCACTAGAAAAGAGAGAAGTAAGTAAGATGTTTGTAAATACTGTAGGAAACATCACACTTTTACTGTTCATGTGTTGTGTGTCCCCCCCCCCCCCCTCTGAGTATAAAATTATAGATCAGTTTGAAAGGTTAAAGTGCTGGAAGGTCTTCAAACTCATGACCAATTATTGCAATCATGTCAAGAACGTTGTGTTTACATTTTGTTCTTCTTAATTTAACCAGTTAGAAAAATTGTCTATGGAAATAGTTTTAAACAATTCATAAAAAGTGCTTTATTGCACTAATTAAAGACCATAACAAATGTTGTTTCCCTGTTTTCATACATTTTTAATGGTTTTTGGTAATAACCTATTATGTTTATCCCCTCCTCTGAATGCTCAAGGATGTCATGTACAGTTTAGCCTGACATGTCATTTGTTCCAAATAGCTCATCATGATGTAATTCTCAGCCTACAACTGAAAATCTAGGCAATAACAATCTTACTGCACCACTCCATTGTTGTTCTTCATTTCATCATCAGTATGTTTGTATTATTATCAAGGCTTCCAAGATCAGTTTTAAAATATGCAGGCAGGCAGTATGATTTTTTTAAAAACAACGATGTGCACCGAAATGTGAGGAATATCAGGCACACAATTTAGCATTCACCTTCCAATAATTTTTTGGCAATGGGTTTGGAAGAATGCTTAAACTCCTTTGATATTTTAGTCTTCAGTAAGTGCTTTTCTTTCGATTGTAGGACTGTGAGAATCAACAGTTATGTGATGGCACATAACAAGCCGCATGCAAACACTTAAAAATGAGCAGTAGCGATACTTCAGGAAGAATTAGTAAAAGAATAACAAATAATACAGAAAGAGTTTTAGTGTGATGTGCATCTATCACCAGTATAGGTTTAAGTTAACACAGGAATATATCTAAATTAATTTGGAGAATCTGTAAATACCAAATGATGAGTAGCAGTGGGATTTATTTCTAAGTCAGAACCAAGTCAACATAAAATAATAATAAATAATAAATTTTATTTCTTTCTCACCTCTCCTCAAGGCTCATGGCAGGGTACAACATGTTAAAATACAAAACATAATTTTAACAAAAGAAAGAAAGCGCATAAAACCAACAGTTAACATACAATACTATAAAACCATTAAAATGCACTCATGTGAGTATATTTTTTAAAATATGCAAATTAAAAAGTCATGATTTAAAATTGACTGGTTAGGTCTCTTGGAAGAGATGTGTCCTATTTTTAAAATGTATCTTTAATTGTATACAATTGTATTAAATTGTATTTAATTTTTTAAAATTTCCTGGACTTTTTGGGAGTGCCACAGGCAGAGTGCTATGATAAAAAGGCGAGCCCTACTAGATTTCTAATAGTTCAAGACCCAAGCACCACATGATGGTCTGAATTCCCATTACTAGTCCCAGCCTCTGCCAACCAAGCAGTTTGAAAGCATGTAAAACTGCAAGTAGATAAATAGGTGTCACTTTGAAGGGATAGTCATGCTGGCATTTAGTCATACATGATCTTGGAGTCATCTTTGACAATGCTGGCTCCCTCGGCTTAGTAACGAAGATGAGCTCTGCCCCCTACAGTTGGACATGACTAGACAATCTTATGAAGGGGGAAACCTTTACCTTCTATTAGATTCTTGCTTTTCTACTACCCTGTTTTCCTATTACTTTTAATTGAATGAAATGCCTAACGTCCCATAAATACAGTATGAACAATGATGGAGCTACATCTGTGATGCCAGTTCAGTTGATTAAATCTTGTAAGGTAATTTACTTGTGAGATTTGTTTAAAATTGGAACATAAATTTAATCTATAACTTACGTTAGCTGTGATGGCAGAGGAAGGTATCTCCATCATCCAGTAAGCCTTGCACATTCCTAAGTAGATGAGAAACTGGCAGGGTATCTTTCTTTCCTTGGAGAGGGAGCTTTCTTTGCCCTCCTTTCCACCATAGTAGTCCACTTAAAACCATTTTACCTTTGCCATTGCCTCTACTGCCATCTACACAAGTATTCTGACAAGAGCATGGACAAAAATGCTGTCTTATTCTTTTTTATTTGATTATTTTATTTTATGGAAATATTTTTATCCCAGCCTATACAGTAGGCCCTTGGTATCCACTGGGGTTTGCTTCCAGGAAATCCCCCCCCCCCCGTGGATACCAAAATCCATGGATGCTCAAGTCCCATTATAAGCAATAGGATAGCAAAATAGTGCCCCTTATATAAAATATCAAAATCAAGCTTTGCTTTTTAAAATGTACATATTTTTGAATATTTTCAAGCTGTGGGAGCTTGAATCTATGGATGCAGAGGGCCAACTGAATCTGAAGATTGTAGGGGGTCTTAAAATAAAAACAATTGAAAACAATAAGTAATAGCAATAATTTTAAATGATTAAACTTATATCAAACATTTACCAGTTAAAATCAGACAATTTAAAATACGTTAAAATCAATTGAACCAATTTCATATATTGCCAAGCATAGCACATGTGCAAAGTGGATAAATTTAGTTAGTGGAGGCTTTAATAAAAATACATGTTCTGACTTGGTCCCAGAATGACATTAGCACTGGTGCCAATTCGTCCTCTATGGAAGCGTATTCCATAACTAGGCTGCTACCTCAGAGAAGACCCATGTCCTCCCACAAAGTATTGCCACCATTGGTACATTGTTGTCATCTTTTGACACTTTGGAAATCAAGCAGAAAGATGAGAAAATTCTGTGTATTTGAGTGTGTGTGTGTGTGTGTGTGTGTGTGTGTGTGTGTGTGTGTGTGTAAAATACCCAAACTGATCTTACCGTACCTAGGGATAATTCTGATTGCATTTTTTTTTACACTTGGGGAAAAGAACTTTGCATAGTATAAGATGCGTGTCTATCTGTGTCCATGTACAATCAGCCCTCCTTATCCATGGATTTTTTATTCATGGATTCAAGCATTCACGGCTTGAAAATATTCCAAAAAAAGTATAAATTCCAAAAAGCAAACCTTGATTTTGTCATTTTATACCAGGCACACCACTGTGCTATGCCATAATATTTAATGGGACTTGAGCAGTCACATATTTTGTTATCCATGGCTCCTGCAACCAACCCCCAGTGGATAACTGTATGTGCCTTCAAGATGATAGCCAAGATCTTTCATTAGGTGACATAGCTACAACAGTGGAGCTATGTTGTCATAGTTACATCTACTAAAGCTACCACCAAAACCTACCTTTTCAGCAGCACCCCCCTCCCGGCCCATTCCGAAAGCACCTTGCTGCCATGAGAGGGCTGGAGGCATCATTGCACAGCAGCCTACTCTCCAGTATCTTGGAAATTCTTCTGTTGCAGGGCTGCACTGCAGACAAAGTAGGTTTAGGAGTTGGGTTGTTGCAGGTGTGTAATAACCATAAACACAGAATCCAAAATTTGTGATGTTGAATGACTGGTTTATGACATCAATAATACTAAACAAATACTTGCCACTGTTTTTTCTTTCATTCTGGACGGTTTTATTTCCTCTAAATAATGTTCTTTATTTAATTCATTTGATTTCAACACATATGTTGTCAATATTGTGATAACTTGGGTTGCCATGAATTTGGCATTCTGGTTTGCTTATTGGACATTGATTAATACTGATAGTTCTGCATGTTATTTTTAACCCTTTGATAGTGTTCCTAAATGAAGCTGGCTTCAATTTTGTAAGAAAATGCATTCACTCTGTGGAGAACAGAGGTATGTAGTGAGTTGCAACCTTGTTGCTTTAGAAAAATATTTATATTTTTATTTATTTATTTATGATATAAGGGTGCATTACACAGATGACCTTTTGTGTCAGACCTGGGTAAACTTGATTGAAACAAGTCCCACTACTTATGTGATAGATACTGGTAGAAATTGATACAGTGGGCCCTTCCGTTATGCAAGGCACACACACCCTGCATAAGGGGAATTCCACATATGCTCGAGCCTCATTAAAGATGGCCTGTGGCATGGCACATGTGCCATTACCCTTTCTAGGACTCGGCGAGCCTTCTTCCGGCATAGCTTTCAACATATGCTGAAAGCTGCTTAAGTCACACCTACGTGTGACGTGGGCGTACTGTACAACGTGGTGCCAAATTTGGAGATGTTGTAGTGTATGCACATACCCATTTGGTGTGATGCATATTCAGGTTGTTTGTACAATTAGTTCTCAACCTATGCTCCTTCAGAGGATTTCAGGCCCTCGGAGCCCTAGACACTATGACCAGTGGTAAGGTGTTTTGAGAACTGAAATCCAAAACATTTAGAGGTATAAATCATTTATTTAAACCAACATGCCTTGAATCAATTTGTGAACACCCAGAAAACTGCTGTTGTGCTAATACGATATGCATAATTGAGACTGTGTGGCATAAATGAAACACTTGGTCACATGGCTACACTTTTTGTGTACTTTTTGTATAAAGCCTAAATGCCAGATCCTGTCTAATCCTGGAAGCTAAGCAGGGTCAGGCATGGTTAGTACTTAAATAAGACACCACCAATGAATCTCAGGTGCTGTAGGCTATATTTCAGAGGAAGAAACTGGCAAATCACAACTCAGTATTCCTTGGCTAAGAAGACCCTATGAAATTCATGGCATTACCATAAGTTGACAGGAGGCTTGAAGGCTCATGCACACACAAAGTAAATGGAAATATGTCAAGCATTATCTGCATTGCTGACTATTTGTGCTCAAATAACATTCCTTTGATGAGCCAGTTAACAGGCTACTTGAAGCCACACACACACAAACACTTTCTGTATCATTTTTCAGTCAGGCCACAGTTTTGCAAGTGTATTATCTCATACACGCCTCAGAAGGTTGCTTCACTCTGTTAGGTATACCGTCAGCAACAAGCTGAAGTTTGCCCAGTAGCATGCTGATGTGTAAACATGATTAGGTTTTTAAATGGAAAATATGATTACCAAAATAATATTGTATGTGTTATATTACTGCATACCCAGTGCTGTGCATGTTTGCTTGGAGACATATCTCACTATATTTCATGGAAGATGTTCCCAATAAATGTGACTGTGTTTACAGCTGTGCAGCCCAAGTATATCTGTCCATTTGTGACTTAATCCAACCCCAGCCAGTGTTTAATAGATTACTGCCCAATTATGTGTGTGTAAGGTTACCACCTTCACAGCACAACTCCTTATGTAAGCAGCATAAGAAAAGAGAAAAGACAGAGAAGCCTATGTTGACATTAGTTGAGACAGTTCCTGCAGAGGAGGAAGCAGATGCAGATATTTTGAATGCCTGAACTGAGAAACAAACTGACATTGAGTGCAAAGTCTCATTACCTCATTGTCATTTTTTGTCTTTGAAGGTATCACAATCTTGGGGTTGTACAGAATAGGTGGTGTGAATTCCAAAGTTCAGAAGCTGATGAACACTGTATTTTGTAAGTGTGGCTGTGGACCTTGGTGTTTTGTGAGTAAGACATAGAGAATTACTGTAATATTTTAATCTTTTATGTGCAGCTATATGCAATGTGGATTTTAAATGGCTCAAACCTTTAATTTTTTAAGTGGGGGGGGGGGGCAGGAGTGTTTCACAGTAAGCAGCAACAAAAGGGCCAGGAATCCTGGCTTTGTATATAAGACTTGTCACCTGGTTACATTATACAGTTACAGCACTATGGTCCCACTTAAAATATCATGGCAACATAGCAAATAGCAATAGCAAGTAAATTTCTATACTGCTTGTCAGTGCACTTAAGCACTCCTAAGCAGTTTACAATGTGTAAGCTAATTGTCCCCAACAAGCTGGGTACTCAATTTAGCGACCTATGGAAGGATGCTAGGCTGAGTCAACCCTGGAACCCTGCCTGGGATCGAACTCACAACCGTATGGCTGTGAATGGCTGCAGTACGAGCATTTAACCACTGTGCTACCAGGGCTCCCTGTGGATAATATAAAATACAGAGGTTTTTAGATTTGGTGAAGTATTAAAACTCTCTGGCTGAGTTTTCTAAATATTCTTCCCTTAATTCTTACCCCATAACATAGGAAGCTGCCATTGCATTTAAAGTGAAATCATAGCATTATAATTGTGTAGTGTGGCAGGGCCCCTGCTTCTTTGCAAGAAGAGATTATAATAAATAATAATAAAACTTTTATTTGTATACCACTTTTCCTTCCGATCAAAGCGGTTTTACATCATTAAAACTCTATGATCCAAGTAATAGTACAATATATCAACAGTGCATACAATTTCAAAAATAGATGCAGCCAAAGGTAGAGATGGATATCAGCTTCATTTTATTTTGTTTTTATAAGAATATACCAAAATTCACACATTTATTTATATCTGCAATGAAAAGAATTTGACTCTTAAAATTTTCCAGTAAGGGAGAAATAGAAACTGTCCATCTAGGCCCAGGGCTATGAATACTTAAATTCTGTAAGTCTGTGTGTAAATCTCTACCTGTTGGTGGTGATGGATTTGGATTAACACTTCTTTTTTTCTCCTGGAGAGAGACCTCATTTTTAACATGCAGGCAGTAGGGAGCTATAACATGGTCCTCTGCATGCTGGGAATAACAGTAGCTTGCCAATTTTGACAGTACAAATGGTAGAGAATTTCAGTTCAGTCCTTTTTCAAAGAATTTGCAAAAGTGCACGAATTTCTTTATATTTGTAACCAAAGGGAACTTGAGAAAGTCCAAAGACTGAAGAAAGCAAAAATATCAGATTTTGCCATCTGTTTGCTATAGGACTTGCTAAACCTCTCCTAACGTAATGTGAACAGTAGCAGTGAATTTGGTAGAACCTTTCCATCTGTATACCTCAATTCCTCAATCTCCTTTCTTGTGCAAGTCAAGACTCAGGAAGGACCAACCTATATGCATACAAATGTATTCATCAGAGCAGGAGTGGGAATTGTGTGGCCTTCCAGTTTTTGCTGGACTGCAGTTTCAAGAGTACCTCTTTCTGGTTTTGTGAGGCCCGTTATAAATGGAGCTACAAATACAGTCATAAATTTAAGTCCTAAATTTTTAAAACAACTACCACTGCTACATAACAAGTTTTATACTAAATCAAACATATATTCAAAGTTTCATGCATCCACTGAGGTACTAGTGCAGGACTAATGCAAGATTCTTCTACATGTGCTGCCTATCAGCATTACAGCCTTGAACCTTAAAGCCCAAAATTAAACATTCAAAATAGGTGGAAATATATCATAGAAATCTCACCAGAAGGAATTTATCCTTTTGTTCCTTCGTAACTACATAATTGAAAAGCTTACTACCTAATTCAAGATGAAAAGGACCTATAATAAATAATAAATATTTATTTATATCCTGCCTCTTCCGCTTTGAGGATCAAGGCGGGTAACAGCAAAGTTAATACAATATACAACAATAAAAACAACAAGCCCCACAAGACCCCGACCCAACCCTCCCTCCCAACTATAAAATTAAACAATAAAAGATGGTTAAAAAGTACATAACAATACATCAAATTAAAAAACAAACAAACCACAAATAAGAAAAATAAGAAAAGGAGGGGGATTCAATTGTTTCTGGACATTATCAATCAGGGAAGGCCTGCCGGAAGAGAAAGGTTTTTGTCTCCTTTTTAAAAGCCTCAAGTGAGGATAATTGGCAGATCTCTTCCGGCAGGTCATTCCAAGTTTTTGGAGCGGTGACAGAGAAGGACCTTCGGGAGGTCACCGCCAATCTGGTTTTTCTAGATTGTAAGAGGTTTTTCCCGGAGGATCGGAGTGTGCGGGAAGGATTGTATGGGAGGAGGTGTTCCTTCAAGTAGACCGGACCCAGGCCATGTAGGGCTTTATATGTGATATCCAACACCTTGTACTGTGCCTGGAAGCTAATAGGCAGCCAATGTAGTGATTTTAAAATAGGTGTAATATGGTCAAACTTGGATTTTCCAGCGACCAGTCTGGCTGCTATGTTTTGTATCAATTGGAGCTTCCGGACGTGGCACAAAGGTTGCCCCATGTAGAGCGCATTGCAGAAATCAAGATGAGAGGTTACTAGAGCATGTACGACCGTTTCTAGGTCCCGCTGCTCCAGGTAGGGACGCAACTGGCATATCAGCCGAAGCTGATAACAGGCACTCCTGGCTGTCGCATCAATCTGAGAAGACAGTTGAAGCGACGAATCCAGGAGCACCCCCAGCTGCGGACGCAGTCTTTCAGGGGACGTGTGACCCCATCTAGAACTGGCGAACTTATCTCCATACCCGGATTGGGGTTACCTATCATGAGTACCTCCGTTTTATTTGGATTCATCTTAAGTCTATTTTCCCTCATCCAATCCATTGCCAACCTAATCCTTGTCTCTGACAATTGATGCTCTTCTCCCTCTCTCTTTCTGAACTGGACTAGTAAGAAACACCTCTTTCTTTAGGGTCTTCCCAACCACTGGGCCACTCTATTGATTCATTGGGGTTACATAAACAGTACCAGCTAGCATAGGTCATGTTGAGGAATGTTGGGAGTTACAATTCAGCAGTTTCTAGAAGGCTCTCTGATTTCCTCACTTGCATTAGAAGAGAACTCAGTGAAAACCTTAGTTACATAGAATGAGGAAAATGGAAGAGAAGTTTTCTCTTGTTTCTATTCCCAGTAGAAGAAACTATCCAAAGTGCTCTGAGGATCAGTAACTATTCTAGGAACCAAATGAGAAATCCCATAAAGCCCAATCAAACTGCTCTTCTCTAGCTTAAATGTACTCACCAGTAAAATGTTGTGGTACATGATTTAGGCATAATGTAATCTAAAATACTGTATGAAACATTGGGAAGCATGCATTTTCATGCATACCTGACTTTTTACCAATAAGCTCCAATTATAATCAAAACAGGTACTCTGCAATTATCATTTTAACACCTACCAGAAGTTCCAATAAAAACTATAGCAAGTATCCGTTTCATCTTTTTATTTATTTTATAGTCCTTTCACGTGTATTTTGATATACACCTAATATATAAACTTTAATCAAAGAACAGCAAGCACAGATATGATCCATTAGGCAAAACCAATGGCAGGCACAGCTAGGCAGTGCAAGGTGGAAGGGTTTCCATCCTTATCATCCAGTGGGGACTGGGGTGCCACTGCCCACATATGCTTCATGGGTGCTTTCCCCTATCAAAAGGAAGCTGAACTAGTCCCAAAGTGACAATAGACATCTTTTTTCCAGCTCTGCTACCTCAAGTTGCTCTGTCTAGAAATGTGGGGATTGAACTTAGAACCTTCACAATTGTAAAGAAAGTCCTCTAATATTCCACTTACTGAAACTGCAAATACAGTCCTAAAAGCCTGATGCTTTTGATAAAACCATGCATAATGCGCACTCTTCCATTAAGTACCAGGACAGTTATATTAGACATCATAACTTTATGGCACAGCCTACTCTTCTAATTTATTACTTTCTACAAAAAGCAATTGAGTCATGCCTTATTGCAGTCTCTCTCAATCTTTCTCTCTCTGCCTGTCTGCTTAATAGCTCCTAAATCTCCTCCTGACATGGACATTGATTTAGAAATTTGGGACAATAAAACTATAACAAGTGGACTAAAGAACTACCTCAGGTAAGTAAGTTGTGTCAGTTCCAAAGTTCAGATTCCCTGCCTGTTTACCAGCATTCTGTCTTATACTTTTTGAGTCCCATTGTAATAAATATAACATTGTAAAATGCATAAGCAGCTATTAGTCTTTGTTATCATGTACCAGAAAGCCCTCCATTTTAAATGGGCATGTTTAATTTGTAAACTGATATCCAGTATTCACAGCACTGCAGAGTAAATCTATGTAATATACTATTTTTTTTTTAAATCAGAACCGTGCAGCATGGTTTTCTAATTTGTTATTATCAGAATAAACACAACCATGACTCCTAGCATTTTCTTTATAAATCCTGTAAAAAAAAATTGCCTAAGACTGAAGATACATCTTCATTTGAAAAGCTGCTTGGAAGTCCTAAATTTATTATAAAAATGAAATAAAAGTACGGACAGTATGACTACATCTAAACTGCAGAAATAATTCATCACTTTAACTGCCATGGCTTAATGCTATGGAGTTCTGGGAATTGCAGTTTGTTGTGGCACAAGAATTCTGACAGAGAAGGCTAAATGTCTCACAAAACTACAGTTCCCAGAATTCCATAGCATTGAGCCATGGCTGTTAAAATGGTGTCAGACTGGATTATTTCTGCAGTACAGCTGTCATTATACTTCCACAGACCCTTTCATTTAGAAGGTTGGAGGGCTATTTTAATGTCCTCCCAACCTCCCATGGGTCTCACATCTGCAATTACCCAAAACAGAAAGTGATGTCATGGTCATTTGTGATCATCTTCCCCTTGATTTTTGCTATTTGGTGTTATGGTTTTTTAACATTCAGGCAAGCATGATTAAGACTGAAGCCTGAGCAAAGGAAGCACGTCAATTTACCAGAAATTTGTGTAGCATAAGACTTAATTTAATCAAGAAGTGACATATCTACTGGAGAAATAAACTCCCTTTTTTCGCTCATGCAATTTTAATGGAATTATTGTCCCTCTAACAAAAGGTGATTTTTGAAACTGATGCCAAATTTGCTCTGTTCTTATGCTATATATTTAAATCCAATAGAGCATCTTCATTTGCTATTTCTCCTTCATTGGTGATATTTCTGATTTATATCTCTATTAGTTTGGGATGCAACTTTAGTGAGAGAATAAGTTAGGTAGTTTTTACCAAATTGTACAAAGCAATATTACCATCTCCTTCTATAATATTTTATCCAGGTGTCTTGCAGAGCCACTGATGACCTTCAAGTTGCACAAGGAGTTTATTGTTGCAGTTAGTAAGTATTATTATTATTATTATTATTATTATTATTATTATTATTATTATTATTATTATTTGTATACCTCTCTTTTCCCAGAACTGGGACTCAGAGTGCCTAGTAAAAATGTTGTGGAAAAGAGTGAGTGCAAATCCTTGTCAGACTGTTTACTGGCTAAAGAGCTGCTAAATCCAAGCAACCCAAGGCACTTTTTTCCCATGCACTGTATGGGGGGAGGGGGGGGGTGTTGCATTTGAAAAATGCTTGGAAGATCCAGCTGGTCCAAAGAACTGAAGGCAGATTGTTAATCAGAGCCAGGAATAGGAAGCATACGCCTCCCTGAAAAATGCTGATGATTATCTATAAAGCCAAATATTGTTCTAATCCAAGTTTAGAAATTCTTCCATATGAGCCTACATATGAATATTGATCCTCTTCTCTGGGTTATTAGCCACTTGGTGTCATCTGCAAATTTGATAAATATGTCCTCTATTATTTTATCCAAGTCATTGATAAAGATGTTGAATAGCACTGGGCCCAGGACAGAACCCTGTGACACTCCACTACTCACTTCTCTCCAGGATGAAGAGGAGCCATTGTGGAAGACCCTTTGGGTTCAACTGTCAAGCAATTACTAATCCACCTAACAGTTGTACAGTGTAATAATAATAATAAATAATAAAGTTTTTATTTCTATCCCGCTCCTTCCTGCGATCAGGGCGGCTTACAACAAAGTTAATTAAAATCCTGTGGGCCTCCCTCCTCTTTCGTGGCCAAGAGGTTGGGTTATGGGGCTTTTTTGCCTGTTATTTTTATTGTTTGAATGGAGGGCTGATGTAATTGTATTTTAATGTATTTTTTGTATTTTAATGCTTCATGTAGTGCTGTTTTTACCTTGTTGTAAGCCGCCCTGATCGCAGGAAGGAGCGGGATATAAATAAAAACTTTATTATTTATTATTTAAGTTAAAAACATCCATACATAAAACATTAAAATACAATGTATCAAAAGCCATCTACAACAATAAAAATAACAGGCGAAAAAGCCCCATAGCCCAACCTCTTGGCCACGGAAGAGGAGGGAGGCCCACAGGATTTTAATCGGGGAATGCCTGTTGGAACAGGAAGGTTTTCAGGTCCTTCCTGAATTGGGCCAGGGTGGTATGTACAGGGAGAGGCGGTCCTTTAGGTATCCTGGGCCCCTTTTTTACACGGGGGATCCATTCTGGACCCTCCCCGCGTAAAAAAACACACGTATGCTCAAGCCCCATTGAAAATAATGGGGCTTGTGCATGGTGTGGTGGTGTGGCGGCACGTGCATGCCACGAGCGCACGCCCCATTAACCTTAATGGGACACGCTGTCCCTTGCGCCCCGTGCACTCCCTCGCGGCTTTCAGCATATGCTGAAAGCCGCATATAGTGTGCACGCATATGACATTTTACTATCTTGTTCGCAAGAATATCATGGGAGACCTTGCCAAAGGCCTTACTGAAATCAAGATATGCTATGTTTACCACATTCACTTCATCTAACCAAATTGGTAATTTTATCATAAAAAGAGATCAAATTAGTTTGTCGTGACTTGTTTCTCAGAAACCCAGGTTGACTTTTTGTGATGATGGTATTCCCTTCTAAATGTTTGCAGACTCTCTGTTTAATGAGCTGCTCTAGAATCTTTCCTGGTATTGATGTCATACTAACTGGGCAATACTGTAATTGTTGGGATCCTCTTTTGTACCCTTTTTAAAGATAGAGACAACCTTTGCCCTTCTCCAGTCTGCTGGGGCTTCTGTTCTTCAGGAGTTCTCAAAGATTATTGCCAATGGTTCTGAGATTACATTTGCCAGTTCTTTTAATATGCTTGGATGTAGTTCATCTGGTCCTGGAGACTCAAATTTGTTTAGATTCATCAGATATTCCCATACTACCTCTCTACTTATTCTGTGCTGCATTTCCCCTATTGTGTCCTCTGCTCCATTTTCTTCAGTTTGAGCACTCTTTTCCTTTTGTGAGAAAATTGAGGCAAAGAACGTGTTGAGTATTTCTGCCTTTTCTCTGTCTTCTGTTAGTATTTTGCCATCTTCCCCATGTAGTGGCCCTGCCATTTCCTTCTTCTTCCTTTTGCTATGGACATAACCCCAAAAGCCCCTTTTATTGTTCTTAACCCCTCTAACAAGCCTGAGCTCATTCTGCGCTTTAAGCTTTTCTGACTTTACCTCCACATGTGCTCGCTATTTCTTTGAATTCCTCTTTGGTGATTTCCGCCTTTTTCTATTTCTTATACATGTCCCATTTAAACTTTGTTAATTCAACTTAGCTCTGTTGAAAGTTCTTTAGTCATCCATCCTTGTTTCTTTAGACACCTCCTATTTTTTTCTCCTTGTTGGAACAGTTTGAAATTGTGCCTTCATTATCTACCTTTTGAGAACCTCCTGTCCATCCTGAACTGCATTCTTGTTTAGTATTCCTAATACTGGATATAGTGTGTGTGTGTGTGTGTGTGTGTGTGTGTATTCACTCCTCCTTTCCATATATCAATTACACACTCATTGGTAGAGAACAACAAAGAAGCCTGTGCAATTTTAAAATCTAATAAGGATACACTTTGGTGGACAGCAGTCCACTTAAGGTGTCATAATTAAGCTGTTTTTGTTGCAGCCTCTTTGTAAATTTCAACAATGGCGGACAGCTAATCATTCCATTATCCCCATCGTGTCACTAGAGTAACCATTTCATCATTTTTCACCAGTTTTGCTATTATTTTCTCATGAAAAGTTTTCCATGAAAAGTACTCTCTCCCATGTATGTGAGAGACACAGACCAAGGATAGGAATATACTTTGAATTTTCACAACAAATGAGCAGGTTCTATTCAAGTTTTATAAGGTGAAAACTGTTGAGGGGTAATCTTTGTGAAAGAAGAGTTTTATTTAGCTTGAATTCTACATTTTTACTTATATTTTGGTGTTCAATAGGAATCTGATACAATTCAAAGGCTCTGAAAACTATGATTATTTCTGAACACTGACTCAAATGAAATTTGATGGCAGACTTGGGGATTCACAGATAGGATGAGTTATTGGAATTCATTTCAGCTTCTAGTAATTTTTGCTACAACTGATATATTGGGCTTTGTTTAAGCTCTTCTGTTTGCAGGCATAATGAGTTTTCATCAGTGCCTATGGGTTTCTTATAAAAGTGCATTTTGGCTTTTTCATACAGCATTACCTCTGCCAGCTTAAGGAGACTGTAACTGATATAATGCTCTAAATTCTCCTGCACAATTATAGTGCATTAGGACACTAGTTATGTGTGAGAATTGTGGTGTGGGACATAGATTTCACAGCTTGATGCTTGCATTAACCATTGTCACACCCAAGGCTATTGCTACAGAGATAATATAGAATAAGTAGAATTGTGATTTGAGGCTCAGGCTACATCAGAATTAGCCAACTTTGGGGCTCAATAGACCACCCCATTTCTCCTCCAGAGGGATGCCACAGCAACCAAACCACATGGCGTCCCTCCGCTCCTAAAAGAACCCAGTTTTTCCAGGTTCTTTTAGGAGCACACTCCCAATGACATCAGAGCATCATTGGTGCCCTGGCACACATCGATGATGTGAGTGCGTGCCACACTTACGTCATCATGGCACCCTCCGTATGGATGGGAGGACGGCATGATGTCGGCGTCCGTACAGACTAGGTTTTGGGAGCATGCAGTTGGTCTGCGCTCCCGAACCTTAGAATTTCCGGAAGGATGCTGCTTCGGGCCCGTCTGTCTCATGCCATAGTTAGTGGTTAATACAAGTTATACTCCTAATCATCTGTTGGGCTTTAGGTAAATAGAAAAGAGTGTGTGAATCTGGTTCTGAATTTGGATATTGACATATGAGTGGGGAGAATATAGAGAATTGCACACTAGATTTCAGAAAGCTACTTTAAAGAAATTCTTCATCCATGAATGTTTGTTGAAGCCAGGGCTGGGGAGTAGGAGTAAGGTGTAAGGAGTAGGAATAGGAATAAGGAATAACAAAATAAATGTGTTACTACTTATTCCTATCATTATATTTGTACATGCAAAGACCATTTTTTTATTTTTTTATTTTTTTATTGAGGAATATAATTGGAGTAGGAGTAGGAGTAACATTAAGAAAAAATATCTTACTCTGGAGTAGGACAAGGAGTAACCCCCAAATCACCACTACTCCCCAGTCCTGGTTGAAGCATGCCCTGGGAATAAAAACACGACTTCCTTTCATTTCTGGTAATGTAAATGATGATGATGTTGATGATGCAGTATGTTTGTCCCTGTTGTTTTTCTCTCACAGTTGTACTTTATTCTTACTGTTATTTTAATAGAGTCTGATGATCAGAATTATAGAGTGGAAGCAGTCCATGCACTTGTACACAAACTGCCTGAGAAAAACCGAGAGATGCTGGACATCCTAATCAAGCACTTGGTCAAGTAAGAATTATTTTGTTTTGGTGATGGTGGTAATGAAGGTCAGAAAAAGGGGAGAAGAAGAAAGAAAGGGGGTGATACTGTGTACCTTCTTTCCTCTGTCTTGCTTTTCCTAATTGCTTTGTATCAAAAAGATGAGAAAATGATGCTACTCTTCTATTGGGCTGCAAGCAAGGAATTGATGACTGGAAATGTGTTTTGCCACTGGAGCCCTAGAGGTCCTAAGTGATGTTAATTAAATAATTCCATTAATTAGAATTCTCCTCTGTTTCTTCCAGGGAATGATCCTGTAGTATGTGAAGTTCAGGCTTGTGTTTGTCTAGTTAATATACTCATGCTAGTTTCTTCTCCTGCACTATAATCTTTCTTTCATGTCTTTCTACAAAGTACTACATTAAATGTCTTTCATATTCTTAGGCTATACCATTAATTGTCTTAATAATGCTTAGAGATTTTATTATATTAAGCAATATATACACCACAAATAAAGGCTAGCTAGTGTAGTTAAAGAGCATGTGCATTGTGCACGTGGGTGTGGGTGTGTGTATGAGAGAGAGAGATAATATGTCAGCATGGTATACTGATTTTACTATTGGACTAGGATACTGGGAGACCAGGGTTTGATTCTCTGTTTGGCCATGGAAACCCACTGAGTGACTTAGGAAAGTCACACTTTCAGCCTTAGAGAAGAGCAATGCCAGACTCAGTCCAAGCAAATCTTTCCAAGAAAACCCTGTGACAGATTGAGGGTTGGGAAAAAACCTGAAGACACAAGGCAACATTCCATGTGTATGTGTGATAGCTCATCTCACCAAAATTCAAAGACTTTGAAATATAGACCCCTGAAACTTGGTGTGCATACCAGGAGAACCTAAGGGTGTGCCTCTTGGGGTTTTCTTTTAAAAAACAGATTAATTAAAATGTTTGTAGCCTGAAATATCACAGTGAGATAGCAATAGCAATAGCAAGTACATTTCTATACCACTTATCATTCTGCATGAGCACTCTCTAAGCAGTTTACAAAGTGTAAGCTAATTGCCCCCAACAAGCTGGGTAATCATTTTAGCACCCTTGGAAAGATGACAGGTGAGTCAACCCTGAGCCCATGGCTGGTACTGAACTCACAACCTTGTGGCTTGTAAGGGAGTGGCTGCAGTACAGGCATTTAACCACTGTACTACCAGGCTCTTCAGTAAGTGACCTTGAGTCACTGGGCTACTAGCTGGTGTTTGTTTGTTTGTTTATTGGCTTTACATCCCACCTTTCTGTCAAAATGGGATTCAGGGTGGCTTACAATAATTTAAAAAGGGTAAAACTAAAACATTAATTACAAGAGTTAAAAATAATTAAATAATACTAATATTAAAGCATAAGTTAAAAACACAGCATAGTTAAAACAATTTTTTTTAAAAAAATAAACATTAAAGCATTAAAAACACCACACCATGCTATATAAGTAAAATTCACTCACCAAAAGCCTGCCTAAATAATAATGTCTTAAATAAGAAAGTAAAATCCGTAAACTCTTAAGGTTTGGTCCCAATGCCTTCAACTGATTTGGGGTAGGACAGCAGAGGACCAGCCTTTTTATACATTTATACTCCAGGCCTTTCACACTGATGGCCTTTCTCATTTCTGGAACAAGACAGTGTATGTATGCATATCTGTATTTGCATCTGCCTGATATTTTGGAAAGCAGAAGAAAGGGATAACTGAGTGAGCAGTGGGAGTGGAAGAGGAGAGAAAGAAAAAAGCGAAAGACACAGTTACAATACTGGCCATTTGGCTAGGATTTACTTAAATTCTAACCATGTTATCCAGTGACTGTTTGCACTATTAGCTAGTGTGGATTCTGAGATTTCTTTAAAAGTTAGTAAAGATGTATCTGCACTTTATAGTTCCTACAGTTCCTTACACCACTTTAAATATTATGGCTGCATCCTAAGGAATACTGGGATTTTGTAAAGGGAACTTGTAACACCTTTGAGACTAAATGAAAGAAGAAGTTGGTAGCATGAGCTTTCATACAAAAGCTCATGCTACCAACTTCTTTCTTTTTGTTAGTCTCATAGGTGCTACAGGATCCCTCTGCATGCCAATTTTCCCGACTAACAACAGCTATGTCTTTGAATTCTACCACAGTGGATTTTGTAGAAGAAAAGAGTTGAGGATTAAATCAGTTTTATTATTTTTTAGAAGACAGCACTTGGGGTATCTTGGAAACTGTACATCAGGGGAGTGGAACAGAGCATTATAGCTCTACTACTGGTAGAATTCTATAGTTCTTTTTACCTGGTGGAATTTTACTAAGGCATTCTACTGGGCTGATAGGAGCATATAGCTTCCTTGCTGAAAGAGCTTTACTGGCCATCAGCCCATTTCTGGGCACAATCCAAAGTACTGTTTATGACCTATAAAAGCTCTGATTAGCTTAAGTCTAGACTATCGGAAAGCCCATACCTTCCCATATGACCCTGTCCAAGTCTTGATCTCTTTGGAAAAGGGTAACATTTCCAGGCTTGTCTGGTGAGGACATGGGAGATAAAACAAAATAAACAAACAGCTTCATTTATATACCGCTTCATACTGAACTAACAGTGTCTAAGCGGTTTACAACTGTAAGCTAATTGCCCACAACAATCTGGGTACTCATTTTAGCGACCTCAGAAGGATGCAAGCCTGAGTCGAGCTTTAGTATTGAACTTGCAACCTTATGATTTTGAGTGAGTGGCTGCAGTACCGGCATTTAACAACTGCACCACCAGTGCTCCTTGGTGGCTGCTCCTAGACTATACATAGATCATCCTTCTAAGGAAAGCTCAGTTGGCCCAATCTCTGCTCTCTTTTTCCTGGCAGGCAAAGACCTTCCTATTTAAAGTGGTCTTCAGTCTAATTAGAGTAAAGGGGTATGTGATGGGTGTGCTCATTTTAATATTTAAATTATTTTAAAGCTAATGTTGGATTGATTGTTTAATGTTAAATGAATAGAATTGTAAGCACTTCACCAAACTACAAATCAGGATTCCCTAGAATAAGGAATCAATGTGGTATAAACATCTGCTCTGCAGGTAAGACTTACATCTGAGTACTGAGCTGAGATATGGGGCAAAATGTGCAGTCAGTGATACATTATTCTGTAAGAAATGCACCTGCTAGTGCCTTTCAACGTGTTTATCCAGTGAGTGAAATCAAACCTGTGATTCACATTACATTTTGGTCCTTAGAGATTTAAAATTGTATCATGACTCATTGAATTCTACAATACTATGTCCATGCTGGCTGGCAGATTCTTCTGAGTGCAGTCCAAAACAATAACCTTCCTAAGCTTTATCTTGAGCATACAAAGTACTTTGTCTACATTGGTTTGCAATGTAACATGAGGTTTTTTTTCAGTATGACTGTTCACATTGTACAGTCAGAATGTGATAGCATTTGAGGCTGAGAATAGGTATAGTTCAGTATTTTTAGATGCCTCAAGTAGAATTCCAAACTTTGTTGAATCCCCATTCCTATAAAAAACTGTAGCAACTGAATGCCTATGTCTCCTGAGGCTGTTAAAAGCGCAGGAGGTCAGTGGGAAGAAACAGCAGTAAAGGGAATTAATGTTGTAAGCATCAGGGCATGAATGTGTATTTGTGAACTTTATGAACGCAGTTGTACTCTTTAAAAAATAGATAGATCTAAATTTTGACCATGGAAAATTAAGAATGCTGTGTGCTAAGAGCAAAGACACTGAAAAAAAGCATGTACAAATGTATAGATCTGGTATTGCATTCTTTGACCATGAAAGCTCTGCTTACTTGCTGCACCATCTTAAGAAGGGGAGGAAAGAATCACTCCATAACTCACATCTTTATAATAAAAAGGGACTGCAATTTGCAAATTGGCCGTGTCCAAAATTTCACAATAACCATAGAAAGAGAGTTTCAGGAGACAGCAGTTTTTCTCTTTATGGAATAAAGAATATTGCCATATTTCAGTGACTGATTATTAGAGCATATCCTTGTTCATTATCCCAAGAGAAGAGTAGCGTAGACCTAAAGGAAAATTGGCTATTTATAAAGTTCCATATTATTAGCATTCTAAAAAAGCCATTTTCTACAACTTCTGAAAAGACTGGCGACTTTACTGAACCTGCTTCCAAATTCGTGCCCAGTCATTACATGTCAAGAAAGTATGAAACTCCATTTTCTATTGTAGTACTCAGAGATACAATTTATCACCAAGGCAACCTAAGCAATGATTATTTTGGGGAATGGTAAATTATAGTGATATGGAAATTTTGGTATTCTTATCTCTGTATGGATCTTACCATTTCAGCATTCTTTTATCAGTACAAAACTTTTAAAATCTTAACACTGCCCTCTAGTTATAGACAAAGTATTTGTCTGATTTAGACAAAGATTAGCCAATGAAGTTCACTGTTTTAACTCAAAAATTATTTCTACATTGCTAGACCCTATTTCTACATTACTAGTTTGAAACTGCTTTGTACAAAGTGGGCTACTACCACAAGTGGCAACCCCTTGCCCTAATGTGAATGGATGATATATTTCCCCATTTCCACTACCTGGTAGCCACTGCAGCAGAATGCAACAGAAAAGGCATCTTCTCTGGTAGCTGTCCACCTGACTTTATATAGCAAGGAAACCCAAAACACCGCCTTTGTTGCCAATCCTGAATGTTGGTAGGTTCCTAAGGCAAAAGGCAGTCTTTTAAATAGCCTATGCAACTCCCATAATCTACCAACCAGACTGGAGGATTCTGGAAGTTGTGGTCCAACACATCTGGAGAACACTGGGATGGTAAAGGCTGATTTAGGGTGTGAAGAAGCAACATCTTGAATGGTACATGGAAATAAATTGGAGCAAATGACATTCTTTCCAATGTGTAAATGTGTGCCTCATTTAACCCTCTGTCACTTGTGGCTACTGTGTTTTGAAATAGTTCAAGTCTTCACATGTTTTTGAAGGGCAGCACAAAATGCAGTATACTAATGAAATATTAATCAATTTAGGATTTTACTTTATTGTTAGCTGCCCTTGAGTCGACTCCGACTCATGGTGACCCTGTAGATAAGACACCTCCAAGACTCTCTATCCTCCACTGCTTTGCTTAGGCCCATGTCTGCAATCCCTGCTTCTTGCACTCTCTATCTTTCCTAGCATTATTGTTTTCTCTAGTGATCCATGACTTTTCATTATGTGGTCAAAGTATGAAAGCCTCAATTTGATCATCTTGGCTTCCAAGGAGAGTTCTGGTTATATCTGTTCAAGGACCCATTTGTTTGTATTTTTGTTATCCACAGCATCCTAAGCACCCTTACCCAGCACCACATCTCAAATGAGTTGATTTTCTTTCTGTCTGCTTCCTTTACTGTCCATCTCTTGGATCTGTACATGACAGTGGGGACTACAGTGGCCTAGCTGATTCTGACTTTAGAACTCAGTTCTATATATTTACTCTTCAGGAATCTTTTCTAATGCCTTCAGAGATGCTGGCAGATAACTGGCAAAATTATCCTTTCCAGGAAAAAGTGTTCCTGGCACACTAATCAAAGCTGGCACAAGATACTTCATCCTACAAAAGCAAATGTGTTGCCCTCCAGATGTTGCTTGATAACTACTCCCATCAGCCCTAGCCAACATAGCCAGTGGCACAGTTCAACAACCTTCCTCATCCCTGTTCTACTGAATACAAACAGGTTTAAGTCTGAGCCTGTCCCAATTGTCTTTGAAAAATATTAAGAGCTTTGTTCTGAATATGCCAAAAAGAGTGAAGAATAAGGTAATCTGCAATTTACCTTTCCCAGGCTAGTTGGCTCTATTTTTGTGATCCCCCCCCAATTCTTTCTCAGTATCTCAATACAGAATACATCCATTCTGTCAAAAGCTGTGACAAAGATTTCTGATACTTGAGACTTGTGCAGTGGAGGGGAGGAATGGCAAGAGCCCATAACTATAAAACCAAGAAAGTGCTAGTGTGTTGCCTCCAGGTGACCTCCTCTAGTTGAGGGTCTGAGTAATGACTGTTGCTGCAGCCCCCTGTTTCTTGCAAAGTACAGTCCAAACTATTTTATCATATTTCTGTTGGCAATAGAAAATTGTGAGAGATTCTGCCAAATGAAGCAGTGATACATGGCTGGTATCTCTTGCCTTCTGATATATTTTTAAATCTACTTGTTGTTTGTCAGAATAGATGAGCAAGATTTTTCAGAGGCCTCTCTGCAAATGAAGTACTGAACTCTTCCAACTGAAATTAAAATGTCATGATTTATGTAGAGGTAGGCTGGTTATGCCCTTTGAATGGCATTATCCATTCACCAATATGTCACTCTGACTTCATAACAAAATGAAAAGAATAGCCTTATATTCAGCTTCCATTTCTGACTGTGGCTCAGTTCTGATTTCTGCCTCTCTGGCAGCATTTTTTCATAGATGACCTGTAGAAATGGACTGAACTTTTTTGCAAGAAAGTTCCATGTGTCATAGAATCCTACAGAATTCTGAGATCTATAGTTTGGTGAGGACTTTACAATTTTCTGCTAGTTAGAAGAATGCACTAGAGCTCTCTGATGGAGAATTCTAAGTACTATTCCAGTCTACAGACCACAGGATTCCATAGGATGGAGCTGTGGCTGTTAAAGGGGTATCAAACTGCTTTAAATATGTAGTACAGGTACACTCCAAGATAGTAGAGGACTACTGTGTCCTGCTGATGGGATTGTCCTGTAAAACATTACCACTTCTTCCTCTTTTTTTTACATTTGCTTCAAATAGTCTCTCTTTGAGTAAATGGTAATATGTACTATGCACAGTCAGTTTTCTGATCACGAGTGAAAAATATAATATGATTGGATGAGCTGCTGTGTGGCCATGAGCCACCTAACAGATGAATTCATGAAACTCATAATTTAAAAATAGCCCATCTTTTATGAAAAAAAATTGGAGGTTACTGTGGATGGGATACAGGAAGGTTAAACTCATACTTCTAATATAAGATGAGAGGAGCTGTGCAGTTGAACCTAAGATAGTCCGTACAGATGAGGAAGTAAAGGATCTAGTAGCAGGAGCAGAATAGCAAGAGACCAGGGAATTGCAGGAAAAGTAGCAAAAAACCTTGTAGAAATTTGGCGTTTAAAAGGATCAGCAGTGAATAGACTTCAAGAAAAAAAAATCTAATGAGACTGGAAACAAGAAAAACCTTCAGGGCCTACAAGTGAGTCAGGCTGAGCAGAATGGAAAAGAAAATGCTCAACTAACATGGAGGATACCAAGAGTCAGAATGGCTAAAGGACATAAGGTATAGGTTAGGTACTGAATTGCAAAGACAGAGACCTTAGGAAAAATCAGCGATGGAGCCACAGAGTTGAAGGAAGTAGCCACCAGCAAGAAAGTGGGGTACATATTAATGTGCCACATACAACTAAAGCTATTCATTTTTCAGTAAAGCTGAAGTAAACAGACAAAGGGGCTTTGAAATCTGTCGTATCCCCAACAGATGGCCATCCAGCCTCTGTTTAAAGACCTCCAAGGAAGGAGACTCCACTACACTCCGAGGGAGTGTGTTCCACTGTCGAACAGCCCTTACTGTTAGGAAGTTCCTCCTAATGTTGAGGTGGGATCACTTTTCCTATAGCTTGCATCCACTGTTCTGGGTCCTGTTCTCTGGAGCAGCAGAAAGCAAGCTTGCTCCCTCCTTAATATGACATCCCTTCAAATATTGAAACAGGGGCTATCATATCATCTCTTAATGATCTCTACTCCAGGCTCAACATACCCAGTTCTCTAAGTTGTTCCTCATAGGTCATGGTTTCCCGACCCTTCACTATTTTAGTCAGCCTCCTTTGGACATGCTCCAGTTTCTCAACATCCTTTTTTAATTGTGGTGCCCGGAATTGGACACAGTAGTCCAAGTGAGGTCTGACCAAAGCAAAATATAGGGGCTTTCTAAACAGCCCTTTGGGACGTCCGGAGGACGTCCCATTTTAAAAAAGGGGCGTCTCTTTTAGACGCCCCATGTCCTAGTACGGACTCCGTCCGTACAAGATGGCGCCGGCCATTCTACATGGCCGGCGCCATCTTTACGTATCGGACGCACAGCGTCCAGACGCGTCGCGACGCTGCTGATGTAGCGAGCGCGCCCCTGGCGCCTCGCTACGTCGCAAACGCGACACAAAAAGAAGCTCCATTTTGGAGCTTCTTTTTTCGATCCGCGCGGGAGTCGGGCCGTCTGAAGGCTCCGGCTCCCCCGCGGACCTTCTGGCGGCGGCGCCAGACCGCTGCAAAGCGGCGGTCTGTACCCCGCCTTAGAAGCACTATTACTTCCCTTGATCTAGACACTATACTTCTATTGATGCAGACTAAAATTGTGTTGGCCTTTTTAGCTGCCACATCACACTGTTGACTCATGTTCAACTTATGGTCTACTAGGACTCCTAGATCCCCAGACTAAACTGAGACTTTTGTATTTCGGTTATATCGGGCCTCTCTAGAAAAAAAACGTAATGCTTGGTAAGTGAGAAGTCAGTAGTAAAACAATGAAAACCACATTCCAGATGGATAGATTCAATCAAGGAAGCCACAGCCCTGAATCTACAAGATTTAAATAGGTCTGTTGATAATAGGGTGACTTAGAGGTCTCTCATTGATGGGGTTGCATGTAGTCAACATTGACTTGATGGCAGTTAACAACAACAAGTGTTGTTTATTACAAGAGAAATTTGTTTCCATCTTTCTGGGATATGTTATAAAATCAAAATTACAAGTGGCTTCTTACAATATAAGTGGAAAAACAAATAATGCTTCTGATAAATCTCTTTATGTGACACAATGTTTAACTTCCTTCTTTTCTTTTCATCATTTTTCAGAGTGTCATTACATAGTCAGCAAAATCTCATGACCATATCCAACCTTGGAGTTATTTTTGGTCCCACACTCATGAGAGCCCAGGAGGAAACAGTTGCTGCTATGATGAACATCAAGTTTCAAAATATTGTGGTTGAGATTCTCATTGAACATTACGAAAAGGTAGAGCAATGGAATCTTTTTAGCTTACCCAAAAGATGAAAACGAAATAAATAAATAAATAAATATTCCAGAGATTGATACTTCACACAAATCCCAGAATCCCTTTTTCCACAGCCTTGGTCCCATTCATGCTTGAAAAACACAAGACCGCTCCCTTGTTTCTCTTTTTACTTATATTAGAACAAAATGATTAAGATTAGCAGGGATACTGCAAAAAAGGAAAATAAAGTATTTAGATTAGCCCTCCAGATTAATTGTGCTACAACTCCCATGTTCCACATCCTTTCAACCCCAGGTTGGAGCAGCATGATGTATATATAGTTAAATAAGCTATGAGCCTGAGCATGATCATATTGAATTTTGTTAAACTTTATTAATTTTAACTTTGTACTTTCAATATTGCTAGATGTTTGGTCAGGCACTACAATGATAACATTATTAATTTCCAGAAAATGGCAGTCATAGCTTCAAGAAAATGGCAGCCATTCACCTGGTTTTCCATTGTTCCTCATTGAGTCTAGTGATATACATCAGTATCATGATGATTCTGCACTATCTTTTCCCACTCCATACTATAGAAGCTAAGCACAGTCTGAACTGGTTAGATGGGGACTTGGATGGTAACAGCCAAGGAATACCAAGTGCTATATTTCAGAGGATGGCAGTGGGAAACTATTTCTAAGTTTTCCTTGGCTAAGAAAAACCAATGAAATTCATGGGCCTGTCATAAGTTGACAGGTGACTTGAAGGTGTTTGTGTGTGTGTGTGTGTGTGTGTGTGTGTGTGTGTGTGTGTGTACAAAAGGAGACAAAGTCCATCTGTTACTCAACTATATTATTTGTAAAAGCCTGACACATTTTGGTTTATACAGAAGCAGGCCTTCTTCAGGAGTTTTAGCTGAGTATTCAAGATAACTCCCTGGAGATGTTGGAAACACTTTCCAAAGGGCTATACCAATAATTATTTGCAAGGTAATAGGTTATTGGGTCTGCCCTTTGAAATTGTTGTCGGCATCTCCTGTGATTTTTGCTGAATGCCCCTGAAGAAGAATAAACAGTTGACCATCTAGCAGTATGTGAACCTTGTCTCCTTTCTATTTTTTTCACATCAACACACACTTTAAAGTAAGACAGAAAAAATGCTGAGCATCATGACATTGGTAAGTATTACGGAAGGCGAGAGCTGCTCAGTTGGCAGGTGTGTAAAACAGAAGAAACAGGAGAAAACCCAATGGAAATCCATGGTGTCACAGTGGGATAATGATACCCATTTCAAGATACAATTCCTCTTATAAATTGTTTAATGTTTGATAACCCACTGAAACAAAAGTAATGTCTTTCTTAAGCTTAAAAAAATTGGATTGAGTTTTACATCTCTACAATAGATGTGCCAATACGAGTGCCTTACACAGTTATTAAAAATTATTGGGGGCAACAGTGTAACTAAAACATTATGGCAAAAGTCTAATTTATAAAAATTTCCTAATTATATTAAAGAGAAAAAATTTTGTTAGGCTTTTCATTTTCATTAACCACCAAATATGCAATTTTGATACACGGGTGGTGGGGGGGAAATTCATTGAGGTGGATGGGGAAAGGACTGTGTTTCCTGGTATCTTTTTAGGGTGCTTTCTCACACACATACCCTGTCCTAGACATTAATGTCTCTAGTCAGCAGCAGCTAAAGACAACTTTTCTTTAATAGTACAGTATAAGTCCTTGTTATTGAAATCAAGTAACTTTTAGCATTAACAATGTTCCCTGTGTACTTCACAGATAATCAAGCTCACTTATATATTGCAAAACACAAATGAGATGTTCATATGCATTTATGTATTATTGTGTCTGCTGTTAATTGTCTGCATGATCAATATGTAGGAAAGTACAATTGGAAGAACTTCTCACTAATGTGTAAAACTATATGAGTTTCTGTGCTTTGAATGGTGCCTTCACTCAAGGCTGTTGTTGTTGTTGTTGTTGTTATTGATAGCCAGCTTCAGTATTGCGGTGTAGTTCTTTCATGGTCAGAAAGATTATATTTTGGCTGCTAAGCACTGAAACATGTCTTCAGGGAGAGGTTAACCATTAAGTGGTTGGGTTTTTTCTTGTTGCTGTTTTAAAAAAGAGTTTTACCCATTGGTATCTCAGTTCTCCTTATCTTGTAACACTTGCTGCCCAGTTGTAGTTTCCCTCCTTTGTCTTTTGCCCAGTTGTCTTTTACTAAAATTAACAGGTCAGTGTATTAATTTAAACATAAGTTGTTGTGTACCTTCAAGTCATTTCTACAGGCTGTGAAAATTGCTGAGTGGCCCTAGGCCTATCATGACTTCATAGCCTTAAAAATGTGGGTATACCTAAAGATTCTCAATAAGATTTATATTATATTTGTTAAGAGTCCTTGCTTTTTACTGACAGATATTCCACACAGCCCCGGATCCCAACATTCCTCTTCCACAACCTCAGTCCCGATCAGGCTCAAGAAGGACAAGAGCAATCTGCCTCTCCACAGGCTCACGTAAGCCCAAAGGCCGATATACGCCATGCCTGGCAGACCCAGACAGTAAGTGCTGCTTACTCCACTAGCACATTTTCATTTCTCATAGTTGGCAATTAATAAATGGCAGTAATTGCTTTGCTCTGAGAATAAGGGGTGCTTCTGCGCAGAAAGCTTTCTGTGCTTTGCTGACTACAGAAGAGTACAAATTCTGGCTTTCCCTGGTGTTGGTACTTTATGTTCTGCGAAGTGGCTCTTGTATTGTCACCTAAATTTTTCCAGGCTTTTGTTGTGTGTTTATGTCCCTCCTTTTCTCCAGCACCATCATCTGGATGTGCTGAAGCAGAGTTGCCTTTAGTTAAGAGACACAGGTGTATTTCTCCCTGATCAGTCTGTATAGGAGTGTAATCCAACAAGCACAGCTCTCTGTCTGCCTGTCTCTTCTTTTTATGGGGGTTACTCTGGAGGCAAGTGATACAGGAACTTTATGGATGCTGTTCTATAGTTCTATGACTGGAAAAAGGCAAAACAGAAATGTAATTTAAAAAATAAATCATTAAAGTCACTGCAAATATCTGAGATGTTCATGAGAGAGTTCATCCAGTCCCAATATGAGAACTACAAATGCTATCTTCAAGCCTTTCTGTCGCCCACTTTCTGACATCAGATTCTGGGTAGTTTCATTTTCTGCCATTTATTTTGTACTCTGCTTCTGTCTTGCCTGTCTAGGTATATGTGGTCATCAGAATTCTCCTTGGGGCAGACTTTATACCTGCAACCTTCATTAATAATGCAGATTCATAGATATATTCTTATAGTGTTTCTATTCATAACAAGGAGAAAAGCTCCTTGAGCCATTCTCTGGCCTTGGGAGCTTTGTCTGGTATGGCTTGCACACTAAATGTTGAACTTCAATGAACTGAAGGTTGAAGCTCAGGAACTCAGCATAGAACTGAGTTTTATATTTGGATCCAAAACACACTGCAGAACTAATCCAGTTTGGGACCACTTTAACTGCCCTGGCTCAATGCTAGGGAATTCTGGGAACTGTAGTTTTGTGAGACATTTAGCCTTCTCTGTCAGAGAAATCTGGTGCCAAAATAAACTACAATTCCCAGGATTCCCCAGCACTGAGTCAGGGCAGTTAAAGCAGTCTCAGACTGGATTATTTCTGCAGTGTGTTTTAGTCTTTAGTAGAAAAGTGTCCAAATAGAATAAAAGTGAATGTGGCCCCATCCATTTTGCTTTTGATTTTTTCAAATTAAAATTCAGCTCCTGGATACTCCTCCAAAAACCAAAGGCTCCTAATTTCTTCTTTAAAGATTTTTTTCCTAAACTAAAGCCAAATTTTTCATAGTGTTTTATTCTCTGACCAGCATCAATTCATGTGGCTTTTCTCATATTTATGCAGAAACATGGAACAGAGGCTGTATTGATGAAAACTGGCACTATTAGGCCAATTTGAGTAACTTCAGACCTACATACATTCCTCTTTAGTTTTAGCTAATAAGAAGGTTGTTTTGCCTTCCCATCCATATGAAAGTTCAGTTATCCTGAGAAATACTTCCTCCCCGCTCTCAACCCTCAATTATTCTACCTTCTAGGTGATTCATACAGTAGCAGCCCAGACAGCACTCCTATGGGCAGCATAGAATCACTCTCATCTCATTCATCAGAACAAAACAGCACCACAAAACCTACATCTTCTCAGCCCAGGGAAAAAGCAGGAGGTGTTCCTTGGATTGCTTCATCCCCATCATCTAATGGACAGAAAAATTCAGGCCTTTGGACCACAAGTCCTGAATCATCCTCAAAGGAGGATGCAACAAAAACAGATGTGGAGTCTGACTGTCAGAGTGTTACATCCATTACCAGTCCAGAGAATGTGACTCCCCCAGTGGACCTCACCAAAAGAGGACTGTACAGTCTCTCTGGCATGAAAAGATCATCAGCTTCATCCATCAGATCAATCCCTTCTGAAGGTACATGGTACATTGCCTAATGTTTAATATATTTAACTCTGATTGAGGCAGCTAAAAACTCCCATCTAAATCTGTGGTATTTTCTGACCTCATTGAATTCCTACATATAGGAAAATGTCTTCCTACATCCAAGGAAGAACCTCTGGCACAGAATCTAGCACAGTATTATATTCCACAGTACTCAAATACCCAGCTCCAGAAGACATGAGATATCAATTTGTCAGGACTCCTTATTTGCAAAAAATAAGATAAAATAAATTAACTAACACAAACACAATAGATTTGTTGGGATTTATTTATTTTTTGTCCAAACCATTTTTGTCTGTTAAAAAATCTTGTACCTTGCAGGAGCTTGAAATTCAGAAACATTGTTTACAACCTTTCAGGTGGCAATGTCATAAAATCCCTGTTTTGTAGGTCTAGTTCTGTGTGATATGTGCAACAAAAATGACTGTGAGATTAAAATGTCCTGTCTGCCTCCATGAGGGTTAGTTGTGTACCAAGAAAAAAAAGGAAACAAATGCAGTTCATAATAGATGGTCATGTTTGTTAAAGGCATGAAAAGATTCCCCCCCCCCACTACTTTTGAGCTTTTGGGTTTCTGTGATGACAAGTTTCCATTGGGTGGAGGGAAGTTAGATAAGCAGAGGATATTTCTGCTATGCAGGCCGAATTTGGGGCATATTTTAAAAAAAATTACTTGTGGGAACTAGAGGACAATCATTAAATAGTAAATGATAACAATGCTTGTAAAGGTTATATGTATTTATAGAATTTGGATGGCACCAATGCTTTCTATTACTGATCTTTTAATGTACGAAGCCTTTTAAGGGGGAGTTTATAGATAAAAAGAAAGATGGCAAAACACCCCAAACTGAATAAAATCTGGAAAGAAACAGAAGATCTAAATCAATGAAAGATGAAGTTTCAGTAATTTCCTCTTGGCTAATGAGTCATATCTGAATGTTTTTCAGCAAGTCTTAGAACCTTTTACTTGTATATGTTCTAAGGGGGAAAAAACTTTACCCTACTGGTATTTACAGTAAAGTGTCTTTTGGCCAGTGATGAAATATCACACTGTTCCATTGTTCTGCATCATTGTTTCCAAATTTTCTGATAACTATCTTCCATTAAACTTCCTGATTCAGCATTTGCTTTTGTCTTATCATTCTTAGAATTAACTGTTGCTGAAATCTTCAAAGAGCTGATTAAAAGAGAGACTGCTATGATGCATGTTTTGCTTATGTAGTCTAGATTGAGGTAAGCAGCAGATGCAGATCATTGAGTCACTGCTTCTGCTGTAATGCAATAGTGTGGGAGGGGAAGATATTTGCAAGGCAGAAACAGTCGGCGGGTTGTTCCTTCTTTTCCCTGTAGCACCTCCACAGCTTATATCTCAAACTGTTTTCTCCATTTGGACAAAACAAGTTATTTGAACCAAATAATGGGCATCAATGTAATATTCTCCCCTGCCGATGCCTATCTCCTTGCATGGTAATTGAATTAGGTGGGAACACAAGTTCTCAGGCTTCTTTTTCTCACCACTTGTTCAGGACTGAAATAAAAGAAGCTCAAGGTGATTTCATGTGACCCTTTAGGACCTAAACTGGACCAAACCAAAGGTGTACCTCAGGGATGGGAACTGTGTGGTTTTCAAGATGTTGTTGGACTGCAACTCCCAGCATTCTTTGTCATTGGTTTTTCTTACTAGGTCTACAGTGCAACATGCAGAGGACCAGATTTTTTCCTATTCATAACCTGGTCCAACACCCTGTTCACAAGGAGGCTAACTAGTTGCCTATGACAAGCTCCCCAGGAGGACATAAGTATAACTCACTCTATCTCTGTTGTGTTCCTGAACAAGTCACATACAGAGATGTACCATCTCTGATACTGGAGGTGATGTACAGCTATTTAAACTAATAACTAGTAATGGACCCTAACCTCCATGAATTTATCTAATCCCCCTTTAAAACTAATTAATTAGCCACCACAAGATTATGGGACAGTGAATTCCATAGTTTATTTATCATTTTATGTATTGTCAAGTCTACGCTGATTTATATTTTGATTGAAATATTTTTATTAAAACACAACTTTTAGTAATATAAAATAACATATATCGGGGAAAGTACTACATCTACACATCTACCTCTATACAAAATACACAAAACACTACTTGCTCTAACATACTACATATATTAACAATACAGTGACAAAAAATGAAACAAGGAAAAAGCAAAAGCAAATGCATGTGACATCTAACTTATTAAATGATGTTTATAGTTATTAAATTCTTTAACTTCCTCTAAACAAAAATGTAAAATAAATGTCTTATTAATCCAAGCTACTGTTTTTGAAATACTAAAATTTCTATTTCCTTCCCAATATTTTCCCACGAAGCCATTTATCAATTCCCATTATTTTTAAAAATTACTAACTGATCTTTCTTTAATCAAATTAAACAATTTATCAGTTTCTGCAAAATCATAAAGTTTTAGCAACCATTCTTCTTGTGAGAGAGTATCAACATCCTTCTTTTGTGATAAGGCAAGAACAGTAAGGCAAATCTCCTCCATGCACTTATATTCCGATTTATGACAATCCTGTCATAGCATTTTCTTAGCAAGATGTATTCATGAGAGTGCATGAATTGGCCATGGTCATTCAGTCGGTTTCTGTGATAGAGTAGGGATTAGAACCCTGGTCTCCCAGAATCCTAGTCCAGCATTCAGATCATTGCACCCTGCTATCTTAATTATGTGTTTTGTGGGGAAAGTATTTATCTGGCTCAATTTGGCTATCTTTGTTATTTAGGTAATAAAAGCTGCAGTGGGTCAGTACAGAGTTTAGCTTCTTTGGTTTCTTTGGATGCTAAGGAAACAACAAAGACACCAGAAAACCCAGACCTGCCTCCAAAAATGTGCAGAAGACTGCGGTTGGATACAACATCGAGTAATGGCTATCAGAGGCCAGGTTCTGTGTAAGTTGTTTTTTGTTTGTTGGTATGTTTTTAAAAAATTCTTACCTTCAAAAGAATATCTCTAAACTTGAAATACTTTCATATATTTCAGTGTAGCAGCAAGAGCCCAGCTGTTTGAAAGTGGTTGCTCACTCAAACAAACTTCCTCAGGAAGGTAAGGTGTACTTCACAATATATATCCTACCAATATTCCATATAATATTTTTAATATAAAATACTTTTTTTCTGCTATGCAGTCATGAAGGCTTGTAACTCCTTTTGAAAAATCATACTTTAGAGTCTACCTAACTATGGCCCTCTTTAGTTTACTTTTTAACTATAATCCTCATACAGAATGCAAATTTGGAATTGCTTTATCCCATTTCAAGCTGAGGCCAGAGTCCTCCACATTCAAGTTAACTCTCCAGATGGTTCTTTCTGCAAATTTTCCAGCATTTCCTCAATGTTTGGGTGAGGGGGAGAGAGCTAGTACAGTAATTTGGAAGGAAGCATCACAAGGGGTAGGAGAAGTCTTAATGGGTCTTTTTCCTTCATTTGAACTAGGTTTCTGTGATGGCCAGAAAACATGGGTGTAGTGGTGTTCTTGTATATGTGTTTCTGAACACCATCACCCCGTCAATTTATCATCACAGTGATTGTGTAAATTAAGCTGAGCCGGGATTGGCTTGGAGTCATAAAATGAGCTTCTGTGTAGAATTTGTAGGGGGTACTTTTCTTTTCTAGTCTGATACTCTAACCCTGAGATGTGTAAACCACAGCCCTTGGGCTAGTTACAGCCCTGAACCACATTACTTTCATTTCTGATTACTCCTCTGTGTGGATGTGGATGAAAACACAGTTCCAACTGGGACAGCGGCCTCATTCTGAATCACTATGGGCTGAAAGAGATAAAAAATCTCTCACAGTGCCTAGCAATCCCATCTCTGGGATTGCAGTTTTTCTACCAAAGTAGTAGCAAAGGAACAGCACTCCTGGAGCATATTGTTAGAAGAAGAGCTTTCTCTTTCTCAGCAATTCCTAGCAAGAAGGAAGGGGACTTGTAAACCACCTTCCACTGAAGACTGAAATGTGGGAACCCTGTAGTGTGTGCAGAGCTGTCCACATGGGCCAAAAGGCTCGTGTCTCCCCCCCCCCCCCCGGCCTCATGATGTCCTGTTCGGACAACTCAGGCCAATATCCCTGGGCTGGGCTTGGCATGTTCTATCTCAGGGCAAAGGGGCCGAGACCCACAGTTTGCTGCAGAGTTTTTAGGAAACTCCACAGTGGCACCCAGCAGACCAGATGGCTCCATGCATCCCTTACCTTCCTCTGGCATCGCCTCTACTGCGAAGAGCCCCATCACCATATGTGACATGGAAGTGCACCTAGCCACATGGGTTAAACCACGTGCCCCATTTCCACATCAGATGTGACAATGGGGATCTTCTCAGTAGAAGTGGCAGTGGAGCAAGATAAGGGGCATGTGGAGGTAGCAGGTCCATGGTGTGGCTGCAGGTAAGCATGTAAACGCCCACATGTCCCTACAAGCAGCTCAGGGACCAATATGTATTAGGACCTGGCCCATTAGCTCAGCCCCTGTGTTCACCATTTATGAGTTTGGGGCATGGGGGAGATTGCATGTGATGAGAGCCAGGTAGTACTGTGCCCTCTGGACCCCACCTAATACTGAATTGACTACTTTGGTCCAAAATAGCAATGCTCACCTGATCTAATCACTACATCACAGTGGAAATAAAAATCCATGTGTTCATTTTGCATCAGATATCTTCCTTCTCCCTCCTACTCTTCTTTCTACTTTATTATTTCACTTCATGGCTCTGTACTCAGACTGCCTGTGCCTTCTCCTGCTTTTGAGGAAAGTATTGACAAGAGAGAAGTGTGCCTTTTTTTCCACTGATAATGCCAGTAAAGTTGGCAGGGTTAACAGACATCCCACCTTCATCTTTGTCAGAAGGCTAGGTGTTAATAACAAGTAGAATGAGTGAGAGGCTGACAGGAAAGGAGGAAGAAATCTTCAGCCAGACTTCCTTTTGCAGCAGTGAAATATTCAGACAAGGCTGTGCAACTGACCATTATTGTGAACCAGTTCTATTGCTTTGTCCCAAGGGTAACAACTGCATGGGCATCATATGGAAATAACTTTTGGCTCTTTTTGGACCTACAGGCAGGCTGAGCTTACATCAGCCTTAACATTATTGTTTTAAATATCGGTAGATATGGCATCTGTTACATTTTGGCAATTTGTACTATACTGAGCAACTCCCTCTCCTTAAAAAGGGAAGTGTATGTGTGAGAGAGGGCAAACAATAGAGAACTAATAATATTTGCTGCTGTTTCCTTCAGTTTCTTACCTTCTTTTACTTCTCTTTGTCCATTCTGAAGGATGAGATTTCAGATGCATTGTGTACCTTGGATTCTATGCACTTTGGAATGAAGGGGTAGCATATTGGACTTTGAGTTGTGAAAACTCCAGAAATCATGACGATTACAGGATAACATTGAGCTAGCCCTGTTTAAATATTTGAAAGGATGTCATATTGAGGAGGGAGCAAGCTTGTTTTCTGCTGCTCCAGAGAACAGGACCCGGAACAATGGATGCAAGCTACAGGAAAAGAGATTCCACCTCAACATTAGGAAGAACTTCCTGACAGTAAGGGCTGTTCGACAGTGGAACACACTCCCTCCGAGTGTAGTGGAGTCTCCTTCTTTGGAGGTCGTTAAACAGAGGCTAGATGGCCATCTGTTGGATTTCCTGCATGACAGGGGGTTGGACTGGATGGCCCGTGCAGTCTCTTCCAACTCTATGATTCTATGATTCTAGCCCAAAATTCACTAAGATTGGTTCCCAACACAGTTAAAATTCAGTTATAGATAACAATATAATAAGGGGGTACATTGGTAAGTGGTGAGGGTGCCATCTTTATGATCTCCTATCAATCTAGATTGATCATGATCAGAGTTTGGAAAAAATTAATTTTTGACCCACAACTTCCAGAATCCTTCAGCCAATACCTTTTCCACACTCTGGTCCTGAGAATGAAACAGAACAAAACTTAATGAAATTGTCACTTTATTTCTTGGCGGAATTACAGGAATCAAATGATATGAATAATACTTGAAAAGATAAATAACAAGGATGATTGCCCTAGTATTTGAATGTGTTGGATTCTAATCCTGTTACAAGCTGTAGGACAATGTGAACTTTCAGTTAGCGATATAATATTCCTGCATTCAAATGTGAAGGCCAGTGAGCTTTATTTTGCAGGTTGAAGGACAGAGTTAGCTCCTTAGAAATACAGGAGCAAGGGAGTTGGCTGGGAAACAGGGCAGAAGCAGGTGAGAGGTAAAATGCAGGAGATAGGAATACTTTGTGAAATTACCACAAAGTATTCTGAAGGGCTTTTGTTTTCTGCCCACTCTTATTCCCCTTTCTGTTTTCTCATCTGATTCTATATTCCATGTTCTGTATTCCCATCTGATGAAATATTCAGGAGTCCACAAACACTTTGCTAGAAATTTCTTTTTCTCATTCTCAGAGGTGCTACAGTATTCCCTTATATCCCATTTCTGTAGTTAGACTACCTAAAAAAATTAGCTCATACCATGATATGTGGGTTCAAATTTGAGGGCAACCACATTTTCCCTAAGATCAGGTCAGCAAATCAGCTTCAATCTGTGTTTTCACAGTTTTGAAATTCCTTACAGACTGCTTTAGGCTGACTTTCAAAACCAGAATTTAGCAGTATATGTCAGTGCACTAGATGCTTAAAATTAAAGGGGTAGGGATGAATAATACGGTAATACCTTATATTTCAATATGGCTGAAACTTGACAGATGTTGACCTGGCTGGAGTCTGGATTGAGTGCTGTTAGTCTCTTCTTCTAAGCCACTATAAATTTTAAGAAGGAAGAAATATAGTGGAAGCAAAAACTATCCATTTCTCAAGAACTACAGCTCATCATTCATGGGCTTATGCTGTTTTAACCTTGCAATAGTTCTGGGAGTTCAGATCAGTCTCAGGGTGATTGTAGATTTCTCAAGGCACCTAGTGAACTGGATAGTTGTGGCTGAGTATATAATGTGGTGTATTTTAACTGCATTGCAGTTACTGTAATAGTGAGAGAATCATAGCTGCGAATCTCTTTAAGACAGTAAAAAAATAAAATAAAACACTACAGGTTTGATCAACAGCCATTCATGAATCACCAGGTCTTTGCAACCAGATGTCAACATAGTAGAAAGGAAAATGCTGTGTTGGTCAGTTTTTTCTAATATGCTGTTTTAGATAATCTTTTTATTTTATTTTAACTTCCTTAAGCGATTCTAGAGTTGGGGAGGGGTTGTTTTTGCAGGCTGTGTGTGTGTGTGTGTGTGTGTGTGTGTGTGTGTGTGTATGAATTCAGTTAGTTGGCTAAGAAGTCCAATGTCTATTCCTTAATTAAGATTAAGAGTTCAGGAGTAGTTCTCTCCCCAGTATATGAGTCCCCATACAACTACACCACAACTGGCACTGACAATTATAATAATGCTAGCAAGTTATTCTTAATGTAGTATTGGAAACCAGTTTCAATTCTGATTAGGAGCAAATGCTCAAAAGGTGAACATCAGAGCTAACAGAATCTTTACACATAGTTAAGACTAGTAGGAAAAAAGTAGAGAAAATTGCTGTGTGAAGGACAAGGACTGGGATGTTAATAAAGGGGCAGGATGTGCTATGTAGATTACTTACAGAAACATTTCATTAAAACTATTTTAGTACCAGTACATTTACTAGAATGTCCTTCTTGTTATAGACCTTTTGTCTATATTAATGCAAACTGTGCTTTTTTTTTTCCAGACAAGCCAAGGCCATGTATTCCTGTAAGGCTGAACATAGTCATGAACTCTCTTTCCCACAGGGAGCAATATTTTCCAATGGTAAGATGCAACAGGTTTCATTATTGTTGTAGCAAAAACAGTAGTCCAGTGACGTTTTACAATCCAGTTATATCTTATATCTCTTTGCTGTATTTGATGCAACATACTTAACACAGCTACCCCGTGGTAGTGATTCTAGTTGTGCTGGTGCATGTGTGTTTAAAGTGTTCCCATATGAGCCTGCCGGAGCTTTAACATCTGCAGTGGAGACAGTTCTCTCTATTCCACTGCCTTCATGGGCATATTTGACAGGAACATAGAGAAGGGCTTCTCTGTAGCTACTCCCACAATTTCAAACTCCCTACCTAGGAAAGCTAAGATGGCACCTTATTTTTTGTCCTTTTGGCTGCAAGTTAAGACTTTTCTTTTCCAGAAAGCCTTTGGGAACTGTTTTCTAACAAATAAAGGGGGGATTTTGTTTTAAAATAATGTTTTTAATTCTGCTGCCATTTAATAATAATAATAATAATAATAATAATAATAATAATAATAATAAATTTTTATTTCTATCCCACTATTCCGTGATGATCAAAGCAGCGTACAGATAAAATTCCAATACAAGATTACAAACATAACAATACTGTTTTCATCTTAGTTTTGTGTGCTTTTAACTACTGTATATTCTCCACTATAAGTCTTCTTCATGCATAAGTCAAGGTCAGGTTTGGGGACAAAAATTATGGATTTTATATGACCCATGGATGACTTGACAGTAAAATTTACGGGCATGGAAAGGAAAACAATGCTAAAGAACTTACTAAATTCCATCAAGCATAACTGTTTGTGTTCACACTAAGCGCTGGATGGATGAGAGAACAGAAGGATGTCGGTGTTTTCAAGACAGATTATGCTCTTGCCTTTTACCAGGGGATGTTTCCTTTTTTAATAAGAGTGAAAGCACAGTACTTACATTGACCCATTGATACGGTTTTTTGGGTCGATTTTTTTCACTACAGTTTCTAGACTTATGCATGAGTATATACAATATATGCAGTTTTATTGTATACTTTGCCTTTTCGTAAGCTGCATAGAGTCCCAGTTTGGGAGAAGGACAAAATATAAATAAAGGGAGGGAGGGAGGGATCCACTGATACATGGATGGATGGGAAAGTACATATGCAAGACTATTACACTTGTTGTTTTGTTGTTGTTGTTGTTGTTGTTCCTATTGTTGTTACTGAATTTAAAAAAACAGGCATCCAAGAGACAGTAGAAATATTAGAAGAAAGTAATACACACTTATTCCATTTCCTTACAGTGTATCCATCTGTGGAGCCAGGATGGCTAAAAGCAACATATGAAGGCAAAACAGGACTCGTTCCGGAGAATTACGTTGTCTTTCTCTAGTAGTAGTTAGCAGACAGCAGTATCTTCATGGTATCCATGGTAACAAGCAATAAGCACTATGATTTTTTTTAATCTGACACAGATGCGAGGATCTGCCAGGTAGCCCTGCGTGTGGTAGATTTCCTTCGACTTCTGCAACTGCAGATTATGTAGCTTCTTACAAGTGGAACAGAATCTAATGAAAACAGACAACAGGGTTTGTGTTTTGTTTTGTTTTTAAAATTATCTGAGTTTTGAAACAGAATATGGTACTTTTTTCTGTTATCCACTATTAGTAACTAGAAATTCTTAAAAGAAGTCCTATCAGCCAAAAGTAAGAAACTGAAAATAAAAGATTGGCAAATTGGGTTTTCACTCCGCTGCCAATTTATTCTCAATTGGTCCCAACCATTTCAAGGAAGTCTTTGCTTTAAATAGCTACCTAGATGCTTTGGAAATGGTCACAATTTGCAAATCCAATGTATGTCACATGTAGGGCTGCAACACCCATTAATTTGAACACTGTTTAATTAATGTATGTGATTTCTGTTTTAAAATGCATTTTTATGCAGTATGTATGTGTGCATTGTTTTCCTTCACTAGTTTGTGCTTTATCCCTATAATTATTAATAAATTATATTTATACTGTCTTTCACCCAGAAATATTGTACTCCTAAACCAGACGCCAACCACATAGGTTATGGCTTTGTATTTTATTTATAGTTTTTACCTTTGGCCTTCACAATGGACACCAGTGGAATAATTTATTCCAAATAAAATAATAAGAGCTTGAAATTTCAGGGATCCAAAAGTGACAAGGCATTAATGATGTTAAGCCTTAAATAAGAGCTATTACTTCTCTGCCAGTTGTTTGACATGTGAAACTGTGTTTAAGCTCTTGATCTTTCTCTGGCAAATTTGTCCAGTAGCTTATGAAAAAGGTAATTTTAAGTTACCCCATCTCCTCCTCCCATTAAGCATGTATTATTTCATTCCATTCAACATATAAAAGTCAGCCTTGTTACTTTTGGAGCACTGTTTCTTCTGCTGAATGGAGACCTGGCCTTCTGCCCTTGAGTTCACATGTCTTGTTTTGTAAGCTATGTATTCTGAAAGTTCTTTTCATAACTAATATGATTGGAGTGTCAGTAAAATTAAAATATTTGGTCATTCTATTATTGAAGCTTTTGGCAATGAATGTGAGATGTGCTGATATTACTTGAGTACTTTTTTGCCTTACCAGATCCCTTTTAGGAGATTCCAGTCTGTCATTCACATACAGTACCAATGATGCTTTCCAAGAGAGATGCACAGAATCTTTCCTTATAGTACTGATGCATACATCCATCGCCAGCGATTAAATGTATAGAAATTATTTGATGTGCATGCACACAAGGAAATCCCTGAGTATGAAGTAGCTTGGACAAATCTGCCATCTCACTACCACTTAGGGAATGTCTTTGTCTAATTCTGCAGCTGTCCTGTCCCACCCTGCAGGAACAGCAAGAGAGCAAAACAGTTTGAGATCAGGGCTGGTTCGGACTTGTAGGTTTACTGAATGAAGTAATCCACCCACCTTTAAAAAAGGCCTAATTAAATGTTTCTCTGGATCAACTTCTAATACTTCATGATGAGGCAACCACACCTGGCAAAAATGTTCTCAGATTATACTTGCACCCATTCCCATGCCATTTTTCTTAACCTGGTTGCTGCTGGGGCCACAAGTAGTTTCCTGTGCAGTATAGCATAGCACAGCTATGTCACCCACACAAAAAAGGCTTGGCTCTGAACCATGCAAGGAGCCCCTTCATCAATTCATTTCCTGCACTGTTTTGAAATTCACATGGGTTGTCTTCTCAGCAACAGCCTTGTGGCAGTCATAAAAATACAAGGTTTAAGACTATTATAGTTTGCAGCCATCCACGCCAAATAAAAGACTGGCCTGAACATGGAAAACTATATTTTTGGACTGAGATTTACAGAACTCCCCAGTTTATGGCTGTGCTGGCCGAGCGATTTGGGTAGCTGTAGTCTAAAGAAGTAACTTCCTCAAACTATGGCCATAATTTAGCAGTATGACATATGCTTTGCAGTTTTAATCCCACACATTTTGGGTTGGTAGTTGTCCTGTTTCTGAAACCCTGAGAGTTCCTGCCACTATAGATACTATTATATATCAAGTAGACTTACAGTCTAAGCTGGATGAAATAATGATCAGACTCTAGAGAAGGCAGCTTCTTATATTTGTGTGAGGGGCCAGTAATAGGGTTCAGTAAATCTCCAGAGGTTCCTGCCAATTTTGTAGTGCAAAAGCAGAGTAATTTTTTAAGCATTTGACAGGTGCCTGCCAAATTCATTACCTAACATGTAGGATAAATCATACATATTTGCCATCCTGCCCCCCCCCCACACACACACACACACCTCTCATAAAAAAGACAGCGATCGCCAACTATCCTTGCTTATGTTTTCTGCATTTCCTAAAAAATTCAGAAGGTATATAGTGATGTCCCACTATTTGTAGTTTTGATAAATGAAGAGTAGATCTTATGGTTAGTTGTGGTGAGTTTTATTTCTAGAGATGAGTGTTGATGGTGCTGAGCCAAAAATTACAGCTGATAACACATTTCCTATACCTCACTTAACATCCTGCCAGCAAAATGTGCGTTCAAGACAAAGTAACTACTAGGCAGCTCATATTAAGAAATCACCTTTGGCTGATAAGCACAGGGCCCTTAGTAAAGATGCAAAGTGCTGGGTAGCAAGTCTGTCTTACATATCTTTGACATCTGTTGAAAGTACTCAGAGGTAAGGATTCACCATCTTATGAACATACATCTGTTTTGTTAAGGTGACCTCAATTTTTAAAGGCATTTTGGTACGAGTAGCATTTGCATTCTAATTTTAAATTAATGGTTGGGTTTGGAGCTCTTTGATCACAGAGGTGTGTGTAGCAGGGAATTGTGATTAACCTTCAGAAGCCCACTTTGATTTCCCTCTAATCAAAGTTTGGGTTGTATTTGTGGTAGTTCCAGGTAAATGTGAAAGTTGAAAAATAATTATAGATCTCTGTATTGAACATGGGTGTAACAGTACAAAGGAAAGAACACTGGGTCAGACAGGATTTTGCAGGTGCAACATGGTATGTGCCACGTGTCATCAGTCTGTCAGTAGAAATGTGATATTTTGAATCTTGTCTCACCTGCTGAAGACTTTGAAGGATTGAAGGAAATCCTTTATAGCAAGATTGAAGGGGAAAAGCACTTTTTTATGAAGTTTATGATACCCACAATATTGTTAGTCCCACAGTGAATGACAGGAAGGTCTCTGGGATGCAGTTTTATAAGGGCCGGATTCTATATTCTTAGAACGGACACCCTTGTCTTGTCTTGTCTTACCTTACATTGTTTTGTTTGTGTAACTGATTCAGTGCTGCACAATTGGTTTATTTCAGGGTTATAAATAATGCCAAGTAGACCCAGAAACTACCTCCCTTTCTTTTCCCTGCGAGAAACTATGGATACATTAATATTAATCACTTTCTTCCAAAGCTGAGTTCCTTTTAAAAAACGGGGGGGGGGGATGTATTCAAACTTAAATCTAATTAAATTCAGTGGATCTACTGTAAGCATGGCCCAAGCCCTCCACAAGCATTCTACCACCTCATGGACAGAGGACAGGATTGTTATATGTAGCCCAGTTCATATTCCATGCACAGAATGTTGCTCTGTTCCCAACATCCACACATACAGTGTTATAGATGGACCATATAACATGCATGATCCTTCTGAAGGTTGCACAGGAGCTACTCTGCCCTATTAGCATATTCAGCAAAGTGAGTAAATACCCAAATTAAGCTTAAATACAGCTAATTATATGTTATCTACAAATACATACTTGATAGATAACATATAATTAGCACTTAATGGTTGTGATAATCAATGCTTTTAATGTCAGATAATACAATTTGAGACAGCCTTGCTTTCCATGGTGTGCACAGACATTTTCCTTGGCCTCATGTGAAGCAGAATTTGTAGGGTTTGGAAGTATTACTAAAACCTGTGTATGCTGATCATACACATGATAAGCAGTAACCCTACTTTCAGAATATTGAAAACAATATTTTATTACTGCATAGAAACTGATTGTGAATGCTGTGTTTCGATTTTTGATTAAGTTTGGATAGAACTTGGTAATTACAGTGAAAGCAAAGGGGAAGATGGTGGGAGGATATAGAAAGCCAGTGTATGGCTAAAATATTATTTGTGTTAAGTCAAATCTACCAAGCACACTTCAGCCACTAAACAGAAAATAACTGAATCTGTGATCACATAATTTCTTGCTCATGCAAGTCATTCTGGACAGAAGTGAGATCTATGGTAGCAAAGAAATGTGCGTCATCCTCCTCCACTGGGGAATGAATAGGAAATTCTCACTGGCAAAAACATTTTCTCAACATTCCTAAATTCCTGCTGGATCAAGGCAATGTTCTAAACCAGGAAGTGAGCACAAATAAAGATGCAGCATAGTCAAGTTGAATTCAACTAACATCAAACTCCTGAACTGTTGTTGTTGGTTTTTTGTTGCTGCTGCTGCTGCTGCTACTGCTTCTGCTTTTGTTGTCAGGGAAATTCTTTTGTGGTTCTTCCTTCTTCTAACAGTCACGTTTCTTTGCCCAGTTGCCACTACATATGACTGCTGCTGTTGCTTGGCCTGGCTTATTGACAAGAGATATTCAGATTATTCTGATTACCCATGGAAATGAATCCTTTGTTTTCCACCAAAGGTGGAAAGAGGGTTATTGCAAACATATGCACACACATACACTCATTGTGCATATGTTTTCTAGCTGGCTTGCAAAAAAGTATACTTGAACTTATTGAGGAACTTTCAGCTAAACTTCCTAAGTGGTGGCACAGACTGGCTGTGGTTTTTCTAACCAATGTGTTAGGTCCTCTTCCCCCCTGTAATCATTCCTGCCAGTTACTAAAAAGGAAAATATAATATTGTCCCGTGCATGGCAGCATTTCATAGTTTTTACGATATACCTCTTGACAGCTGGTCCTTTTTGTTTTGTCTTGCAATGTTTGGTTGTCCTGGATGGCAGACAAAAAATTTTGGTCAAGATTTCAAAATGCCAACACTACCTTCAAACCTTCAGATTCAATGAAGATGTAGCCGATGACATCTGTGGGTTTCATTTAATTTTTTTTTAAAATTGTGGTACTAAAGTTTTATATTTGGATATTAGTTTGTTACTTTAAACTGAGATTCTGCATTCAATAACACTACACAGTGAAATATAAGAAGATATGGTAAATAAATTATAGATTTTTGTAGTATCCTCTTTTGTTAATTATCTGTATCTGTACATATATGGATGTAAATAATAACCAGTGTGGAATATCTGGTGAATTTTGCTACTACCAGTTAACTGTGCATTAATTTTACACTAAAGAATGTAAAATATTTAAAAGAATTAAACTTACCTATTGTTTCTTTTGGTGTTTGCATTCACTAATTTTATTCATCCAAGTGTAAGCAATCTATTGCTCTTATTTTATTCTAACACCATGGGAGGTTATAAATTCAAACTACAGGAAAAGAGATGCCACATAAACATTAGGAAGAACTTTCTGACAGTAAAACTGTTCGACGGTGGAATACACTGCCTTGGAGTATGGCGGAGTCTTCTTCTTCTGAGGTTTTTAAACATAAGGTGCACCTGCACTGAAGAAATGCCCCAGTCTGAGACCACTTTAACTGCCTTAGCTTAATGCTGTAGAATTTTGGGAACTGTAGTTTTGTGAGACATTTAGCCTTCTCTGCCAGAGAGCTCTGGTGCCACAACAAACTACAGAATTCCATAGCACAATCATAGCAGTTAAAGTGGTGTCAAACTAGATTATTTCTTCAGTGTGGTTGCAGCTATAGGCTGGATGGTAATCAGCTGGGTGTGCTTTGACTGTGTCTTCTTGCATGGCAGAAGATTGGACTGGGTGGCCCTTTCGGGCTCTTCCAGCTCTATGAATCTATGATTCAGTACAATCTTCCACTGAGAATGCCTTGGGGAAGGGTGCTTCTGATGGGAAGAGAAGTTAGTAAACATGCTTTGTTTTTAGTGCCTTCATGATGCAGACATTACACTGCCTGAGGATACTATAGGAGCCTCACCCTCCTGCCCAGTTCTCCATGTGCAGGATCTAAATGTAGTGGCAGTTCAAAAGTGACTTGCAAGGGACAGCATGAGAAGATGTCAAGTTAGCATAAGAGACAAGAGGCAGGTTAGCTTCTCAGCTGTGGTAAGATATGGCTGGGGGCAGGAGAGTGAGCCTTCTAACTCAGTCAAATGGCAGCTGTGACACTGGGTACCTTATAGACTGGGGAGAGGGAGTTAGATCTTTTAGGTATTGTTGAACTGCAGCTCCCATCAAGAATAGCTACTACAGCAAATTGGGAGATATGCTGGGTACTAGGAGTTTCAGTTCAAGAATGTCTGGAGAACAACAGAATTCCCAATCCTGTAAACATCATAAAACAACCAAAATAATAACAGCCAATGTAGGCAGAATAGAATAAATGCCATATGTTCCCTGCAGCTTTTACCTGCTGCAAGATCTGCTGCTACTTTCTGAACCCTTGAAGCTTTATACTGAGTGAATATAGTCCTTATACTAGATTTTCAAGGCAATGGGCACTCATTCCAAGAAAGTCTATTATCTAGGTAGGGTTGCAGGCAATTATCAGATGTAGCTGGATCAGACTGTTAAACCAAGTTATTTAAAAGGCCACGTCTGGAAGAACTCCCAGACTGCAAGCCTGGGTCAAAGTGTTAATGTTAAGTAAGGGTGGAACCACTTTGTTATTCTCCAGACTGATTTCAGGTGAGATAAGATTATCCATGTACTGTAAATTCTGTTAAAATTCTGAGTGCCATTCCAGATTCAATCTGCTGTTTGAATCTTCAAATGGAACCCATAACAACCAAGCAAGCCTTGCTGTGTATGCATGAAAAACTCACACACTCAGGCAAGAGGCTGCTAAGCATGAAGCAATCAATGCCTTTTTTGAACACTGAACAAAAACATGTGGCAGATAAATACATTCTTGCACCATCAGGCACTTTCAAACTAGCAAGGGTTGGCCTTTAAATGAGGTCTAATTTAGATATTAAAGTGCCCATATAGACAGGCTAAAATAAGGCTGCTTTGGGTCACTTTGGAGGTATGCTGTTTAAATGATGCGTGCGTTGTAAGAATCCGGAAGCCGCAGCAAAGCCATGCTCCAATCCTTAGGACTGGAGCATGGCTTTGACATGGCTTCCAAACTCTTAGGACACATGCATCATGTAAACAGCATACCTCCAAAGTGACCCGAAGCAGCTTTATTTTGGCCTGTCTGTATGGGGCCAAAGTTTGTATAGACTTTTTAACATGTTTTAGATTTTAATGTATCTATTTTAGCTTTTGAAATTGTTTTGAAATTGCTTTTTAAATTTTACATTTATACATTTTAATACTTCTGAATTGTTTTTAAATTGTATTGTTTTAAATGCGCTGTTCACCACCTTGAGTCCCTATATTGGAAGAAAGGTGAGATATAAGTAAATATCATCATCATCATCATCTGCAGAAAGGATTTACATGGCTTCTGCCACAGGCAACATCAATTCCCTTGTGGATTCCATAGATAAATCTCAAAATGGACCAATAGACTCATCCATTTCAGTTCATGCAGAATACATGAACAAAGGTGGGGAAATACATAAACTCTGCAAAATCAGTAAAGCAAGCTCCTATTTCAGGCTAGGGAACCCTTTACCATTGTATTTTCCCATTGGTCATGTGGAATAGAAACTGTAAAATATTGGGAATGTTAAAGTTCCCCACCACTGTCTCTGGACTTGCTGGGGGGGGGGGAACCAGGCCTAAATCCTATTGTTCATCTCAGCTAAAGCAGACCTACTAAATCAAGTGTTCAATGGTAAGTAGTTTGTACTTAGGTGAATCCCATAGCTTCAATGGGTCTACTCTAGTGTGGACTACCAATAGAATTCAAGCCCAACGTTTAGCCTTGGTAACTTCAATAACAAGAATGGAATTTATAAAATAGAACTTGGGTTTTGTCTAGAAAAATCTTATAATGATAAATGAAAAACTACAACACTGGGATTGCAGGTATTACTGTTTATTACTGGTAGTTAATGCAACTGGCACAGGCTATGTTCAGTGGACTGAAATTTAAAAGATGGAGTAAAGAATTTCACAAAACATTCAACTCATCTATGGTCATCTGAGGCCACATCACAGCTCAGTGGCATATTATTTTCTGTGAAAGCAGTAAAATGTTTCTGAACATAGTGTGAAATCATCTCACAATTAATTTGACAAAAGGGCAGATTTTATGTTCTTCATATTCTAGGAAATTTACTGAGGCTATAATCCCTTGTTCATGGATTATTGACATTAATAAATTAACCAGCATGAGAGATTATCACACCAGAGAAAATGACGGGAGCATACTGTGATGCTCCTGTCACTATCGTGCTTGTGTGCTAAAATTATCAGACAATGTTGCACGAAGCCGCCATAATCCCATTGTTATTGTCTTAATAAAGTAATTTTACAGCCTCTTTTTATTCACAGAAAGTCCCATGAATAAAGCAGCCGTAGAATTCCTCTTTATTCACCTGATGATGATGGGATTATGGTGACATTGCACGACGTCATCTGATAATCTTAGCACACTAGCGCAATAGTGATGGGAGCATACCGGTATGCTCCTGTCACTTTCCCTAGTGTGATAATCTCCATGGTTAATGGCAATGCTGACCATAACTCCAATGATTTTTAGCATGGCCAGTGGCTATGCTGGCTGAAGATAATGGCAGTTTTAGCAGAAAACATTTGGAATACTAGGTTGGGGGTGGTGGTCTAACACATTTTTGTACACTGCTGGTGTCTAGTGTCGAGTGTGGGTCCAAAAGACCTGTAACAACTTTGAGAGGTGAGGGGCAGTTGCTCACAGAAGTTCCTTTTAGAGAACCAGCTGTATAATTTTTGAATTGGTAATACTAAATCTAAGGATTTTTTGGTAAGATTCCAGAGAAAAGCAGATCTAAATGACTTGTGATTCTTCGCATTTTCTGGAATAAGTGAAACATGCCTCAAATTTTCTTTTCTTTCACCTTTGTTTGTTCAGCATGCAGTTATCACAGAGTGTATAGTTGCCTCCACAATAGATTTTTTTTGTAAAAAAATCCACCATGTGGTTTGTCTTGATGTGACATACTGTGTACCAATATCTGAGAAAGCCAGCATGGTGTAGTGGTTTGAGTATTGGACTATGACTCTGCAGACCAGGGTTCAAATTCTGACTCACCCATGTAAACCCACTGCAAGTCATACTCTCTCAGCCTTAGTGGATGGCAATGACAAGCCCCTTCTGAAGAAACTTGCCAAAAATCCCCATGATAGGTTTGCCTTAGGGTTGCCATAAGTCAGAAATGACTTGAAGGCACACAACAACAACAACAACAACAAACCAGTACTTGAGAGTATTCCCTGTGAAATAGCCTACAGACTATTAGGAGCTGGTTTATACCATGTCACTATGGGGATATCTAACCCAGCATTTTCTGACTGTCACTATCTAATACCTGCTCCTTTTAGTTTGCCTTTCTTCAAGCTGAGTCCATATATTCTACATGTTTTGACTGCAACTTCCATTACCCTTGCCATTGACCATGCTGGCTGCGAATGATGGCTTTTGCAGATAAAAACATCTGGATGGGCCATAGTTGGGGAAGGCAACTCTGACAAGCTGCTAGGGACTGAAACTGGGTGTCTTCTTCATGTGAACTTGGTCCCTTTGTGTGTAAAATGCAGGAAAAACAGCCACATGAGCAGACATCTTTCTGCAAGGTGCCTGGATTCCGATGGGAGCAGCCACAGAGTCAGAGTGGCTTTGCTGCAGCAGGATTGTTCTGCTTCCTTTTCACAGCATGCTGATCTGTGGGTCCAACTGCAAAAATGGCAGCTGGATTGTTTTCCAATTGAAATACTGCTTTAAATTCTTCAGTGGTGGTGTCAAGACTCCTGGCTTTCCATTGTCCTTCCACTAACATAATTCAGATACATAACTAACCTAGCAGGAGACCCTTTGCCAAAGAGCATGGTGTACTTTTTGATATATAAACAGCAAAGGGCTTCATGGGAGCTTTCAGTGACCTTCGCCGTCTGTACTAAAAGGAATCTTTTTATTCTCTCTGTCTCTTTTTTAAAAAATAAAAATAAAAATCTGCCAACGTAAGAGACATTCATTAATGAAGATTTACTGTGTTACAGTATACTTCACATGCCATTACCAGCAATGTATTTGGGTCTCCTTATAAGGGGCTGGAGTCCAGCCTGGAGGAAAGAAATACACACATATTCCTGCTGTTCTTATGTCCTTGCTTTTCTTGGGAGCCTCCCACATTAGATTCATAACTGAAGATGACATATTTTATCTGAGAATGTTTTACCGGAGGAATTCCAAATAAGTATATATTTTGTATGCTGGGTTTTTTCCCCCTGTGAGTATATCAACAGGCATAAAAAATCTGTGCAGGAGCACAGCTACAATGGCCAATGCAGTAAGATAGTTGTCACTTCAACGAACAGGGAATAAGAGATCACAGAGAAAATGTGTGCTTCAATGGAGTGGCACAACTGTGTTTTTGCTTTGCTAACAGCTTCCCAAAGTAGTTTGGTAATTTTAAACCATACCACTGGAGACAGAATATGATTCAGTTGTATGGGTTTCTCTTACTATGAGAGAGGGAAATGTCCATGATATGAAGAGGTGCTCATCATGCAAATTGGAATGTTTGGTCCCATTTTGCAAAATACACTTCTGCTGTCTTTATTAACTGGGCACAGTGATGTGGGTTTGACAAGTTCATATCACCTTTGCATTGTTTAAGAGTGCAGTGTTGCAAATATAAACTGGCACTTGCTTGGAAGTTGCCAATCATTCACTCAAATCTCATCCACTCAAGTAGGACATTTCAATCCCCTCGGCACATTTTGTTGTAGAATCCACACAGGACCAGGCCTTCATTGGACATAGTCTACAATATTATCGCCTGAATAGTTATAAACAATGTTTTGGCCACTTCCCGTGTACAGTATTTTGTTTTTAAGGACTAAAAAAATGGCTACAGTAAAGTTTTCAAAAGAATGGCATTGCATTCCCCCCCCCCAGCTCTTTTTTTTTTTTTGTTTTTTTTTTGTTTTTTTTTTTGTTTTGTTTTTTTGCCAATGTAATGTATTAAGACAAAAATGCCCTATGTTTTGTTTTGTTTTGTTTGCAAAACAATTATGTTGAGAAGGAGAACTGATATACTGTAGTTGTCAGCTGGTTGTCCCATGTTGACAGTTGTGAAGAACATTGGAATTCTCAATGTATTGAGGGAATACAAGATGTGTACATCAAACCATATTGGTAACTAACTACACAGCTAACCCCCAATACATTGGAATTTTCATTCGGATCAGAAAATCCCCTACAAATCATTCAGTGATTAATGGATAGATGGATGAAAAGACAGATGAACAGAGATACACAATCCTGCCATCTGAGGGATACGGTGGCATGGACAATAGTGCCAGATAAGGTGCTCAGTGTTTGGAGTTTATATTATTATTATTATTATTATTATTATTATTATCATCATCATCAGCAGCAGCAGCAGCAGCAGCATTATTAACCTTTATTTATATAGCTCTGTAAATTTACACAGCGCTGTACATACAATCTTTTAGTTAGACGGTTCCCTGCCCTCAGGCTTACAATCTAAGAAGACACGACACAAAAGGAGAAGGGAGTGGTGGTGGGGAATGGGATCAGGTCCAGCAGTTCTTCTCCACCTCTGAGGCCTGGACCAAGGCAGATGGACTGGAGGAAGGGCTTGGCTTCTTAATGGATAGTTAAAAGGAGGCTTCCTGGGTCAGAGAGGGGCTCACCTCTGGGAATGCTTCTCTAAACAATATAGTCTTTAACTCAGTTTTGAAACTGGGTAGAGAAGTGATGAGGTGTGCATGTGGGGAAGAAGGTTCCAGGAGTAAGGGGCAGCAAGCGAGAAGGGACGAATTTGGGAGGGAGCAGTGGTACTCCTACACTGTGACAGGAGACCTTGACTACCAGAGCAGAGGGTGCGATTAGGAATGTAAGGGGAAAGAAGGTCAGATAAGTAAGGAGGGGCCAATCCATGGAGGGCTTTGAAAGTCAATAACAAAAGCTTGTACTGGATGCGGAAGGGGAAGGGGAGCCAATGAAGGGAGGATAAAAGAGGAGAAACATGGTCAAAGCCACGAGCAGATGTGACAATACGGGCAGCTGAATACTGGACAGAGATTAAAGGATGGAGGTGTGAAAGAGGAAGCCCTGTCAGAAGGAGGTTACAATATTGTAGTCGCGAAACCACTAGGGCATGGACCAGAGTCTTGGCAGTAGAGGATGAGAGGAATGGATGGATCTTGGCAATGTTGTGGAGAAAGAATCTACAGGCCTTGGCGGTGGCCTGGATCAGGGGAATAAATGACAGTGAAGAGTCAAAAATGAAGCCAAGACTGCGGGCTTGATGAACCAGTTGGATAGAAGTGTCGTCAACAGAAACAGAAAAGGAATATTGAAGGGTGGGTTTAGGTGGAAAGACGAGAAGCTCAGTCTTAGACATGTTGAGCTTCAAGCGCCGAAGCCGCATCCACTGAGAGATGGCAGTCAGACAAGAAGAAACTTGCTGTTCAAGCCCCATCGAAAGGTCAAGGGTGGAGAGATACAGCTGAGTGTCGTCAGCGTACAGATGATAGGAGAAACCAAAAGAACTGATGAGTTTACATAGGGACAGTGTGTATAGAGAGAACAGAAGGGGACCCAAGACAGAGACCTGGGGAATTCCAACAGATAGGGGAACAGAGGACGAAGTCTGACCACCCGTGACCACTGCAAAAGATCTGTCTGACAAGTAAGATTTAAACCAGTCGAGAACAGAGTCGGAGAACCCAAGGTCAGAAAGTAAATCAACCAGGAGACAGTGATCAACAGTGTCAAAGGCCGCAGACAAATCAGAGGTCGTTTGCCTTGGCCCGCAAGAGATCGTTTGAGATCTTGGTGAGGGCTGTCTCTCTAGAGTGCCGTGGGCGGAAGCCAGACTGGAAAGGGTCCAGGATGGAGTTGGCTTCAAGAAACTTAATACAGCGAGAATAAACGACCCATTCTAGGACCTTAGAAAGAAAAGGAAGAAGAGAAATTGGACGATAGCTAGACAAAGAAGAGGGGTCGAGAGAGGGTTTCTTCAGAATTGGGGAAACGAGAGCATGTTTGAAGTCAGAAGGGAAGGAACCCATAGAGAGAGAGAGAGAGAGTAAAGATATAGTGGAGCGAGGGCAGAAGAGAAGGGGCTATAGAGATTAGGAGATGGGAGGGAATAGGATCAAGAGAGCAGGTAGTAGGTTTGGAAGAATTTAGCAGCGTAGAGTTCATCCAGAGAAATAGGGGGAAACCCAGAGAGTTTATTAGTAGAAGGTACCAGGAGTTTAGTGGTAGGGGGCAAGTCGGGAGGAACTATTTCAGATCGAATAGTAGTGACTTTAGTGATGAAGTAGTTGGCGAAGTCAGTGGGGGAAAATGATGAGAAGACGGGGGAGAGGAAGGTTTTAGTAGTGTATTGAAGCAGGAGAACAAACGCTGCAGACGCCTCTCATTAGCGCAGATCAGCGATTTAAAATAGTTCTGTTTTGCCATAGACAGAGCGCGTGAAAAAGATAAAAGGATGAATTTATAATGAATGAAATCAGCCCGTTCTCTAGACTTTTTCCAAAGACATTTGGCCGCTCGAGAGCAGGACCGGAGGAACCTGATAGTGGGAGTGAGCCAGGGCTGAGGCCTAGTCATGGGGGAAGACACACATACAGATATAGGAGCAAAGCTGTCAAAAGTTGAAGAAAGAGTGGAATTAAATAAAGACATTGCTGAATCAGCAGAGTCCCCAAGATCAAGAGAAGAGAGAGATGAATTCAAAGTCTTACTGAGATGATCAGAGGTAACAGACTGAAGGTTGCGGAAATGGCGCTGGACAGTATGACGAGGAGGTGGGATATAAGTAAGAGTAAAAGAAATTAAATGATGGTCAGACAATGGAAAATCAGATGCCAGGTAGTCGGAAATGACACATTTAGCTGCAAGAATTAGGTCGAGACAGTGACCAGAAGAATGGGTTGAGGAGTTAGAATGAGGCTGAAGGCCAAAAGAAGCAAACAGGGAGCTAAGGCGAGATGAAGAAGAATTGTTGGGATTGTCAAGGTGAATATTAAAGTCACCTAGGATCAGAGAAGGGATTTCATCAGATAGAAAAAACGTCAGCCAAGATTCAAAATCAGATAGGAACTGGGTAGCAGAACCAGGAGGACAATAGATGACAGCAACCCGGAGCTGTAAAGGCAAAAAGAGTCAAATACAGTGGGACTCGAATGAAGAGAAAGAACTTGAAACTGGCAGGAATTGGACAATAGTATACTGACCCCTCCTCCTCGACCCTCAGGGCGGCTTGTGTGAGTGAAAGAGAGACCGCCAAAAGAAAGGGCAGCGGAGGTAGCAGTATCATGGGCCGGAAGCCAGGTTTTAGTAAGAGCGAGAAGGTTAAATGATCTAGAGAAAAAGATCATGGACAGCAGTCGCTTTCAGAGCAACAGAGCGACAGTTCCAGAATGAACAGAGGAATGGAAGCTGGGAGATAGGAAGAGGTTGAATAGGGATCAGGTTAGGAGAGATGCATGGAGCCATGGGAGGAAAGGATTTAGTAAGCGATAATCAAAAGAAGAAAATATAACAATGACAAAAGTAGGAATATAATAGCCGACTGTACTTGGTAATATTGCCTAAATACCACAAGGCACAAGGGATATATAACCAAGAGTTACAAATGACCTGAATACTTGAAGGACGGGGATTGTATTGTATCTGGCAATTTATTCACCTTTATGGGAATATCACAGCAAACCAATGCAGGAATGGCCAAGCATTTAGGAAGATCCAGAACAGAGAGAATTAAAGGCAAACATAATCAAAGTGAAGTGCCCTCCTTTATTTCATTGTCAAGGTTATTTCCTCCCAGCAGTACTCATAGTGGACAGATTTAGTTTTCGGATGCTGAGAAATTATCACTGTAAAGGATCTTTGAATCTTACCCAGTTCCCAAAGTTGATCGAATGTGACCCCATGATAGCGTAGCCTGGGGTAGCAAGAATCATATCATCAAGGGAACACATCAGTGACTGCCATAGTCATGTGCAAAGTGCCTGAATTGCAGTATTACATTTTTTGTGTGTGGAGGAAGAGGAGCAGATGGTTCAGTCATCACAATATGGAGAGTAGCTGATTGGGCAACAGGTGATGCTGGGTATCTTTTGAATCACAAACTTTTAGTCTAAATATCACCTCCTTGCTAGAAAGGGGAGGTGACACGGATAGGAAAGAAGACTGGACAGATGTCTTGCAGTGCATTCATGACCACACTTGTGTAACTTTTACAACATACCAGTTTGGATAACCTTGTAGAGAAACCCTAGAGAAGGGTCTGTACTTGCTAATGAGTTCAGGAATGAGACGGGTCTCTGGAGCTGAAGAGGAGGGTCAGTTGCCAAGACTAAAGAGCAGGCACTTTTTATCTTGAATAATGCAGTGGGATTTTCAGTTATGTATTTAGGAGGGAATAAAAAGGAGTAAATTCTTTGTGGTTTTATTTCTCTATTACATTTGAATATATATTTTGTATTCAGCACTTTAAGATTGCATCCAAATATTGCAATGCAACTGAGTAGCTCAGGCAGCAGTCCTGCATTGGAACTCCATTGGACACACAGAACATTTGAGAGCATGCATATGTGCCAAATTTAATATGCAATGTGTTGCATTCTGTAAAAATAATACATATTGGGACTTAAACTGTGATTGCGTTTACAAATCACAAAACCCAGAAAGAGGTACACCTGCAGTTCAAGAAACAAGAGTTTCTGTTAAAATGAAAACCTACAAGCCAGAGAGATATAGATATCTTAATGAGGTAATTATTATGTCAGTCAACCAAATATGCGCTAGCAAAGTCATCTGATGATTGTATTTATTTCCAGTTATTTCATTGCTGAGATTTAGATCCTGCCAAACAAAAGCTCAAAATGTGGCTTAAAATAGATTGCAAATATTAACAGTAGTTTCCTCCTAGGTAAGACTTTAGGACAGAAATTCTGGGACCCTTTCAGTGGAATGAGTAGGTTCAAAATATAGCAGGGCCACTGTAAGCGAGGTAACACACACTACCATTTAATGAGATTCAGAGAATAACTCAGAGGCCACTAAGGCCAGACCCTTTTAACTATTGCAGAAGGGAATCATATCCATAATTGTACTGAATGCAGCTTTTCATATAGGAGAAACAGGAAAGATCTTGGTCAACATGGAAATAAAAAATATTTAATAGATGTCAAAATAAAACATGTTCAAAGTCACTGTCATAGGATGAGATAATCATGCTGGCAGACTGGTTTCAATAAGGATCTCTGTTCTGACAACTGATCCCATTCTTCGTAGGGGAAGGTCAAAGAAGCACTGTGAACTGAGCATTTGAAGCCAGATATTAAAATGAAAGAAGAATTTAAACAAGCAATGTTCTTCATGAGTGGCATGTAAAAGAAGTGCTCCAGAGTTCCATGTTTTCCTCACGCCTGTTATTAAGCCTTGCATGGTACCCACCTGTTTTAATAAAGTGGTTGTTTTGCATGGAAACATTTCATGATTGGATTCATTATATTGCATTAATTTTTATGCACACTTGCTCGTTTGAGTTTTGGGTTGCTGTACAAAGTCTATAAATATCTAACTTCATCACTGAATGCTAAAAGAACAAAATGTGAACAGGGCTAGAGCCAAAGATTGGCATCATTGGGCACTTACTGAGGCCCATGTGCTGCTAATTCTTCTTGCTACCTGTTTGCCCGCCTTTTCTGAGTTAAAGTAAAAAGAACAAGAGGATCAAGAAGGGAAAGTAATCACAGCTTGCATTGCCATCTCCCTCTGGGGAGGCAAACTGACTGGATTTGAAGAGACTGGCAAGCAGATAATCACAGCAAGTTCCATGTCAGTGGACATCTCTAATAAAGTGTTCCTTTTCCTAAATTGATGAACTTCTGCCACTGTCAGGGAAAAGGAACCTTGTAGTATGTACCAAGTAACAGGGTCCACAGAATGACATTACACCAAGGACATTATCTTTTATTAAAAGGCCAGGTAACATAAGAGGCCCAGCTACCTGGCATAGCACTGGCATCATCTTAGGCTCTACCTTTTTGCTGGGACTCTGGCAGCCACATGAAGATGCCATGGGTTGGCAGCAGCTTTGACAAATGTAACTTTGCCAGGAAATTCAGTAAGAGCACAGTTAACAAAGAGCAATATGGTGGTCCAGTTGCTGCGTATTTCAGAGTTTATAATTTAGGCTACTCTTATAAATGATTAGAGAAGCCCTCCACATTTGTTGGTGTTGGGGTACAGGACCCACATGAAAGTGGAAAAGCGCACACACATTAAAAAAAACACTTTTTTTTAACCCAAGAGAACACCTCTCTAGGAATCTCTAAGTCCTATGATCTGCATCTGTCAGATGCTGAGCATAGAATTGTGCTGGAGGACCTACAAATGCCTAAACAAGTTTTCTCTCAAGAAATCCCTAGATCCTCCAGTGCCGCTTTTGGCAGAAGACATTTCTAGGGAGAACATACTAATCAAATATGTGATTCATATAGAAATCTTATCAACAACTATTTGACATCATGTCTTTATGCCAACCATGGGCTTCCCAAAGGCTTTCATTTGTAATTTAGTAAGGTCTTCTATGGCCAGGTTGGTGAGTATACAAAGCAGGTGTCCTTAGTTGTGGAACTCCCTAGTAGAGTAGTAGTGGGTAGACAAAATTGCACTGTTTTGTATTCCTGTTGGGTCATAAAAATAGGATTTGTTGCTGTTTCTGTTTGAGTTTTTAAAACTGTTTCTAAAATATTTTGTTTGAGATAATTGTTTTATATAATCTATATATTATTTTCCTGAGAGGAGGGGATGGCAGTCTGAGATGTAACATAAACCATCTAACATGGAATTGAAACTGATGCAAAATATTTTCTTGCTTAAATTCTGGTAGTTTGATTGATAAAATTGATTGATTTCACTTATATCTTGCCTTTCCCCCTAAATGGGATCCAAGCAGCTCAAAGAGGCACAACTTTGAAAATCAAAAAAGCTCAATGAGTGAAAATACTTGCAATACTACCTGCAACCAAAATGCCAGATTGTCTTGATGTTCTACCAGTCACTTCGAGGAGTACCACTGTTAAGGGCTCCAATCAGCCTGTTATCTATCCAATACTCCCCTATGGAAGCTATTTCCCCACTTGCCTGCAGTACAGAAGTACACAGGCATAGCTCCATTCCCTCCATGACCAGGACAAACTGAGAATGTCCTCCAAGTACCTGGGTAAGTAGTCAGCCACAGAACCCCAACCCCTCTGGTATTCTGGTGTCAGACCCACAATCACTCTTTTCATATTTGCTATCAAGTTAATAATAAAAGGGGTGTTGAGGTGGGTACCTAAGAAGCACTCCCACTGCAAACCATCTAGCCAGACCATATTTGAAAAAAATGGTTGACTCTATCAAGGGGGAAGCAACAGCACCTAAGGCAGTGAGGTCACCCAAGACTAACCTCAGCATAATCCCTTCTCTGTTGAGGGTGATGATGGGCTTCTGACTTGAGGTGGGTGTGCATACACAGACAAAAAGGAGCTCCACGATGGAAGGAATTTTCCTTTGTTTGGGATTTTCACACCAAGTATCCGAACATTTTCTCAATCTCCCAACCATTCAATGAGGCAATCTATTCATCCTGAAAATACTGCTCCAGGATGTGATTTTGAGTATAAACATCACTGCCTACACACTAGTAATTTGGTGTAGTTTGGAACCAGCAGACACTCTGTTCGATTTCAACTGGGTACCTCAACAGCTAGCCAACCCATATTCTGTTGGCAGTTGCTGAGCCACTTCCAATCTGCTTGTCATGAAATTGGAGCTACACTTCAGGAAAGGTGAAGTATTGCCTCTTAGCAACCTTCAATGTCACTAGTCAACCCACTTTTTCTTCATTCGTTCTTGTGTGTGTGAGAGAGAGAGTGTTTGTGTGCGTGTTGATTCTTTCAATAATAAAACTAAAAACCTTATTTTAAATTGCCTCTGGAGTTCTGTGTGATTTGGAACTGTTATACAAAGAAGAAGATCCCAGGCTGAACACTGCCCCAGCCAAGGTATACTTTTAATTGAGCTATATAAATTTCCTCACTATATATTAATCTGTGGGTGCTATCTCAGTAATCTAGCAGTTTGGGTAACACCTGGCACTGCTACAATCTACCTCCACACCACCAAAATTAAATATGATCTTGACTGATAAGAGGCAAAGTATAGAAAATATCTCATGTATCATTCTTGTTAGTGTAAATCTACACACAAGTTAAATTGTGGCCATGTTACATCACCCCTTGGTTTAATCCCAATCTTGTGCAACCAGTTGGATATTTGTGAAAGTGTCTGCTCACTCATAATGGAGGCCTCTGCAATCCCAGTTAATCAAATGGTACATCGAGGGCATGAATGAATAGTTTTGCATCACCCAAGAATGCACAACGGCATGTGCAATTGTTCCACTTACACAACTGTGAACTGAATATGGGCATTGAGCAATGGCCAAAAAAGTATACTACAGGTGCCAGGGAGCTTATGTGAGTGTAGCACACCAAGAGGGTGCCAATCATTAGTTTTTGCAGCTTTGTTCTTTACTACCTAGCACATCTAACTCTATACAGTTCAATTTACTTTTTTGAAAGTAAAGGTGATGTTCCACTTGGGTTGCAGTCTACCAGAAAGAAAGGCTCTTCTTACAAGATTATTTTGTTGCCTTATATGAGCTGAGTTAGTTGAAATGGAGCTATTATATGAAGGTGGAGTAATTTCTAGCTGAATTCATCTCCCAAGAGTCTTGCAGAGGCAGAGAAATATAAAATCCTTTTTCAAAGACTGAATCCTATCAATAGCTAACATGGCTTCTTAACAAAAAGTCTAGAAGATATACAGTATACAAGGTCATTTTTAATATGAAAGATAGACTGTACAGTGGTACCTCGGGATACGAAATGCGCGGGTTACAAAATTTCCGGGTTACGAAAAAAACCCATTGAAAAAAACTGTTCCGGGTTACGAAGGTTATTTCGGGTTACGAAAAAATTTTTGGTGCTTTTCGGCGCTTTTTCGCACGAAATCGCGGCTTTTCCCCATTAGCGCCTATGGCATTTCGGCTTGCGAATGCTTTTCGGGTTACGAAAGCGGCGGCGGAACGAATTAATTTCGTAACCCGAGGGAGCACTGTACTTGGATTACATCAATTCCACCCACAAAACACACATATCTAAAAGCAATGCTTTCCCTTTATTCTACTGTTATTCATTACCCTATCTCCCATTTGTTAGGAATAAGTAAATTGTTTCAATTACTGATCTGTAATTGGTCTTCACCCCCGTTAGCCACCATGGCTGTTTATCTCAATGAAAGAAGCAGCTGAATTATTCTGATTTGTTTTCTGTTGTTCCCTTTCAAAAACATTCAGAAAATTTAGGCGATTCCAGACACAACAGCCATTTTTCTGAGGCCCACCAGAGCAAACATACATATGCAAAGCATCACAGCTATAAAACAATAGCCTTGAAACTTACACTTTCTGCTCATTGTAATGCCTTTAAGGCCCCTCTGTCTTCCATCATTCTTGTGGCTCTCCACTTCTTAAATGGCAGAAAACCTGGAACTTCTTGTTGTCATTTAATAATTCACAATGAATTAGCCAAGAGTAGTAATTAAATAATCCAGAAATAAAGGCCTATTCTTGATATACATCAGTTCTTTTTTCTTCTCCATGCTACCTTATTGATGCTAGGGAACGCTGATGTAATTTTTAAATCAACTCACCCACAAAATACAATGAAATACAATTAAAAAAAACACCTCATAGATAACTGAATCAGCTTCTTCGGGACAGAATGTGATGGATAGTTAGGCCACATAATTCAAAGGTTTCAGCTGTGTAGATCATTACACTTTGATGAAACAGTGGCTTCACATCAGTTGGTTCAAAATCTTTAACTCAGTTAGCACTTTCAGCTTTTTTCAGTGTGAAATTGCAAGTCAGTTTCTTGTGTCATTATAAAATGATTAAATTTGACATACTCAAATTTTAACATGGCGTATTTATTTCTGAAACAAATATGTTCTGAGCAATGTATTCATAGACATATATTTCATGCAGCCACTGGATGACCTTGGGCAGGCCACAGACTCTCAGCCTTTGAGAAAGGAACGGTAAGCCTTCTTGGAATAAATCTTGCCTAGTCAGAATCAGTTTACAGGTAATGTAGAGGGATGGAGGAAGGAAGTAGGAGGGAGAAAGATGCATTGCCAACATCGAGACAAGCTTGGATTTAGGCAGGGCAGCAGATGGATCTATTGCTGTGAGGGTGATGAATTCATGCTCAGTTTACAACTCTGTCTTCCATAGCTACTCTGGTTTGTACAGGAGCTATCCAGCTGTTGGATCCTATTTTTGATAGAGTGGCATTAGGAGTGCTCCCAAACAACCACTAGTGTGAGTGCATCAACTATACATCCAAGAGTGGATTTGTTTACCTACGTTGGTGAATTTTCTGTCCCAGAAACCTAAAAGACCTGCTTTGTTGGAAGTACCCAACCTTAGTGCCGATTGGTTTTTTAAGCTGGAATTCCAAAATAAAGCCTTGCATTTGGTTCAAGGTTCCAGAGAATGAGAGCAATAAAGGAAGGAGTGGTGACAAATGTCAGCATCAATGAAACATTAGTCTATAAATCCAGAAAAGCTTGAAAAAGTTACTGTTTTGGGCCACAGGTTGCAGAGACTTTGAAAATGCCCATTCACCATACAGCCTGGGGGATTCTGAGAGTTACAGTTCTAAAACAAACAAACAGAAAAGAAAAAACAATCCCTGTCCTGGTTTTGTTCTATAGCTCCCATCAAAGGGATAGGAAAGTCTGCTAGTTTTATTTTCTCTCACATACATGTTTTTTAAAAATCCACAAAGTCTTTCCATCCAAAATAAGAAGACATTTATGAAATATGGGAAATGGTCCAAACGGGACATAAATTATATTTGCACTAGCCAATAGTGATTGTTTTCTTGTCACTTCTTAACATACCCTGAGGAGCTCCGTCTGCCGACCCCCCTAGAAACATTTAAAAAGAGATTAAAAACCCTTCTCTTTTGTCAAGCCTTCCCCCCTGAAGAATGAAGTTGTGTATTCTGTTGCCATTGATTCTCTACTTTACCCTTTGAATGATTGTGTTGGAGTTTTTAGTGTTATATATTGTATACTTGTAATATGGATTTTTATGAGATTTGTTGTACTTGGTTTTATCGACTGTAAACCGCTTTGATCTTTGGAAAAGCGGTATACAAATAAAATATTATTATTATTATTATTATTATTATTATTATTATTATTATTATCTGTTTTAAAGATGAAGCATGTGTCAGAAGAAAAATAGAAAAAAAACCCCACAGGCAGAAATACTAAATCAGCACTAATATGACTGAACTGAAGCCATAGGAATTTAAATCCAGAAGTCTTAGGGTTTAAGCACTTAAGAGTCCAGGATGGATGAATTTGATCAATTGCAGTCTCTCTCATATTTGGTTTTTGTTTTGTTTTTTAAAAAGGGTCAAGTTCTTTTGATCCTTAATGTGGAAAAACTGAACTGAAAATAAATTCTCACTCATCTCTTCTCAGGTCTTGTCTGTATACCAGGTAACCAGATATCCTACCTTTCCAGGACATGTCCTACATTGCAACTTTTTGTCCAGGAGGAATTCCAAAATGTCCTCCATTTTGAGCATGACTAATTCATATTTTTCCCTCCTGATTCGCTGGGGATCTGTTCCGGACCCCAGACCCCCCACGAATTGGAAAAATCACAAATATTCAAAGCCCATTGGTAAAAATGGGTGTGCACTCCCGCGTGTCATTTTGTCCCTCCTCGCTTGCTGTCCACAAAGGAGCAAAACCAAGGACTCCAAGTCCACAAATGAGGAGGGGGGTGAATATATTAGTGTTTTACCTTTTATTTTGTATTGTCCTACATTTTTCTTGAATGTCCTACATTTGCAGTGCCTTGTCCTCCTTTGTGGTTAGGACATCTGGTCACCATGTCTGCACAGGACAGATAGCCTGTTTTCCCCCTGGTCTGGGATTTGTTGTTATTGTTATTGTGCAAATATAGCAGACCAGTCTTGATATAATAGGCCTCTTTCAAAAACTTGGGCTAAATGGTAAAAATGAGTCATTAGACACTGGAAAATGAGTGAATGAATTCTGAGTGAGTGAATTTTAAGAAGACAACTTCTCCCTGCCATACTTCCTTTTAATAATCTATACTACAGATCCAAATTCTTTTCATTTTTGACCCCCGCAGGCACAGCACTTTTGCACACACCTGGAAGAGACCTTAATCCGAAAAGGGGCTATGGTGAATAACAAGTTTCTTTTCTAAAAACTTTTTTTAAATGTTCCTCCCCCCTTTTGCCCTTTTCTATTACTCAAAAGGATGAGGAGGAGGACTGGGGAGGAAATTAAATTAAAAACAAACCCTGTGCTTGATACTAGGTCATCCTGACATCAAGCAGTAAAGGCCAATAAATCTAATAAGGCTGACAGATCAGACTGAGCCTAACAGTGTTTCCACAGGGTTCTGAACTGCACAAAGCTGGGAAGATTTTGGAGACTGGGTCAGTATTAAGAACCACCCCCTCTATTCCACCAGAGGAATGAAAAACTAGCAGCATGCACCAGGGAAGAACTCCTGTTTCTTAAGAAAACCAAACTCCACACCTTAGGGAGCTGGAGATGTTTAGCCTAGAGAAAAGGAGGTTAATAGGTGATATAATAGCCCTGTTTAAATATTTGAAGAGATGTCGTATTCAGGAGGGAGCAAGCTTGATTTCTGCTGCTCCAGAGAACAGGACCCAAAACAATGGATGCAAGCTACAGCAAAAGAGAGTCCAGCTCAACATTAGGAGGAACTTCCTGACAGTAAGGGCTGTTTGACTGTGGAACACACTCCCTCGGAGTGTAGTGGAGCCTCCTTCCTTAGACCTCTTTAAACAGAGGCTGGATGGCCATCTGTTGGGGATGCTTTGATTGAGATTTCCTGCATGGCAGGGGGTTGGACTGGATGGCCCTTGTGGTCTCTTCCAACTCTATGAGTCTATGATTCTATGATTCCAGTCAACCTGGTGTATATTGAGAACCAGTTGGGTGTTGGATAGCACTGGACCTGGAACAAAGGAGTTCAGTAGTCTACCAAGATGTTGTTAGACTACAGTTCCAAGCATTCCCAACTACTGGCCATGGGTGTATGTGGTACGGAGTCTTATCAATATCTGAATGACCACAAATTTCTCACCCTTGTCATAAAGAGATGTAAGCATCAAGCTCAGCCTGGGCCAATTTCAGTTTCTCAACATTATCCACCTCACAGGATTATTGTGTGGTAGCGGGGAGATAACAGTAACATAGGGTGCATCTACACTGTAGAAATAATGAAGTTTGATATCACTTTAACTGCCATGGCTCCCTCCTACAGAATGCTGCAAATTGTACTTTTGTGAGGCACCAGGATGCTTTGGCAAAGAGGCTAAAGATCTTCTAAAACTACAACCCCCTAAATTCCATAGGGTGGAACTACAGCACATAAAGATGTGTTGAACTGCATTATTTCTACAGTATAAATGTACCCATACATTAGCAAGAACTCCCTGAACAAGGTGAAACTGATATTCAAATACAGAAGCAGATGTATTCATGCAGGAGAGATCCTTGAAATATAGATTTCCATGCAGAATCCATCTATCTTTGGAGGCACCATAAGTAATGCTTTTGAGAAAGTAATTTGTCCTTAACTGAAAGGTGGCCTTTTGCCCACGCTCATTAGTTAAAGGATAACACATTGATAACACATCACTAATCTGTTAGTAAGATGCCATCAATACATTACTTTGTTTATATTTTACTTTATTTTATTTTTAAAAAACACTTCCAAAAAAGAGAGAGGGAGAGAGAAATGGCTAAAAATGACCACCATCACTACTCTGGCAATAACAGAATAATTAGCAAGTAGCATTTGCTCCATGAAATATTACCAGTGTTGCCGCTTGTGTTAGTTTACAATGGTATGTCATTATGCCCTTTCTATTCCAAAAAGTAATGTATTATGTCCAAACTCTGCACTTTCCAAAAAACAACAACAGCAACAGCAATTAAAAGAAGATTAACTTTATACCTCTAAAGTGCTCTCCCTCTTATGGTACAGTATAGGCACCTCCTAATTTTTGAGATGGCATGACAGTGAAAGAGTTTGGAGAGTAAAAGGAATATATTCTCAGTTTAGAAGACAATCTGCATTTTAATTTCACCATAATCTTCGATATTTATATACATATACACATATAGTCAAACACACACACACACACACAAATGTATTAAAAGCTATAGCTTTACTCCATTGCAGGAATTTAAAAATGAATAATATGAAAATGTACAAGTAACTTCCTCTTCTTAAAAAACAAAAACAAAGCGATCGTTATTGTATTCCTCAGCAGAAATCCAATCAGGCCCATTATAAAAACATTTCTTATGACAAATATTGGTCATACTTGAAAGAAAAACTGTTGTAAAGGAATCATGGAGGATACGGTGCAGTATTTGAAGGTTTGCAGACAAAATAGGCAGAATACAAACTTAATCACATTTAGAATGAGACACATTAAAATACGTAAGCCCTAATTTAGTCAAGACCGACTGAGATCTCATTGATTTTAATGGGGCTGGATCCAATCCATAAACCAGTACACATGTGAAGTGGAACAGAGACAGCAAATATCTTGGCACTGCAAAATCCCAACCCCTCAAAAATCCTCAAGATATTTTTTTAGAAAAAATGCACATTTTGTGTGTGTGTTATCTTTACAAACAAGAGAGCAGAGAAGAGGCATTTCACTTTTTGTGAAAGAGAAGAGGTTTCACCATTCCTGCTAGGATCTTGGGTAGTTGTGCGGCAATGACTTCCGACATCATCTCTGGAAATTCAACACTTAGCGCACGGGACTGGAGAAATGTGTTCAGACAGTATAGGTGGAGCTGTTTCACGAGCTATATTTAGAAAAAAGAGAAACACCAGGCATGATACACAAACCACACAAGGACAGACATCCTACATTGTTCGGTGTAGTCTACCAAAGGCAGAACTTCTGTATGGCTTCCTGCTCACTATCCCAGGACACACAGTTTTGCTGTGATAGCTCTCCTGAACAGCCACTGGATGGCTGGAGGAGAGCAGGTGAGGGGAAACAGTCAAACACAGACCGATGACAAGATCCACCAAGATCCCCTGCTTTCCAACAGCCACACAGTGGTCATAACCATAAATTTAGAGGGGTTGGGCTTTGCCAGACAAATCTAACCTCTTTCTTTGATAAAATTACAAGCTTGGTAGATGAAGGGAATGCTGTGGATATAGTATATCTTGATTTCAGTAAGGCTTCCCATGACATTCTTGCAAACAAGCTTGTAAAATGTGGGCTAGACAAAGTAACTGTTACATGGATTTGTAATTGGTTGACCAGCCGAACCCAAAGGGTGCTCAGCAATGGCTCCTTTTCATCCTGGAGGGAAGTGACCAGTGGGGTCCCACAGGGCTCTGTCCTGGGGTCAGTGCTATTCAACATCTTTATCAATGACCTGGATGACAGAATTGGAAGCATACTTATCAAATTTGCAGATGACACCAAATTAGGAGGAATAGCTAATACTCCAGAGGACAGGATCAACATTCAAAATGATCTGAATAGACTAGAAAGCTGGGACAAAGCTAACAAAATGAAGTTCAACACGGAGAAATGTAAGGTACTGCACTTAGGGCAGAAAAATAAAATGCACAGATATAGGATGGGGGACACCTGGCTGAATGAAACTACATGTGAAAGGGATCTTGGTGTCCAAGTAGACCACAAGTTGAACATGAGTGAACAGTGCGATGCGGCAGCTAAAAAGGCCAATGCAATTTTAGGCTGCATCAATAAAAGTATAGTGTCTAGATCAAGAGAAGTAATAGTGCCATTGTATTCTGCTCTGGTCAAGCCCCACCTGGAATATTGTGTCCATTTCTGGGCACCACAATTCAAAAAGGACATTGAGAAACGAGCATGTCCAGAGGAGAGCAACTAAAATGGTGAAAGGTCTGGAAACCATGCCCTATGAGGAACGACTTAGGGAGCTGGGGATGTTTAGACTGGAGAAGAGAAGGTTAAGAGGTGATATGATAGCCCTGTTTAAATATTTGAAAGGATGTCATAGTGAGGAGGGAGCAAGCTTGTTTTCTGCTGCTCCAGAGAACAGGACCCGGAACAATGGATGCAAGCTACAGGAAAAGAGATTCCACCTCAACATTAGGAAGAACTTCCTGACAGTAAGGGCTGTTCGACAGTGGAACACACTCCCTCGGAGTGTAGTGGAGTCTCCTTCCTTGGAGGTCTTTAAACAGAGGCTGGATGGCCATATGTTGGGGATGCTTTGATTTGGATTTCCTGCATGGCAGGGGGTTGGACTGGATGGCCCTAGTGGTCTCTTCCAACTCTATGATTCTATGATTGTTGTGACAAGTGAATAGAATGCCAATATCAACAATGACCCAAAGGAGACATACACAGATATAAGTTGGATTCAGTTTGCATACATGACAGGATGTTAGTCAAGGGGTGTTACAAGTAATGACATTTCCTGTAACAAAGTAATGTATTGTTGTTGATGGCAGCAGTGTTTTTATTATCACCATCATCAGCCCTCCTTTCTCACAAAATTTGGACTCAAGGCAGCTAACAATTAAAAACAAACAAACAACAGAGCTAAAATCATACAAAAAATAAACATTAAAATAGAATTAAACTATTGACAATATTAAAATGACTGAAAACTGCACTTCAAAAGGTAAAATACTACTGAAAGGTAAAAAGCACAATGTAATAACATTACCTGTAACATTCTAGTTTGTTGGGTAATGAGAAACTAACAAAGTTATTTTTAAAAGAAATATAATGACTGCTAATGTAACCAACACACACACACACACACATACAAATATTGAGTGACATTTACTATCTGCTTCACAATGAGGTTTCTAGGGATCATTTTGGGTGATTTGGGGCTATTTTATCAATCCTTCTGAAATGTTCCTCAAAGTTTTTTCAGTAAAAATAATGGCTGAGTTCATGTATCAGACATATACATAGCCATGCTGTGGCTACAATCTGTTTCCTGATCTTACCTTTGAATCCCACCTTACAATCCTGCCAGATGCACTTAGGAATGGTGTTCTGCAGTGCTGGTAAGCAGGGCACTGGAGGATGACACATCCAGCCCCCTCTTGCCAACAACGGGTAGTGTGCTGAGCAGAAGCTGTGACCCCTGCAGTGGGAAGGGATTGAACACCTCATTTCAATACCGTGCGTGCTAGCATTATAGAAGTCTGAGCCTTGGTGCAGCTGGCTGGATTTTAAGGTGGGTTTTGGGACAATATATAATCATGGCAATGGTACCATAACCATAAATGTAAATAGGAAACAGTTATGAGGTTGTTAGACTAGCTAACTAATGGGACGCCAGTCCATGTGTTTCATAATGTGTTACATAATGCATTGTGACCAAAGGGAACAACAAGTATTGCTAATGATTTACTTTATTAAAGTAGCATGTAAGAGGTTCAAGTAACATATTACTTTAAGAAAAGAATGTGAAAAGCTCTGACTTCAAATGGTCCCTAAAATTCATAGTCGGCTAACATTTCCCCCAAGCTCCATCAGCATGGTGGAGCACCAGCATCCCTGCCCTAAGTCTTTTGGAGATCAGGGGATTGGTGGGGGAATGCTGGGAACAATCTTCGTCTTTTTTCAGTGGCTGCCCCATACTCCTGGAATTCCTTCCCCTGGTCATTTGTACATTGATCCTTTTAATCTCAATCAAAGACTTTCTTGTTTTCCAGTTTGCTTTATACTATATTTTGATGGTCTTTGGATTTCCATCTGGATAATTTGGTCTACAATTGTATTGCATTTGTTTTATATTTTGTGTTCTCCTATACACACGCGCGCACACGTTGAGTCTCTCCTACCTAGAATGCTTGGGATCAGAAGCGTTTGGGATTTTGGCTGTTTTTCGACATTGGAATATTTGCATATGTGTAATGAAATATCTTGGAGATGAGACCCATGTCTAAACATGAAATTCATTTATGTTTCATATACACCTTACATACATACCCGGAAGGTAATTTTATGCATAATATTTTCAATAATTTTGTGCATGAAACACACACACAAACAAACACACATACATTGATAGGGATGGTTGTTTTTTTGTTGTTTTTCATTTCAAAGGGACATGTTTACTGATAGTGCCATATAAATAAATGATGTTATTATTATAATTATTATTGTTATTATTATTACCACTACCATACCTTTTTCTAAGCCTGGGACTCAGTGCATCTTACAAATGTATAAACAAATGCAGTATTTAAATTAATTTCACTCAAAAATTAAAACAGAATCAGACTAACAATAGAATTAGAAGTACTAAATCGTCATTAGAAAGGAAACAACAAAACAACAAATAAACAACATAGCACATTCTGAAAAGTCCTTCTTCCTTGGAGCATCAGCCCTCAAGGGTTTGGGGAGGGCATGGGCTGGTAGGTAAGTTGCATTAATACAGGTGTTATTATGCAAAGATTGTCCCAATTACCTCCTTCCACAAAAACCTTTAAAAGGCATAGATGACGAGTGTGATGGGAATTTGTGCCTGCTTATGTCACCAACAGAATTCCAGCCACTATCTCAACATCTGTCAGGAATCTGTCAGAAACTGCTGAAGGTAAACCCATGTAGTGAACCACATAACTACAGCATCTTGATACAAAACCAGGAATTTAAAACTCCTTCTGTCTGAAGAACTTTTTATTTTAACAGGCATTTGGCAACTTACTGGTAAGGTCTTTTAATGGGTTGCCTGTCCTATACTTTTATAGTCACTTTTTGGAATGGGGGGGGGGGGGTAATTTTCAAACTGTGGATGGCAGAATCCATGGATATGGAGGATCCTTGGATATGGTCCTACGTCGACCAGACCGATCACCATGAGGCTGGGGGGGGAGGATGTGTTCTTTGGCCCATGCGGACATGCCCAGGACTTACAGTTCAACAACATCTGCAGGACCACACAATTGTCACTCCTAATGTATCCATTCCTGCATACTCTGGAAGGAATCTGTGATAGGACACTTCTGTACCTTTGATGATTTCCCTTCTCTTCCTTTCCTGCAGGCCTTCAGTTGGGTGATAATACTATTAAGCACACTGGGCATGACTTCAAATGTCACATATTAGATCCAGTAAGCTCTGAGCATGCAGGATGCGCTGAGGCAAAACAGCCAATATGCACAGCCCTCAAGAGGGCAAGGGATGCACAAAGCAGATTCTATCTCCCCAATGGGAAGCCACAGGTTTCTCTGCCCTGATAGAACATTGCACCCAATACTATTAAGAATTGCTAAAATAAACTTACATCATGCATGGAGTCCATAAGTTTGGTAAGCTGATAGAACCGTTGTGAACTGGCCACGACCCCTTTCTGTCGCAAGCCGATTGCCTTGACCAGCTCTCTGATATAACTTGACCTCATCTCATCAAACTGGCTTTGGCTTCTGAGACCTTCCAAAGGAACTGTGTTTTAAAAGAAAACAAGCAGAATACCCAATGTTGTACTTCTGTGGCTCAGAATTCTGAAATAAAGGAAAAGGTGTATTCTGTTGTCCCTTGATCATGTATATTCACTTTTGCTGCCCACAGTTTGCTGGTCAATCAAGAGATGAAACATCTCACTATGAAGGTAAAAATTCTGATTAACAGTAATTCTTAGTTGCTATTAAGTATTATCAATACTTGTATTGATATAACAATCATAGTGAAGTGGCATTCTGAAGATACTTGATCTCATCAGATTTCAAAAACTAAACTAGGGCCTGTTACAGACTGCCAGAATAAAGCTGCTTCGGGTCTCTTTGCCGGCATGCTATTTAAATGATGCATGGGTCCTAAGAGTCCGGAGGTTGCACCAAAGCCACACTCCATTCCTAAGCACCAGAGTGCAGCTTTTGGTGCAGCTTCCGGATTCTTAGGATGCATGCATCATTTAAATAGCATACCTCCAAAAATACCCGAAGCAGCTTTATTTTGGCAGTCTGTAACAGGCCTAGATTAGCATTTGGACTGAAAACTACAAGGGAATACTGAGGATCTCTAGGAAGGATATGAGAGAATCCTGCATGAAACTCTGGAGGGCTGGTGCCTATCAGGGTTGACAATACTGAGACAGATAGCTGGTTGTCTGACTCAATGTAAAGAGGTGACATGATAGCCATGTTTAAATATTTAAAGGGATGTCATATTGAGGATGGAGCAAGCTTGTTTTCTGCTAAGACATGGAACAAAAGATTCAAGCTACAGGAAAGGAGATTTCACCTAAACATTAGCAAGAATTTCCTGATAGTAGGAACTGTTTGACAGTGGAACATGCTGCTTCAGAGAGTGGTGGCGTCTCCTTCTTTGAACTTTTTTAAATAGAGGCTGGATGGCCATTTGTCAGGAGTGCTTTGATCTTCCTGCATGGCCCTTTAAGTCTCTTCCAACTTTATGATTCTATGTAAAAACAACAGTGATTAGCAAAATAGAAGACTGTAGAAAAGAGAAAGACTGCATTCTAGATGGGTAGACTCAGTCAAGAAAACCACAGCCCTGAGTCTGCAAGACTTGAGCAGAACTGTTGATGACAGGGTGACTTGGAGGTCTCTCATTCATAGGGTCTCTCTCAGTCGAAGTTGACTTAATGGCAGTTAACAACAACTAGGAATGTGAAAGCAGTTATAAAGCATGGAAGTAACAGGAGGCAAAAAAGAAGAGAAACTGTGCTTCACAACTGAAATAACAGCTGTCTAGAGCAGGCAGCTGTAAGACTAGTATATCCTGGATCTAAAATTACTTGGCTGCACCACCATTTGCCAGGGAACTTCATGTAACCTTGTCAATCAATATCTAATGTTACCAATAATAACATCTCCTATAGGGAGCCTGATCTTGTAGCCAGGGGCCTCTAGCCAACAACATGACACTGATTGCTGTTTTTAGAACCCTTTAATGTGTTAACTAAAATAAAACAAACACTGAGACTATTTTTGCAGGGAGCTTTTCAGTTTCTTGGCTTTCATGTTTCTACAATGGTGGGTTTTTCTATCTATTTCTTCCTGAATATGACTGATTATGTAGAATTTTCTCTTATGTAATAGCAAGAATCAATAATAGAAAGGCTGCCAAAAAATCTTTAACAAAGAATGATAACAATAAAAAAATTATATGCATGGCTCTTAGGGCCAATGCAAAACTATTAAGAACAAATTGTACAAAATTATATTTTAAACTGCAATTGTTCATGCATTTATTTTTTTATTCATTCATTCATTCATTCATTTTCCACCTTTTTCCCAGTCCAGGACTCAAGGCAGCTTGTTGTTGTTGTTGTTGTTGTTGTGTGCCTTCATGACATTTCTGACATAGAATCATAGAATTACAGGGTTGGAAGAGACTACAAGGACCATCCAGTCCGATCCCCCCTGCCATGGAGGAACTCACAATCAAAGTCCCCAGCAGATGACCATCCAGCCTCTGCTTAAAGACCTCCAAAGAAGGAGACTCCAAGGATATTCTATCACAGAGTCTACTTGGCACAGTTTATTCAGAGAGGATTTCTTTTGCCTTTGCCTTCCTTTGAGGCTGAGAGAGTAAGACTTGCCCAAAGTTACTTAGTCAGTGTCCATGGCCAAGTGGGGATTCAAACCCTGATCTCCAGAGTCCTAGCCCAATGAATGATCAAAACACTAAAACATGCAGGCAGCTTACAAAGATTAAAACAAATACCATTTTAAAATTCATATCATACAAAAAATATTAAAATATAATGAAACTCATATATCCCAAGTAGCTTGGCATTAGGAGTCATAGTTTAAAAACATTTTTTCCTAAGTTCTGGAGTTGTCTTGTGCCATGTTTGACTGCTAGTCATCAAGCCCAGTTATATCTACTCTGACTAGTAGGTGTCATAATCTCCAAATCCATCAAGGAAGAAGGAGAGAAAGAGGAAATAATAATAATAATAAAATTTATTTATATACCGCTATTCCATTCGATCACAGCGGTGTACAACAATTGCAATAATGATACAATACAAGATAAAAATTGCAATAGATAATTAAAACTTACAAAACAGTGCACAGTATACATAAAATCAACATTAAACCAAGCCAGCAATATACTCAAAGATGTTAATCATATGGGGGGGGGCACACATATCACAGTACATCAGGGAAGGCTTGATGAAACAAAAAGGTCTTCAGTCTCTTTTAAAAGAGATCCAGGGAGGTGGCGGTGCGGAGTTCCTCAGAGAGGGTGTTCCAGATCCCAGGGGCCAAGATGGAAAATGCCCTTTGAGAGGTTGACCTATATCTTGTAGAAGGGATCCTCAATAAACTCTTCCCAGATGACCTGAGTGTGCAGGGCGAATTATATGGGGAGAGGCGGTCCTCCAAGTACCCTGGGTCCAAGCTATTTAGGGCTTTATAGGTTATAACCAATACCTTGTATTGTGCCCGGAAGGAAATACCTGCTGTGTTCCAATTGGCTAGTGAAACTATACAGGCATGGGGAAATTGGAGAGATAAAATGCCTATGGTTACTGCAGTGATGCAGGGGATGACAGCAAAAGAAATCTCTGTCAATGGGGAAATCAGTTAGGAGAAAGCTTTCTGAGAGACTCCACCATCACAATGCATGCTCCAAAAAGTGCCTTTATATAACTGTGTAATGGACAGTTATGCTGTATAAGTTACCAACAGGATTCCAGCAACTGTCTGTCTGCTCAGGGAAGAATTTCAGGAACTTCCTCTTATCTTTTCTTAATCTGAGATCATGGCCCTTCTGCTCTCAGTTTCCTCCACAATCACATAATCATACAAGAGCTTTTTCAAGACCAGAGAGCTCACACAAGGAAGCAAGTCCAAATCCAGAATAGGCCTTGTCAGGATAAATAACACAGAGTTTGGGAACCTATGGCCCTCAAAATGTAGCTGGATGATAACTGTCATGCCTGTTGACTGGTTATGCTGGCTAGTGCTGATAGAAACTGGAATCTAATAACATTTGGGCAAACACCTGTGTGAGATTCCAAATGGCCTCTTAATCTGAGATCATGGCCCTTCTGCTCTCAGTTTCCTCCACAATCACATAATCATACAAGAGCTTTTTCAAGACCAGAGAGCTCACACAAGGAAGCAAGTCCAAATCCAGAATAGGCCTTGTCAGGATAAATAACACAGAGTTTGGGAACCTATGGCCCTCAAAATGTAGCTGGATGATAACTGTCATGCCTGTTGACTGGTTATGCTGGCTAGTGCTGATAGAAACTGGAATCTAATAACATTTGGGCAAACACCTGTGTGAGATTCCAAATGGCCTCT
>NC_056524.1:21213325-21256256 GCF_019175285.1 Sceloporus undulatus
GTGTTAAGACAACATTCCAGGGTCCACTGGGAGCCACCCAGAGAGCTGACCCTGGGTTAATCAGATTGCTTCAACCTGGCACTGTTGGACTGCTCCACCTTACCTTGGAAGCCCAAACCTCAGCAAAACAGAATTACAATTGCATTCCAGGCCCTCTCAGGCAACTAATCTTTCTCATTATCTGCTCCTATATTTTTCAATCTGGAAATGCCACAAAATGAATTTGGGAACTTCTGCACGAAAAGCATGCGATCTTCCATGGAGTGGCATGTCCTGCTGGAGGTATTGCAAACTCAAGGCTCCTGTCTTCACCCAAGATCAAACATAAGGGAATTGTACAAATATTTGTACAAAGAGAAAGAAGAAGAGCAAGTATGTCTTACCTGTACTGAGGAGCAGCAAGGCTTTCATGCAGAGGAATTCTTCACTGCTGACTTGTAGCTTGACAAACTCCTGCGGGATTTGCCACATGGACAGGCACAGTGAATAGAAAGATGATTCTTTCATCCTCTGTCTTACCCCCAAAAAGAAAGACAAAAACTATTTCAAACATATGGGCATACACACAGGTGCATACAAAAACACACAGGTCTGTAGTTCTTTACCTATATTGGAAGACCAGGTGGGAATAAGATCACTATATTCTTCATTTCAGAGGTGACCAAGAATCCATTGCTCTGGGGGCAGTGATGCCATTCTCTGCAGCATCACATTTATGGAAATCCTTCCTCACAGAAGTTGGTTTTATGCTGTTCTAACCCTATGAAAGTGCCATCAAATCCATGAGGTTGCCATTAAAATTATTTTTAAGCTATTTTTAACAAGTTTTTCTTCAATCTGCTCCAAGTTGTATGGGAGATCTCCCAGTGCTGAATCTCTGTCAGGATGGGGTCTAGCAATAGGAGATCTCCTGTGCAACTCAGAGCAACTGAGGACAACCTGTTATACAAATCAAAAATAATCTCACCATCTCTCTGGCAACTGATCCACCAGCTGGCCCTACTTACTAAACAACAAGAAATCTGTCACTGATGCAGAGTTTCATTTAAAATCCATCTTTCAAGTTTTACTGGATAAGAGGCTAAGGTGGAAAACCACAAAGAATGTTTTTTGAAGGATGCTTTTGTTGATTGAATATGCAGAAGATTTTTTTAAATATGGATATGTGTGTGCTATACTTGTATTTTGATTATTATGTTTTTAAAATGCATTTATGCTGTTCAAAATTAGTGGTATGAGCCAGTGGGGTGCAGTGGTTTGAGTGCTGAACTAGGTCTTTGAGAGATCAGAGTTCAAAACCCCACTCAGCTATGGAAATCCACTGGGTAACCTTCGTCAAGTCACCCTCTTCTCAGCCTCAGGGGAAGGCAATGACAAATCTCCCCAGAAATAATCTTCCCATGACAGGTTCGCCTTAGGGTCACCGTAAGTCAGAAATCACTTGAAAGTGCACAACTATAACAACTATTCTTGCTGTTGTTGTGTGCCTTCAAGTTGTTTCTGATTTAGGTGACACTAAGGCAAGCCTATCACAGGATTTTATTTAGCTGTGAGTGTATGGCTTGTGAAGGTCACCCAGTGAGTTTCTATAGCTGAACAGGGAACTGAATTCTGTTCTCCAGAGCTGTAGTTCAATGCTCAAACCACTACGCCACACTGGCTCAATAACAAACTAGTGGAATTTTTAAAGTTACTGCATCCCAGAGTACTGAAGGAACTTGCTGAAGTACTCTCTGAATTGTGTTTTAAGTTTTTGTGCTTTTTCAGGGGAAAAAAAAAAAAACAGAATTGCCTTTTAACTATCTTTTGTTTCATTCTATTCTATAAGCTGCTTTGAGCACCATATTAAGCAAAAACTGTGATATAAAAATACATACATACATACATAGACACACAACTACTTTGTTTCATTTCATTTCTGTCATGAAAAGACCAGGCTGTCATTTCAGCGACAGCATCACATTTATAGAAATCCTTCCTCACAGAAGTTGGTTTTATGCTGTTCTAACCCTATGAAAACCCCATCAAATTCCTGAGGTTCCCATGAAAATTATTTATAAGCTAATTTTAACAAGTTCAGGGCAATAGTAGGTGGAATCCCATGCCTAGAAATGCTAAAGCAAAAAGACACTCAGAAAGGGTGGGAGTTCCCAAAGAAGGAATTACAAAAACCACAATCACAAACAATTCCATGGAAGAAGAAAAATGGAAAACATCTGAAAAATCCAATGTGGCTGCACAGAAAACTCAAAGAGGAGGTGAAAAGAAAACATGAGCGTTTATAAAATATGTATGTGTAGCCTAAACTAGCACGAATAGTATAAAGAAAGATAAAGTTCAGAATGAGCTTACTGGTAAGGCAAGCAGGGCAGAACAAAGTTTTTTACCCTGACACATTCATGACAAGAGAACGACCAAGGAGACATGGGGCTGATGTTCAGTAACAAAGATAAAATGCTAACATATAATGAAAATACAGAACTATTAAATATCTATTTTGCTTCAATTTCCCTTGGACAAAGAACTGTGTGGTTCTATGCAGCAGCAGGCACCTTGGCAAAGGATGTAATTGCAAATAGGGATTGACAAGAAATTAACCAGGAATTACCTAACAAAATGAGTTCAAATTTACGGGGCCAGTCAAACAGCATCCCAGAGTACTGAAGGAACTTCCTGTAGTCCTCCATAGTTACCTGCCATTGTTTTTAGATGCTTCAGAGAATGGGTGAGGTGCCAGAGAACTGGATAGACATTGCATCTCTCTTCAAAAAAGGCAAAAAAGAAGATCCAGAAAACTACAGGCCAATCAGCTTAACCTCAAAACCACAAAAAAAATTAAAACAGATTATACAGGAATCTGTCTGCAAGTATCTTGATAATAATGCAGTGATCAACAGGGGCCAGTATGAGTTTGTCAAGAACAAATTCTCTCAAATAACCTTCTGTCCTTTAATGATAGGGCCACTAGTTTAGTAGATGGTGGACATGCTGCGGATGCCATTCATCTGGATTTCAGCAAAGCATTTAAGATTTCACATAACATTTTGATTAGCAAACTGATTAAATGTGGAATAGATGGGAATACTGCCAATGGATCCATAATTGGTTGGAAAACCATGCTCACAGAGTACAGTGGTGCCTCGGGTTACGAAATTAATTCGTTCCGTGGCACCGTTCGTAACCCGAAAAGCCTTCGTAAGCCGAATTGCCATAGGCGCTAATGGGGAAAAGCCGCGATTCCGTGCGAAAAAGCCGAAAAAAGCACCAAAAGTTTTTTCGTAACCCGAAAAAACATTCGTAACCCGGAACAATGTTTTCCTATGGGATATTTTCGTATCCCGAAAATTTCGTAACCTGGGTATTTCGTATCCCGAGGTACCACTGTAGTCATCAATGCATGTTCTATAGCTGCAGGTTTCTGGGATGAGACTGACACTTTTCAAAAATATTGTTTATATTTTATAATTTACACTTGTGGAACTCTGCTTAAACAATTATGAATGGAACTATGTCCATTGCATAATAGCCAAAATAGTACAACCACCTGTGTAAGGGAATGTACACAGGTGTATGACACCAACAGCCTTCTAGCTCAGTCATTTTGTTTTCATTTGGTTACTGAGGAAGGATATCCTAAAGTTACACAATGGCCAGGGATGGCGTTCCATTGAAAGCTTCTTTGTTGTGTTATTCTTAGGTTTCTGATAAGCTTTAGTTAGATAATTCTTAGTTTTATTTTGAAAGCAATGGACTTATTCTACGCAAAATTTGCAGCAATTTCTAAATAGAAAATGCTATTTTTTAAAACATGGAAATATTATTTCCTGCACAGAAAAAGCTGTTTCCTGTGCAGAAAATGCTTCAATTGGGTACTCATTCAACAGGTGAGTGATTAGCAGATGGGTGATTTATATAGAAAACAGCATTTTCTGTTTCAAAAATAATATTTCTACACAAGACTAATATTTTCTATGCAGAAAGTGCTGTTTCCTGTTTAGAAAAATGCTATTTGCCATGGAAAACAACTAGGTGTAAATTTTGCACAGAACAAACCCCAAATTGCTAATAAGCTTCAAAAACTGTATGCTTTTTTAAAGAGTTTCTTGCAGCAGGAAAAACATTGCTGAAATTACTCATTGCTTCTTTCAAGAAGAAACTTAATGAATAATTGCATCCCTTCTTAAAACACCTAGAAGTGCTATACCATTGCTAGGCACCAATACTGCTGCTAGCTTATCCACAATCCTTTTGGTACTCCAGTGTATTGGTCCATTTGCTGATGGAGTACAGCTAACTTTCACAAGTCAAGATAGCCCTCCTAGAATGCCTTTAGCTTCAAAAGTCCACCTACATGACAGGCATTGAGAAAATTAGCAGATCAGTAGGAAGTAGTTCTCCCTCTCTGTATGGCGATGGACAAGATTTTTCCCCCTTCCCTAGCTGCCACTGTGCCCTTTTTATTCCAGTAGGCACTGCTGGAATACTTGGTTATTCCAGCCAATGAGAGCTTCTCCTCAGTCTGCAAGTAGTCTATTCCTTCAATAATGATACACCCCCCTCAGTCCAATCCCCCAGATATACTGACAGAGGAACAAACATGCATTCAACCCCAACTAGACCCTTCTAACTCAATGGAAAATTGTTCTGTCAAAACTGACCATATTTCAACTGAGCCAATGTGTCTACGCAAGTTGGGCCAGCATGGTGTAGTGGTTTGAGCACTGGACTATGACTTTGGAGACAAAGGTTTGAATCTAACTAAGTCATAGAAATCGATTGGGCAACCTTGGACAAGTCACACACTCTCAGCCTCAGGCAAAGGTAAAGCAAACCCCCTGTGAACAAATTTTGGCACAAAAACCCTGTGATAGGGTCACCATAAGGTAGAAACAACTTGAAGGTACACAACTACAACAGCCTGCAAGTTGGCTTGAGTCCCTATATTGGGAGAAAGGCAGAAAATAAGATAATTAATTAATTAATGGCTCTAACTGTATTTCAGAGAGATTTGCTCAAGGACAATTGAACAGATGCCAACTCCTTCCCAGTTCTTCTATTGTTACGAGATGGATGGAGCTGGAAAAAAGAATAAGAAACCAACACAACCTTGCTTTTTGTCCAAGTCACTTTGGTTCCAAGATCAAGTTTTGTTGGTAGTAAATATTGCCTTTCCCTGTCCTGATCTCTGAGCAAAAATTAAACAGATGGGCCAGCACTTTCTGCAAGCCTACTGCACAACAACAAGCATCAATCTCCTCAAAGGATCAGAAGTGCCATGACTTTGCAAAATTGTTATGTGGGCTGCTCAGAGATTGAAGAATCTTTATTTGCTTAACCACATGCCTTTTAAAGTGCAAATCTATACATGAGTACTCAGAAATAAGCCCCACAGTTAGACTTACTGCCAGGTATGACATGAATAGTAGCCTTAACTGACTATTAGTTTTCTAGCAGATTAAGCAAATTTGCATATTACCAAATGTTGGGCTTAGAGTGAATTTATAACATATTGAAGGGCACATCAGATATTTTCTAATTACCAGAAGAATGTTTTAAGAGTGGGACTAAACCCTATCTCGGACATTGTTTGTTCCTTGCATTGTTGTGTTTTAAATATATTAAAAGTCTCCCTGCCACTTGTAGTAGCAGAAAGGCACTCTTTAGTTTGTGGTCCCCTATGGAAATAAGGCTAATTGGCCAAAACAGTAAAAAAAAAATACCACTGAGAAGTCAAAGGGCCAAACAGATATACCGTATATACTCAACTATAAGTCAACCTCATGTATAAGTCGAGGGCAAGTTTTGAGGCTAAAATTATGGATTTTGCTATGACCTATGCATAAGTCGAGGGTAAAACTTAGGGGCATATAACAAAGGATCTAAAGGATGAAACAAAGTGAAACAATGTCAAAGAACTTAGAAAATTCCAGAAAACACAACTCTTTGTGCTTACTCTTAAGACTGAATGGATGAGAGAGTATAGGGGGTCGGTGCTTCACATGTTATACTCTTGCTTTATCAGGAGATTTTTTTTCTTTTAAATAAGAGTTAAGATACAATACTTACATTGACCCATGGATAAGTCGAGTCAGTTTTCTTGGATCAATTTTTTGACCTACCAGTAAATTTCTAGACTTATACATGAGTATATACAGTAGTTTTTCCAACTAAATATGTAGCTCCTTCTTACTTCTCAGGACTTCGACTAATCAAACAGCAAACAGTCGAGTTAATTAAGCTACCCACTTTCTATTCTCCAAATAATGTTATTGATGATGTGAATTGTCTTAGGATGCATCCACACTGCCAAAATTTAACAGCCAGTTGCCACTTTAATTGCCATGATTCCATTTTACAGATTGGATTTGCAACTGGATGAGATGCCCTCCCCTGAACTACAGCACTAGGGCTCTCTGACAGACAATTTTTGAGTACAGTGCGCCCGCGTCATACGTGGGCGTGCTTTACACGGCTTTTAGCATACGCTAAAAGCCACGCAGGGAAAAGGGGCAGCGCATCCCATAGGGATGAATGGGGTGCGCGCCGCCGCATGCACAAGCCCCATTCATTTAAATGGGGTTCCTTGTGTAAAATAAGGGTGCACTGTACCTTGTGAATCTACAAATCCCATGGATGGAACCATGGCAAATAAAGCATTACAATTGTGTAATGTGGTTCTATGCTTAGTTTGTTTCTCAGTAAGGTACCAGAGTAGGCTAAAGAATTAGTTACTTCCATGACAATACTGAAGTTTTAAACGATCATTTAGGTAGTCAGTATAATTTCATCTGTGTCACATCTAGCGAGTATGTAGATAAGAGATGGATGGATGGATGGATGGATGGATGGATGGATGGATGGATGGATGGAAAAAATAAACCTCTACTTACTCATTCAGTATTAAATCTGGTGCAAAATAGAGCATCTGACCACTGACATGCTTATAAGACCTCCATCCCATGGCGAACACCATTAGGCTCATCCATGAATACTGGATAAGGGTTATCTGATCGTCAATATGTAAATTCCGGAATCCTGGAAACCAGACAACAGAAAGAGATTGAGAGATGATGTGGGATAAGAATTTACAACACTTTTGGATTAATATATATGGTGGGTGGGTTGGATTCATCTCTGTGCAGCTCTGTCTGCATGCATTCAGTAAGTAAGGTGTCCTTCACTCTACATAGTTGTACCACATGTGCTGCCTTTGCACTGTAGAAATAATGCTGTTTAACACCACTGTAACTGCCAAGGCTCAATGCTATGGAATCCTGAGATTTATAGTGTGTTGTGGAACCAGAGCTATCTGACAGAAAAGATTAAATATATCACAAAACTACAAATTCCAGAATTCCATAGCACTGAGCCATGGCAGTTAAAGCGGTCAAAGTGCATTATTTCTGTAGCCTTTGATCCCACTTTAACTGACAAGGCTGCATCCTACAAAATCCAGAAACTAAATTGTAGTTTCATGCCATACTCAAAATTCTCTGCCAGAGATCTATTCAGGACTAATGTAGTTCAGCACCTCACCAAATTAGAGCCCTTGAGAAGAGAATTCTAAATGTTTCACACAACTGCAAATGCCAGGATTCCAGTAACAGATACATGGCAGATAAACCAGGATCAACTACACTGTTCTTATCTTTCTCTAACAGTTGTTGTACAGTGGTAAACTCTGAAGTGCAGGTGGTCATCTTAATACACCTGGTAGCGATTATCCTCAAGAGAGTCCAAACTACAGGCTGTAGTCTGTATATCTATATGCGTACATACACAAAGAGTATAAAACTATTCTATACCTTTATAGCAGCTTGCTACCACTTGAACTATCATGACTCTATTTTATGGGATTCTGGAATTTGTGGTGTGTTCCATAAGGTCCCCCACGATATTTGGATTAGCAAACAGAATAAATATGGAATAGATGGAAACATCATCAGTTGGTTCCATAACTGGCTGGATCATCTTGGCCACCCTTATCAGGACACCTTCAGAGAAGCAAGGAAAAGTCTCTGGCATCGAGATAATGGTCCCCATTTCATTCTCATAAATGCAGTCTACAAATAAGGTTTGGAAAATTAATTTTGGACTATGTTTCCCAGAATCCCCTAGCAATGCTGGCTACTAGAAGACATTAGTTGAGGGATTCTTAAACTGAGGTATCCAGAACTGAACACAGTCTTGCAGGTGAAATCTGACTAAAGCAGAATAAAGTTGTTAAATCTAAGCCAACATAACCATAAATTGAAATCACTTGATAGCAATTAACAACATTATGTCTGGAGACTATCCCAAGACTCCACTTTCTTTGTTTCTTTTTTCTTTTTTTACACCACTGCATCTCACTATGGACTCATGTTAAGCTTGTGATTACTAGAGCATTTTCACACACCCTTCCAACTTATCTTCAAACTTAATGGGCTATTACACACAGATGATAAATTATTAACAAATGGGGGCAGTTTTCTCTCCAAGAAAAGTATTCCTCAAGTTGTCTTTTCACAACATGTAAATCAGTAATTAAATCTGCAAAATACACAGCTGTGGCATCAAATGTTACCCATCTTATATTTGTATATGTGATTTTTTTTTCTGTCCCAACAAGGGAGTTCTAAAATAAACAAAACACCAAGCTCTGTCTCCAGGGCCCTTGCTTGTTTTGTCATCATCCTTTGGACACCCTCTGGTTTGTCCATCCTACCCTGTGGTGTTCAAAACAGGACACAGTTTTCCAGGTTAAGTCTGACCAGAGCAGACCACAACAACATCATTACCCTAATGAAATGATCTTATTACCTGGTAATGACTTGGACCACTTGACTACACAAAGGAGCTGCCTCTCACACAGCTGATTAAGGCTGGTCATCAAAGCACTTGGAGTTTCTGGTTGCGTGTTGTCATAGCCTGCGTAGACAACTTCTGGCTCGATGCCTTGTAAGACACTGATAAGTGGAGGGATAAACTGGATGTCTTGACTTGGAGAGAAAGAGAGCCTCTGTGCCAGCGCTTGGCTTTCATTAGGGAGAGTTGCCGGCTGCTGGAGTGCGACGACATCTAACGCTCTCAGAACTTTGACCTTGTTAAACTTCTTGAACTTCCGACCTGCAATCCAACAATACGATGACAGCTAAGAGAGACATATGCATAGAGCAAAAAAAAAAAAAATGCCTTACACCATGTCAGACCTTTGGTCCATTGACTGGGAGCAACCTACCAGCAACTCAGCCAGGAATCTCTCCTAGCCTTGCTTCAAGAAACTGAGGTTGACACTAGGGCCTTCTGGTTAAGATCCTATATGGTTGTGTGTAGTGTAACACTTGAATGTGGAACTTTGTTACAGTCTCCCTGTCACAAACTCCAGGGTTTACTATGTCATTTGGATAGTCCCCTCAATAGCTCTTCCATGGCTGGTGGAAAGTGTGAGAAGCATCTGGTTTCTTCAGGGTATCTTCCACCAAGATCTCCTGGGGTCCTCCAGAGATCTTAGCACATGATGTCACCAGTCTGTACCTGGCTATGGGAACAATACAATGTATGGAAGATAGCCAGACACTTCACCAATCCTATCTATTCTCCACAGCAATTGAACTGCTGTTGAGGGAGGATGCAATCAGAATTTGGGGGGAATTTGACTATTTGAGGGAGGAAGAGAATATCAGACCCTTCAACAATAAATAAAAGTACATAGGCAAGCACCAAGTGGGATTGCATTTGCATATGTCATTAACAAGATGCCAGATTGTATACAAATACTACTGAGATATGGACCTTCTGCTTGCAAACTCTACTGAGCTGTGCACACTCCCAGTGATACAGCACCTTGCTGGTTGAATATGTGACTGAATAGCCTGTAACCTCCACTATTCTGCTATTGGTGGCTTGTGGCTCCCATGAAATTGAGTCAGTGGACCATCTGTGGATTTTAGTCTAAGCTTTAAAGGTTCTGCCTAAGCTGCTGAACTGATGAACAGGTGGGATTCAGCACTTTGGACAGGTCTTTGAAAGTTTGGACTGAAACCAGAAGTAGATTCACCACCCTAGGGAAGCTGCCAGCCATCACTGCATACTGCTTCTTGGTGCTCACTGATGTCATCAAGTGGATGTCTTATTTCTTGGCTGCCTCCACTAAACTATTCCTCAACCCCTGCTGCTTAGTTCGTAGCCTAGCCAGGTCTCTGCCTTATGTAGTGTGGTATGGCACGTAGATGTGAAGGGACTGAGGCCTCTGACAAAGTTATTCTAAGGCAAATTTTGCTTTTGCATAAAAATACGGTAATGCAACATATCTATGGTAATGTGGCTTGAGCACTGGACTCTAGCTCTAGAGACCAGGGTTAGAATCCCTGCTCAGCCATGGAAACCCATAGATGACCTTGGGCAAGTCATATTCCTTCTGTCTCAGAGAAAGGCAATGGTAAAGCCCTTCTGAACAAATCTAGCTTTTGTATATTTTTACGCGGTTTTATATGGTTTTTAGATTATTTTAAATGTTTTATGTTTTTATTGTAATGGTTTTTGATATGCTTTTTACCAGTGAGCTGCTTTGGGTCCCTTCGGAGAGAAAGACATCATACAAATAAATAAATAAATAAATAAATCTTGTTAAGAAAATCCCGTGATAGGTTTGCCTTAAGACTGCTATGTCAGGAAGGCACACCACCACAACCACCACAGCATGTCAATTAGTTTCTCCAAAGATATTTCAGTTTGAACAGTTTAAACAGAAGATCAAATAAAAAGAAACAGGAATACATACATTTAGCTAAACAACTCCTAGACATCTTCCCCACACCAGCCAGTGCTTTCTCAATTCATCTTCTCTAGACTATATCCAGACTCCATGCCCTTTTTTTCTTATTTTTTTGCAGCAGTGCTTGAATTTCATGTATGGCCCTCCCATTCTCATTTCTTCCTTCCTTGTTGCCAACTCTTCAAATCTGTTTGTTGTGTTGTGTGCTTTCAAATCATTTCTGACTTATACCGATCCTAAGATCATGTTCAGAGGAGGTGTGCCATTGCCTTCCCCAAGGCTGAGAGCATGTGACTTGCCCAAGGTGAGTTTCATGGCCAAACGGGGAATTGAACTCTAGTTAAATAATAATAATAAAAGTTTTATTTATATCCCGCCCTTCTTATAATCAGGGCAGCTTACAACAGGGGTTAAAATACGATCATATAACAACATAAAGACAAAAAGAATTAAAAATACATATACAACAATAATTAAAAACAAGCAAAAAGCCCCATAGCCCAACCTCTTGGCCACGGAAGAGGAGGGAGGCCCACAGGATCTTTAATCGGGGAATGCCTGTTGGAATAGGAAGGTTTTAAGGTCCTTCCTAAATTGGGCCAGGGTGGTGGACGAGCGGAGCTCGGTGGGCAGCGTGTTCCAAAGGGCTGGGGCAGCCGTGGAGAATGTCCTCCGTGTGGTGGAGGCTAACCTAGCCCCAGGCACCTTTAGTAATTGCTGCCCAGACGTTCTGAGGGTGCGAGGCGGAATATATGGGGAGAGGCGGTCCTTTAGGTATCCTGGGCCCAAGCCATTTAGGGCTTTATAGGTAATTACCAACACCTTATATTGAGCTCGGAAGCGAATGGGCAGCCAATGGAGGTCTTTCAAAACCGGTGTTATATGGCTGGTCCTGGGAGCACCAGTGACCAGCCGGGCTGCCATGTTCTGCACCATTTGCAGCTTCCGAGTTTGGTATAAGGGTTGCCCCATGTAGAGTACATTGCAGAAATCCAGTCTCGAAGTTACCAGAGCATGTACAACAGTTTCTAGGTCCCTCTGGGCCAGGTATGGGCGCAGCTGGCGAATAAGCCGAAGCTGATAACAGGTGCTCTTGACCGTCGCATTCACTTGAGCTGTCAGGTGAAGCGACGAGTCAAGAAGCACCCCCAGACTGCGCACGGAGTCCTTCACAGGGAGCGTGACCCCATTCAGGACAGGTGGAACCACCGCCATTCCTGGACCAGGAGAACCTATCACTAGTACCTCCGTTTTCTCTGGATTCAATTTGAGTCGGTTTATTCCTCATCCAGCCCATTACTGACTCTAGACAGGCCACGAGAGGAGAGACGCCATCCCTGGTCACTGCATCAGTCGGAGACATAGAGAAAATAATTTGGGTGTCATCAGCATACTGATAACCCCGCGCCCCATGTCTCCGGATGATCTCTCCCAGCGGTTTCATGTAGTTCTTAAGAGTTCTAATCCAATGTCCAAACCACTATGCCATGCTGGCTCTTCCTTCAAATCTCCCTACACAATATTTCAGATTCACTTATATAAAATCTTCACTCCCTCCTCCAACCATTTAGAAAAGTTGCAATGGGATGCTTAGACAAGAATATGTCTAAGGCTTTCAGTAGTTACTAGTCATGATGACTGCATATTAGTTCCAGTATTAGAGGCAGGGTGCCCATTGCTGATGAACACAAGGAAAGTGCAATTGCTCTCATGACCATAGGCATCTAGTTGGCCATCATGGAAACCAAATGCTGGTCTGATCCAGCAGACCACTTCTAGGTATATTTCTGTTTCTCTCTATTGCCAAACTCCTGGGCTGAATTTTTGACTTTCCTGTAAATTCACTTCCCCTCTGACCTTATTTCACAGGCTATGTTTCTGACTTTCCTACTTAAATGCTAAATTCCTGGGATGATGTTTTAACCTTCCATGAACTTGAACTGTTCCCCCTCCCTGTCCAAAGAGCCTCTAAAGCAAAAACCATTTTACAATTGTCCAGCAGTCCAACACAAAATGGCTGAAGAACATTTCATTCCTTCCTATTCCTCAGTGTCAAAGGCAAAAAACATGCCCTGAAATAACTGGAAAGGTTAACCATTTCCAAGTTCTGCAGTATGCAACAGTTGGGATGCGTCAGCCTCACTAGCGCTGCTGGAGGATGGGGTGACAACAAGATGATTTATAAAGTGTCTCAGTTATAATTGTCTGCAAAATTAAACATACATAATTCTAGATTTATATTTATTTCTCCCTCCCCCTTTCCTGTAAAGAGTTTGGAAGAAAGTTGGAAGTGAAGATACCAAGTTGCACCATGCAATTTATCCTAAGTGGACAAGCTTCTCAGAATGCCTCAGTGTATGAGCAGGTGAAAAAATGTTTGACAGTTTATTATTTCCTGACAGAAATATCATGATTCTGCCTTCAAGGTCACTCTGCCCTGTAGTTTTCTAAACCGAGTGCTCTACATGCACTTCAGAAGGAGTTTACACAACCTTAAGAGAAGAAAGAAGAGGCGATAAATCAAGATTTCAATGAAGAATTTGAAGCAACATCTGCTGATAAATCTAACTACAAAACTTTTCAAGCACCCTCTTGCTCTAGGATGTGACATTGCTAGGACAGCTGTAGGCTGTGTGAAAGGGAAACATGAAAGAGCTTCTTGCAGAGTAGATTACAAAAGGAGCACTGGAGACAACCCAGCAGATGTTAAAAAATTTCTAAGGCATGCTGACAATGATTTTAAAGAAAACTAAATATGTGATGACATCATTCCCAGGTAAAACCAACAGCACTGATAAGTGCTTTACATTGTCTTAATTGTAACTTGTCTGGATTGTGGGTTTTTAAAAAAATATTTTTGCAAATAAAGGAAAAAATGGAGGGAAATAAATAATTGCCGTAGACAAAACAACAATCCTAAAATATAACATTTCAGTCCAACCACAGACTTTGTATGAGCAATTGCATGCATACCTATATAGTACATTATTAATTATTCTATGCATGTCTCCTTAGAAAATGGGGACAGATGTAAAGATTGTTCAATGTTACACTCCTATAAAGAAGGCTGACATTCTGCTCTTTAGGTGAATGAGGTAAAGTGACAGAGTGGATTCAATTCCATTTCTAGCTTCCTTCCATTAAAACTACGGATAAGCAGGTTTGGGGATTTAATAAGGTACTATGAAATCACAGTTCTATATAATATATCTCAACCAGGGAGCTTTTGGACTAGAGGAAGAAAAGCTTAAGTTGGAAAATGTATTTTTCAACTCAGCAAGAGCCAGGATTCATTTGCAGTATGGGAAAGGGTGTCCCTAGTAAGGTGTGGAGTGTGCACCATGGCTCCCCAAACATCTGCCTTTTGACAGAAATGGGCTACGGCATTTACCTGCATCCCTTCAAAATGCTGGAGCTTGAGGAGATGGGGTGAGTAGGGTGAGACTCAGTGGGAGAAGAAAGGAGATATCTCAGGGGGTTTTTTAAAATAAAAGTTTAAAGTTAAAAAATAAAATTAATTTTTAATAAAAATATTATTTGTAAATCTTCTTTAAAAAGATCACATCTTACCAAATTTTCACTTTAACAACATGAAACTAGGTACATGCAAATACATTTAGGCTGTGCATATGATATAGTAATTAAAAGATATCATTTTAACACCATGAGTTACTGCTTCAGGTGATGTCAATCCTAGTGACACTATTGTATATAGAAACAACTTCCAAGGTCCCCCCGGATACCAAAAACTGTGGGTGCTCATTATATGTAATGGTTCAGTAAAATGGTGTCCCTTATATAAAATGGCAATATCAGAGTTTGCTTTTAGGGTTAAAATATTTTCAAGCTTTGGATGGTTGAATCTGTGAATGTAGAATTTTTGAATACAGAGGGCCAACTCTACCTCCTAACATCTGCAACTGTCATGTGAAAATGACCTGATTAAAATATACCAGCATATTATGGGTGGTCCATGCAGCCTGGTAGCAATAGGAAAACAATTCTGGAGGACTACAGAGGCACATTTCAAAAAGAATGAATAAGAAGCAAGCAAGCTCCAAGTGAGTTAGGCCTTTTCCTGGTGACACAATTCATCTGAGGAAGTAGACTCAAGTCAACAAAAGCTCATGTTACCAGCTTTTTTCTTTTAGTAAGTCTCAAAGGTGCTGCAAGAGCCCTTTGCATAATTAGGCCTGCTATTCTCACACAGTTAACCTTCGCTATCTTTACAGGTTGCTTCTTTCCAGGCTCACTTAAGCCAGGCATCTCTCCAGTCCAAGAATATATCTTGCTCAGGTTCATTAAATATGCACCTGAGGTTTCATAACATGTGTAAGACACACATACTATAACTGAGTCACGGTTCATTCTGCAGACAGCACACATAGCTAGAAAAAGACTATAAATTTGGACTCTCTACTCCTATTGATGGAGCAGGAGTGCTTCAAGACAATTAAGGATTGCTTTTTGAGTTGGGAACATAAGAAAATTTATTCTTCCTCTCCCAGAGTATGCTCCCCTTTTGTATTTGGCATTCCCCCCTGTTGTGGTGAGATACCAAAGTATTTCCAATCATTGTCCCTTCAGGCTGCGAGGAAAGCCTTCCTCTTTGCAAGACTGAACATCCATCCGTCTTGTGTTACTAAGGGGAGATATATGAAAATTCCATTTGCTAACCGTTTATGTTTTTGTGAAGCATCCCCAGATACCCTACAACATATTGTCTTTCTTTGCCCATTGTATCAAAAACCGAGAAAGAAATTGATAATGAAACTGATGGAAATGAATTACTGTGTAATGGATATAACTTTAGTGCATTTATTGGAGGATTGTAATGAGCAGATTACACGATTGATGTCAAATTTTCTAATGGAGGCAACAAAAATTTGGTACAATTTGAACAGCTGTAGTGCATAGAATAACTTGTATAAGGAAGGAATTTTAAAGTATCTATGTAAATAATTTTAGTTATAATTTTAATTGTGTATTATGTTTTTGAGATGCCTAATAAAGGTTATGATGATGATGATGATGACTATAAATGCAGCACATACTGCATATTCTTCCATAGTTGAGACGAGATAAAGTACTTTATACATCTAATATCCTTGATCTAGAGCTCCATGTACACTTAGGTCAGCATAATAAACTTCTATATAAATTGCACATCACATGAATTGGGGTGTATTCACAAATTCCAATTCATTAGGAGAGGTATGAACAGAGAAAGTGGGTTTATAACACACTACCTGTATTAATACTTGTGTTTTCATCATAGTTTGACATATAACACTGATGGCGAACCTTTTTAGTTCGCCGTGCCAAGGATGGAGCTTCCACCCTCTGGGGGTGGGGCTTCCACCCCCAGGGGCGGGGATTTCCCCCGCGCCCTTTCCAGGCCTCCAGCTGTCTCTCAGAGATAGCTGGAAGTCGGGGAAAATTGGGGGAGGGGTGACAAGTGCACGCCTGCTCCTCCTGCCCTTCCCTTGGCCTCCAGCTGTCTCTCAGAGACAGCTGGGGACCAGTAAGGGCCTGTGGGGGGCAGGAGAAAAGGGTCCACAGGCCGTGCTCCTCTCCTCGGGGCTTTGCCAGGCTGGAGGTGTCCTCCGAAGGACACCTCCGGTTGGGCGAAGCCCCGCGCGGAGGAGGAGGAAGCTGGTGGCCCCTGCTCCTCTCCTCAGGGCTTCGCTAGGCTGGAGGTGTCCTCTGAAGGACACCTCCAGCCTGGCAAAGCCCTGCGGGCAGGAGGAGGAGGAAGCCGGCGGCCCCTGCTCCTCTCCTCGGGGCTTCACCAGGCTGGAGGTGTCCTCCGAAGGACACCTCTGGCTGGACAAATCCCCGCGGGCAGGAGGAGGAGGAAGCCGGTGGTCCCTGTTCCTTTCCCCGGGGCTTTGCCAGGGGAGAGGTGTCCTCCGAAGGCAGAGAGGCCCGTTCTGCCTTCTCCCTCACCCCATGCTTGGCGAAATGGCATCGCGTGCCACGTGCCATAGGCTTGCCATCACGGACATATAACAAAATAATTCTCCAAAGGGTCCACTGTATTATTTGTTATTGTTTCCCACCTTCATCCATAGGAAGAGGCAGGTAAAAAACAACAATAATAACTGAAGAGATTTACTGAAATCCAAGAAAACTAAAATCAGCCTTAAAGCTTCTAATAGATCCCCTGCCTCCCCACTTTCCTATTTATTCCTTACAAAGAGGATTCCTTTCCTTTAATTTCAAAAAGATGCAAGTGAACCTTCCCTTTCAGATGAAGAGACTGAGAAATCCCTCACAAGAATGGAAAGTTGTATATGAATCAGAGATTAGAAAAGTTACTTGTCTGGACTATAGTTCCCAGACAACATAGTAATGTGAACTGTGGGAGTTGTAGACCAAAAGGTAACGTTTCCATGTTTTGGTGTGCATGCACAAGATTGGCATGCTCCATAATGAACAGCTGGACTGGGTAAAAGAGTGTGGAATCCAAGGTTCTCCTTCTATTTTGCAAACCTTTGACGCTATCTCAAGCGTCACAGGGCCCAGAATAATAAATAAAATGAAATAAACTAAATATAATGTGCAATTATGACCTGATCAGTTTTGTGAGGGTGAAAAGAGTTCACCTCATTTTGGGACTTTGATCACTCATGAAACTGCAAGTGACCTCATGGGCAAAGGCATTGTCTGAGATCAGTAGCAGAACAATTGCCTTGACAATCCTTTGGACTGTACACTTGGAAAAATGATGACAGGACTGGCCTGGTGCCTATGAACAAGAAAGGAGTGCAGGAATGCACCATTTACAAGCAAAGAATGCTTAATTACAGTGCTGCAAATGTAAATGAGAGCAGAAATGCCCCATTAAACAAAGAAACTCCACAAACACTTAATGTCATTGTTTGGGGTAGATTTTTGTAAAAGGCTTCAGGCAAGCTCAGGACTTCTTGAGAGTTGTTTGGGAAAACAAGTTCAGCACTTCCCTTAAAGTTTTTTTTTGGGGGGGGGAGGTATTTGCAGAAATATTGGACAAGGGGTTGTGTAGTTGCTGTGTGCTTTCAAGTCATTTCTGACTTATGGTGATCCCACGACTTCTGGTGTTCTTATCATGTTTTTTGTTCCATGCAAGATTTGTTTCTTCGCAAGAAGGGGTTTGCCATTGTCTCTTGAACCCTAGTCTCCCAAACCCCTAGTCCAAAACTCAAATCATGTGGGCTCTCATGGTGTGATAATGGGCTTTCAGTTATCTCTTTTATCTGGGCAAGGCATCTGAGGGGTACAGTCTTTCTTCCAGGCCAACAAAGGGTTAATGATGCAATAGTTTTAAGTTACATTTATTGGGTTATCACAGAGAAGCAACAGAGATCACAAGAGACAATTGCCCAATGAAGTTGACCAGCTTGGAGAGAAGTGTAGAAGCTTCCAGATGCTTACAAGTGAGGGTTTAAACAAACCAGGGTGCTACAAAGCATTGAGAGACACAAAGAGACTGATTGACTTTGGGACTGATGGAGAGGTGAGGGGTGATGGAGATGCTTCCTGTCTCACCTTCCCTAGAGAAGTTTGGTTGCAGGCTGGACAAAAAGGTCCAGACTCCTAGCTTCCCATGAACATCCAGAACCCAGAATACCCTCTGCCTTGTGAATGGAACAGGAATGTTCAGCTAATGTTGTTAGGCCTTGTGTTTATTCTAACCTCAACTGAATAGGACTTAGGCTGCTTTTGAGTAACACTGAAAGGAAGGATAGACAATACCCTTTTGTTGATGTAAGATTGCTTGCTCAAAATAAGATCTTTTAAAGCTCTCTTCTTTTCCAAGCTCTCTTCATGTACCTTTGTTTTGGATGTGTGCATGTATGCACATAGGATTCTCATTTCCCGTAGAAGGTGGAGGGAAAGTCTCTGCAGAGTCAGAGATGGAAAAACTGTGAGTTAAATCATTCAATAACTTCGACTAGGGGCTCATTCACATTACAAAAAACATCGGTTTTGAAACCGATTCAATCACGTGAAGTTCCTACTCACCCCGAATCTCACACAAGCGAATCTGGGGCTTGCACACCCGTTCCGTGGTAAATGGCCCCTAGCGCAGGTCTTTTGAAATCGGCGCAAATACCATTTCTTTTTAAAAACCCCGGGTCCTGGGAATGAGAACTTGGCCTCGATCACGATCGAGGCAAATTGAGGGAGGGATTTTAGGTCAGAGGGTGGGCAAAGGGCAAGGCATTTCCTCCCCTCATCGGAGGGGAGGGGGTGGAGGAAAGAGCCCTGGGAAGAAGGGAGCAAGGGAAGGCATTCGGAGCCTCTTTTCCCTGCTCGCTGGGCATTCCTTCCCTTGCAGGAGGAAAAAATCAGGTCATGAACGGAGCTCATGTCAGGCATTGTTTCTATTCCAGAGGCAGATGGAGCCAGGCTTGCACTTGGATATCCTTGGATCTCCTTGCTTTTTGCAGGGTGGGAAGCTACAAATGTTGCAAACAATCAATGTTACATTTTTAACAATTTTTTTGAGCAAATATGCGCATTGTTTCTATTCCAGAGGCAGATGGAGCCAGGCTTGCACTTTATATCCTTGGATCTCCTTGCTTTTTGCAGAGGGAAAAGCTACAAATGTTGCAAACAATCAATGTTACATTTTTAAACATTTTTTTTTTGAGCGACACTGCGAATGATTTTCTCTTCTTGAGCAGAATACAGCAAGGGAAGCAAAGGAAAGCTAATGTTGCTTTTAATAAAACAAAAAAAAAAAAAAAAAAGCTGGCAATCCCATCCTTTGCCTGGGACAGGGGCAGAGATCTGACCAAAAGCCACAGGTTTATTAAAAAGAGAGAGAGAGAGAGAGAGGCATCTCTCTCTCTGCTTCAGCCGCTGAAACCCCTGTGCCTGGCTCTTTAAAAAGGGAGGAGACTTTCCCCGATGCCCTGCAAACGTCACCATGACGATAGCTTGATTGGCAGCGGCCAATCTACAGAATGCATTCGATTTCTGTCAAAATGCATTCGATTTCAATTTGTAGTGGGCACTTGCTAACGGAGCGATTCGGGGGAGGGGCATCCGGATCATCCCAGTTCCCTCCATGTCTTTTACCCCAGTATGAATGGGGCTTAGGTTGCTGAGTCACATAGCATTGATAGCTAGACAGACTTTGGGCGGGGGGGTCCATTCTCCTACTCAGGAGCAGGAGACAAGGCCACATTCTATTATATATGGCATGGTGACCAAAACAAAATTTGTGGCTCACCTCTCCCTGAATTGGCAGTTTTATCCATGATTTTGTGCCACAGCTTGTGAAACAAGGTTCCCAGATTGCAAACTGGAGAGGGCTCCTGTGCCTTTAATGGTTGCAAAGAAAAGGGAATTTCAGCACATGTTCCAAGTAACAAGCAATATTTGCTAAAACTCCTTCTTCTATATAGCCATTACAGATACAGAGTCATCTCCAGTTTTCAATCTTGGAACCCTATTCTGAAATGCAATATGAGACTTTAGACAACCCCTTGGTAACCTCTTCAACTCCATTCTTCAGAAAAGACATTTCTATGCAATGCAAAAATAAGTCCTAGCTCCTTCCATCTTGGAGTTGGCAGCAAATCAGAGGTGTGCCAGGCACTCAGAACTTTTGGTGGAAAGAATAATCATTCAGATTTGTTTTCTGGCACAATAATTGATTTTCCAACTCTCTGGAAACCCCTGCAGAGAAGAATAGTCCAGTGGCAAGATTCCTCACATTTTGTAAAGTGTCTTGGGGAATTATGCTACACAAAAAACATGTGTGGTTTTTTCCCCCTGCACAAAGAACAAAAACTTCCTGCACATGAACACTTAATTTGCACAAATAACATATTTTTGTGCAGAAAAAGACATGTATTTCTGCATAGGATAATTCCCCAAGAGAACCCCCCCCCTTCAGAATTGTGCAGAAAAAATTGTTTTCTCCTGGGGGGAGGGGGGCTACTCATCCTTGCACATGAAGATAAATTTTCCTGTTTATCTTCCTGTTAAGGACACCCAAGAAGTGTAGTATCAAGCCAATGTGCCCTCCTCTCACCTCTTAAGTTTTGTCCTGGGAAGGGAATCAGAGGTGTGTAGGGAAATCATTCTTCACTAAAGTTTTTGAAAGCCATACAGTTTTGGAAGGTGATTCACAATTCAGGAATTAGTCTGTTCTAAATTTGCACATGATTGTTTTGCACAGATTAACAACATTTGTGTGTGTGTGGAGGAAGCAGTATTTCTTTATGGAAAAAAATCTCAACACAAAGATACTAATTTCTGTGCAGAAAATGCTTCCCCCCCCCCCAGCACTGAAATTAGTATTTCTGCATTGAAATTTTATTTTCCACACAAAAATGCAGTTTCATGTACACAAAATGCTGTTTTCTGTGTAAAACAACCACAATTTTTGCACAGACTAAGGAGTTTATCGCATTCACTTTTCAGCCTGGGAATTGGGCTGGAACTGGGGTAAATGGGTTTTATTTCACATGAAATTGCTGCTGCTCTGACACCTGACCATCACCCATCCCTGATCTGTGCTCTGCCAGCCAATTTTGGTAGTATGGAAAGCTTCCATACTACCAAAATTGCCAGGAGAAGCACAGCAGGGGAATGGGTGATGGTTGGGGGCAGCACGGCAGCAATTTTTTGTGCGATAAAACCCGGTTCTCCCCCGTTCTGGCCTGATCCCATCCTATGCTTGGATCAGGCTGAAAATGTGTGTGCTCCTAAGTCTGAACTACAAAGAGTCTCTTCAGTTCAGGAGTTATCTCATCACCTTTTCTCAATATTCAAAACATGTTTTTTACCTTTTTTGGAATGTTTACAAATACAGTACTCTTTTATTTCTAGGGTTATGTAAGTTTGCACCAACACAGCACCTGACAATTTCTGTGAGCTCAGGATGCCTCACCTATCTCCCTGTAACTCAGAGGTGGACAAATGTAGCAGGAATAGAGGGAACTTCTCTGCCAACAAGAAGAGGAAAAGGCTACTTACTTCAGAAGTCCTTACTCCAGTTCATGAAGAGTGACAGCAAGGGAGAGGGGGCAAAACTAGCAGGTTCGTCCCTGTTATATCCATCTGCTAAAACCCACAAGTTGAACACCTGAATAGATTTCCCCTTGCTTTTCGATTAGGGCTGGCACAAGGCATTCTGCTGCCTGAGGCCAAGAAGCCAGTGCTAACCAACTCTAACTCACCTAAATCAAAGTTCCAGCCAAAATCAATCACACTATTTTGGTATGTGACAGGACAAATCCCAAAAGCAACTCTCCCTACACCAATCAACAAATATATCTCATAATGAATTAAATTATTTACAATTTCCTACCCTTTCATACCACCCAGCACTGTCTACTTGAAGCAGCCGCCTCACTCTTTTAGGGCCAGCCTGGAGAAGTCAATCTCTCATAGGGCCAACATGGATAACCTGGGACTAGCCCTGCTTGTAAACTCAGCAGAAGTGGAATGAAACACACCCAATTGCTAAAAGCAACACCAGGAAGTTCACTTTCTAATTTTATTACACCATTAGTTTGTAGAAATTAGAACATCAAAAAAGTCACAGAGCCTGGCAGGTGCCACAAAGGAGATGTCAATGATGCCCACATTAGTGACCACTATCACAATGCTGGCGAGCCTTTCAAATTTAATTTGCATCAAGCCCACAGCCCTAGCAATTACAGTATGACTCTTGTAGCCACGGCACCGGTAACTGGATTAATTTAACTCCAGTGTGATTCTATGGTCAACCTCCACCATAAATGTAAGAGTTGCCATTATTCATGATTTTCATTATCTGTGGTAAGTCTGGGAATGTATCCCACACAGATACGGAGAGATATACTGTATAACAAATACAATACAAGCAGTCATGGCCAACATAAAAGCTTACTAAGACCAATACTAATACTAACCTTAGAGCTAGTGCATCTGTGCACTTTTTAAGGGAGTAATCTTTTGGAACAATTTTTCAGCACAGTAATGGAGCCAATGATAATGCTATACTACATTAGTGAAGAATAATTTGAAATGTTGAAATTATTATTTTTTAAAATATGATTCCTTAGAATCAGGAAGGTTTTCATCTCCCCCATGTTATGAGAAAGTACAAGTTTTCTTTCAGGGCACTGAGCTTGGGTCAGTTCTTAGAGCCATCTGTATTTCTGAACTATTTCTGCCCCACATTCCTGACCTCCACTTCTGTGTTTACATTGTTCTCACTCTTCTTTGCAGCATTTCTATGATGCACATTGGTAATTAAGCTATGACAGCTAGTGTGATTAGTGGGTTTTGTGCTGGACTAAGAGAGACTAGGGTTCAAATCCCTGTTTAGCCATGAAAACTCACTGGGGCTACAGCCACGCTATAAAATAATCCAGTTTGACATCACTTTTAACTATCATATCTCAATGCTATGAAATCTTGGAAATTGTAGTTTGTTGTGGCACCAGAGCTCGTTGACAGAGAAGGCTAAATGTCTTAAAAAACTACAGTTCTCAGAATGCCATAGTATTGAGCCATGGCAGTTAAAGTGGTGTCAAACTGGACTATTTCAGCAGTGTGGATACAGCCTGAGTGAACTTAGAGAAGTCACATTCTTTCAGCTTCAGAGGAAGGCAATGACAAACCCCATCTGAACAAATCAAGCAAAGAAAACCCAGTGATATGTTGACGTTAGGGTTGCATTTAGTCAGAAACAGGCAGACAACCACAGCCATTATGATAGCTAAGTCATAACATAATAATAATAATAATAATAATAATAATAATAATAATAATAATAATATAGTTTATTTATACCTCCCCCTCCTCTCCCACGGATCGAGGTGGGATTACAACCTTAAAAGACTCTTAGTACAATTTACAATCAATACAACAATAAAATACTAATACTGAATTTACCAAGAATTCCTATTAGTTCTCTAAAAATTACAATTCGTCCATTAACCAAAAATCAGTCAAGGAAGAGCAGTCGTCATAACCTTTTTCATATGGAATTCAGTGGATAAGCCCGCCGGAAGAGATCCGTTTTGAGTGCCTTCTTAAAGGCGTCTAAGGTAATAATGAGACGGATCTCTCTGGTAGGTCATTCCATAATCTCGGGGCCGTGGCAGTGAAGTTGTCATTAACCTGGTATTATAATATTCTAGTAAAAACTTCCCAGATGTTCTGAGAGTGTGGGGCGGATTATGTAGGGAGAAGCGCTCCTGCAAGTAACTTGGGCCCGAGCCATGTAGGGCTTTAAAGGTAATAACCAACACCTTGTATTGCACCCGGAAGCTAATTGGCATCCAGTGAAGAGATTTCAGTATTGGTGTTATATGGTCAAACCTAGATATTCCGGTGACCAATCTGGCTGCTGCATTTTGAACTAATTGTAGCTTCCGAATTTGGTACAAGGGTAGCCCCAAGTAGAGCACATTGCAGAAATCTAACCGAGAGATTACCAGTGCAAGTACTACTGCTTCAAGGTCCTTTCGGTCCAGGTAGGGACGCAGTTGGCGTATTAACCGAAGCTGATACCAAGCACTCTTGGCCGTCGCATCTATTTGGGATGTCAATTGTAAGGACAGATCCAGGAATACTCCCAAACTGCGAACCTCATCCTTTAGGGGAAGTGTGACCCCATCCAGGACTGGGTGACAAAACTCCATCCCTGGACTTGGGGTACCTATCATGAGTACCCCCGTTTTCTCTGGATTCAGTTTGAGTTTGTTTTCCCTCATCCAGCCCATTACCAATCCAAGACAGGTATCCAGAGAAGAGATGCCATCCCTAGTCACTGCAATAGTCGGGGACATAGAGAAATAAATTTGGGTGTCAGCGTACTGATGACACCACACCCCATGTCTCCTGATTATCTCTCCCAACGGCTTCATGTAAATGTTGAAAAGCATGAGGGACAGAATGGCGCCCTGAGGGACGCCAGATGTCAGCTCTCTCTTGGAAGAGCAGCTGTCCCCCAGCATCACCATCTGGAATCTGCCCGAGAGGTAGGAATGGAACCACTGGAGTGCAGTGCCCCCAATACCTAACTCCCTCAGGCATTCCAGAAGGATACCATGGTCTATGGTATCAAATGCCGCTGAGATGTCCAAGAGCACCAGCAGGGTCACAATTCCCCTGTCGATGCCCTGATGGAGATCATCGACTAAGGCGACCATGGCTGTCTCAACTCCGTATCCCACCCTGAAACCAGCTTGAAATGGGTCTAGATAATCGGCTTCATCCAAGACAGCTTGGAGCTGGAAGGCGATATCTTGCTTTGGAAATCAACAATGAAACCACATAACCACTAGAACCTATCCTGTCCTGGCATTCTTAAACTTAAGCTCCAATTCACAGATGGCATTTAGTTCTCATCCAGTTATCAAGAATAGCTAAAACTGCCCCAACATCATGCTGGAGGGGTTGCAAACAGACCAGCTCTTATCTCCATATGTGAACAGAATGTCCTCAAGTTAAAACATTTTGGACAGTGGTCATAAACCAGATCTTACTTATCATTTTTTAAAAAAAATTATCCTGCATTTTTGTTACTCCATTTGTATAACGAAGAAAAAAGTGCTCTGAAACATAAAAACCTTATTGTCTTCTTTCTGGCTGCTTCAAGAACTGAAATAGCTGCCCACTGGAGAGGGGAAATCCCAGAATTCCACAACATTGAGCCATGGCAGTTAAAGTAGTGTCAAACTGCATTATTTCTGAAGAGTAGAGGCAATCGCAGGCTTGCTTGGTGAGGACACAAGAGGGAGACTTCTCAATGGCTGGTCCCACCCTCTGGAACTGCCTTCCACTGGAGACTAGACTGGCCCTCTCCCTGCTTTCCTTTTGCCAACAGGAAAATACCTTTTTGTTCAAGTGAGCTTTCAGTGAATAGGCAGGGAAGATTCTTATTTAGATGTGCTGTTTTAAATACTTTTAATTGAAATGGTTTTAACTATTTTGTGTTTTTAATTGTTATGTTTTAATATTAGTATTATTTAATTCTTTTTTAACTTTTGTAATTAATGTTTTGGTTGTATCCCTTTTATATTATTGTAAGCCACGTTGTATCTGATTTTGGGGGAAAGGCAGGGTTTAAATCCAATAAATAAATACAAATACAATAAAAATAAATGTGTGCTTTATTTTTTTAACCTCTTTTTAGCTTTTACATGATTTTATATTGTTTAATATAAAGGGGTTTTTATAACTGACTCTTAGGAAGTCACCTTGAGTCCCACTTTGGGAGAAAGAGGGCATATAAATGAAACAAAGAAATAAAATAGGGATCACCCTTAAGTGAGAGCAGATAGTGATGTTTTTAAGTCTTTTAGTCCAAGTCTGAAGTCAAGTTTCAAGTCTCTACCTTCAAGTCTCTATCTTCAAGTCTCAAGTCCTTGTAAGAGACTTTCAACTCAAGTCTCAAACAGGGGCGGGTTACAGACCGCCCGTTTGGGGCGGGCTGCACCCGCCCCTTTCCCCGGGGTATCGGGGCCTCAGCGTGCAGAGCGGCAGCCGCTGAGGCCCCAATCCGCTGCTTTTCAGGCTGCAGGGAAGCAGCAAAAGGCCCCTTCCCCGCAGCCTGGAAAGGGGTGTCCTTGGGGCTTCAAAATGGAACATGGAGCTCCTTCCTGCTCCGCGCTAAGGGCGCACTAAGCGCCCTGGCGCAGAGCGAGGATGTCATGTCCGCGCCACCCCGTATAGAGGCGGCACGGTCGTGATGTCCTCATGGTGGCGGCCATGTGGAATGGCTGCCGCCATTTTGTGTGCGCAGAGCGCGCACTAGGGTTAGGGGGATGCAGAAGCACCGCCCCTTTCTAACCCTAGTACGTGCTCCGCGTGTACTTTCTGGCCCATTTGTAACAGGCCAGAGTCTCAACTCTGGGAGCCAACTGTAAAAGAAAAAAACAGGCAGGGTACATTTCTCGAAGGGAACAGCAAGCGTGTTAGGCAATGGGCTTGAGGCAGGGTCCATACCCACTGCACATCGGAGGAGCCTTCTGAAGCTATTCAAACACTTTAGAAGGTTCCTTTCACCTCAAGACCACTGCCTAATGCATTTGCTGTTCTGAGAAATGTTTGGGGGCAGGTCTTGCCTGCTGCTCAAAGTGAATGGCACCAGCAAGTCAGTCACTTAAAATATAAAGTCTCAGGTCAAGTTGAGTCAGTGTGTCATTTTTGCCAAGTCAAGTCACTGAAGCAATTTGAGTCCAACTTAAGGCACAGTCAACTGACTTGAGTCTACATCACTGGCAGCAGAGACTGCTCTTTCTTTCCTAGGTGGACAAGAGCAGCTGAAATATGCCATGTACAGCCCTGTAGTTATGCCTGTGTATGCCTGATGAAGAAGCCAGTGGGTTTTGAAAGCTGACACAATGGATATTTCTTCTTCTGGTTGCCTAATAAAGTTATCACCACAATGTACACTTTAGATCTTTACATTTTATTTGGACACACTTTTGTGGATTCTCACCCGTATTATCAGACGCATCAGATGATGAAATGAGGTTGAGTTCACAAAAACACATGCCAAAGAAATCATCTTTAAAGATTCCACAGGACTCTTTATCATCATTACTTGCTGCTGTTGTTTTTAAAAGCCACATCTTTCTGGCTTTCTAATGTGATTGACAAATGCAAAATATGAGACTGTGAATGGCAGAGTTGCCATTCTTCTTATATGGGAGGAATCACATTTAGCCTTTCACTCCCTTTTATTCAAAGACAAGAAAAATGCTCTCTGGTCCATACCATTTTTGTTTGTTTGCTTGCTTGCCTACTGAAAACAAGACAGGAGAAGAACTAGGAGCCTTGAACAGAGAAGACAAGGGAGCATAACGGGTGCCAAAAACAAATTCAAAACAGAGACGTTACTCCAAGAGGCCTATAAGCACAAGGCCATAGTTAAGCCTCCCTGAAATGTCCAAGCTGTTTCATTTGTTTTCTACTATTTGAATGATTAAATGGTGCACAGGATAACAAAAGAAAAACAAAGAATCCTAATGACTCATAATAAAAATGTCTTCTTTGGCTTTAAGTAAATATTTAACAGGTCACCAGTTTGGCAGCTACTGATGAGAGAATGGACTTAATAAATTTCAAATTTATAACCATCAACTGAAAAGATTGCTTTTTCTCCACCCTTTGGTTGATCTAATAAGAAAAGATGTATCTACAAAAAAGATGTGTCTTCAGAAGACATTCATGACTAGAAGATTTTAGCCCACTGGGTTTTGATGGTCAGACACTATTAGCTACTAAGTGCATTTAGCAGACAGAAGTCAGACTGAGATCCTCCTCACACACCTCAAAACTGTTTTGTAATTGCAATGCAGACAACAACGACAGCTGACTGGGAGGTTTTCAGACAGCATATGTCATTTCCTTTTGGAAACACTACTTCAAAGAGTAGCGCCTCAATCCCACTGGTAGATTCAAGTTGAATATACTGACTGAATCCATTATACAGTAAGCCCTTCTTATCTGCTGGGATTTGGTTCCAGGATTTCCTGTGGATAACAAAATCTGTGGATGCTCAAGTCCCATTAAATACAATGGCATAGCAAAATGGTGTATTTTATATAAAATGGCAGAATCAAGGCTTGCTATTTGGAATTTATACTTTTTTAAAAATATTTTCAAGCCATGTATGCTTGAATCCATGGATCAAAAATGTTTCGAATTGTTGAAACATCAGAGGCTTTAACGTTTGTGTTTTCTGGAGGATTTTTTTTTCCAGGAGGAAGCCCACAGCCCTGTTCCAGTAATTTCCTAAGACTTTTCAGTATGGACACTAACGGAACCATGGCAGTCACCTGCAACACTTGTGGGATGTTTGTCTTCTTGCCTACAGAAGTGGAGAACTTCACATGCCCCAAGTGCAAGTTGGTAGCCCTCTTGGAGGAGAAAGTGCAGCAGTTGGAGTCCAGGGTAGCTACACTTCAGCATATTAGAGAGCAGGAGGATTTCCTGGACACAACAGAACTAACAATTCTGGATGAATACCACACAGAGGAAGATGCTGGAGCCGAGGAGGTCACTTCACATACACAGGAGGCAGACAGCTGGAGGAATGTCACACAGAGAAGTAGGCCAAGAAGGGATTGTTCGGGGAGCTTGCAGCTAGAGAATCAATTCGAAGCTCTTTCCCTTATCAAGGAGGATGAAGAAGAGTAGCATGGACAGACTTCAGGGACAGAGCAGGCAAGCCTGAGAGTCCCACCCAAGGGAAATGCTGCTGCTAAACCTCATAGGAGGTGTGTGGTCGTAATGGGGGACTCCTTGCTGAGGGGTACAGAAGCAGTGATTTGTAGGCCTGACAAGATTATTTATTATTTATTAACCTTTATTTATAAAGTGCTGTAAATTTACACAGCGCTGTACATACAATCTTTTAGTCAGATGGTTCTCTGCCCTCAGGCTTACAATCTAAAAAGACATGACACAAAAGGAGAAGGGAGTGGTGGTGGGGAATAGGATCAGGTCCAGCAGATCTTCTCCACCTCTGAGGCCTGGACCAAGGCAGATGGACTGGAGGAAGGGCTTGGCTTCTTAATGGATGGTTAAAAGGAGGCTTCCTGGGTCAGAGAGGGGCTTGCCTCTGGGAACGCTTCTCTAAACAATATAGTCTTTAACTCAGTTTTGAAACTGGGTAGAGAAGTGATGAGGTGTGCATGTGGGGAAAGAATGTTCCAGGAGTAAGGGGCAGCAAGCGAGAAGGGACGAATTTGGGAGGGGGAAGTAGTAGTCCTACACTGTGACAGGAGACCTTGACTACCAGAGCGGAGGGTGCGAGTAGGAATGTAAGGAGAAAGAAGGTCAGATAAGTAAGGAGGGGCCAATCCATGGAGGGCTTTGAAAGTCAAAGATGTCTCGAGAGGTGTGTTGTCTCCCAGGGGCAAAGATCCGTGATGTGACAGAGAGGCTGACAAGACTGGTCAAGCCTACTGACCAATACCCCTTCCTTTTGGTCCACGTGGGAACCAATGATACTGCAAGACACAGCCTGCAGAACATCAAAAGGGATTACGAGGTGCTTGGTAGGAAGCTGAAAGGAATGGATGTACAGGTTGTCATCTCGTCTCTTCTGCCAGTTGAAGGGCACGGTCCAGGAAGGGAGAGGAAAATAGCAGATGTGAACAACTGGCTTCGCAGATGGTGCCGCCGAGAACGATTTGGATTCTTTGATCATGGGCTTTGGTTCCATGAGGAGGGACTTCTTGCAACGGACAGGTTGCATCTCACGCCAGTTGGAAGAAATGTTTTGCCAACAGTCTCAAGAACTTGATTAGGAGGGCTTTAAACTGAGTTCCGTGGGGAAAGGAGACAATATTAAGGAAGGCGAAAGGGCTGGAGAAAATAGTCAAACAGACATAGAGGAAACAAGAAAAAAAGTGCAAGGACCCAACAGCGGAAGGCAAAAAAACTTGCACAAGCAGCAAGTAAATGGGACCCGTGGTCTGCGATGTCTCTACACTAATGCACAGAGCATGGGAAATAAGCAAGATGAACTTGAACTCCTAGTACAACAAAGCAAATATGATATAATAGGCATCACTGAAACCTGGTGGGATGAGTCTCATGATTGGAATGTGGAAATAGAGGGGTATAACATTATTAAGAGAAATAGGAAACCAGGTGGAGAGCATCTGGATAAAAATTAAAGGGAAGGGAAACAACAAGGATGTTACGGTGGGAGTCTACTACAGACCCCCCAAGTCAGACTGAGGAATTGGATGATATCTTTCTAGAACAGATGACCACACAGTCAGAAAAGAGAGAAGTAGTAGTGATGGGCGACTTCAAATATCCTGATATTTGCTGGAAGTCAAACTCAGCAAAATCCTCAAGGTCTAGCAAATTCCTCACTTGCCTGGAAGACAATTTCATGGTCCAAAAGGTGGAAGAGGCAACAAGGGGGTCAGCTATTTTGGATCTGATCCTAACCAACAAGGATGACTTGGTTAATGGGGTGCAAGTGGTGGGATCATTAGGTGGAAGTGACCATGTTCTCCTGGAGTTTGTAATACAATGGAAAGGAGAAGCCAGGCATAGTCAAACATGCATTCTAGTCTTTAGGAGAACGGATTTCAGTAAACTTAGAGAAGTATTGAGGGTGATTCCATGGTCAGAAATACTAAAAGGGAAGGGAGTTCAGGACGGATGGGAGTTTCTCAAAAGAGAGATACTGAAGGCACAATCTCAAACAGTTCCAGTGAAAAAGAAAAACAGGAGGTGTCTCAAGAAATCAGGATGGATGACTAAGGAACTTTGAACCGAGCTAAGTTTGAAATGGAACATGTACAAGAAATGGAAAAAGGGGGAAATCACAAAAAAGGAATTCAAAGAAATAGCAGGCATGTGTAGGGGTAAAGTCAGAAAAGCTAAAGCACAGCATGAGCTCAGGCTTCCTAGAGAGGTTAAAAAGAAAAAAAGAGATTTTTTGGATATATCCGCAGCAAAAGGAAGAAGAAGGAAATGGTAGGGGTACTGCGTGGAGAAGACGGCAAAATGTTAACAGGGGACAGAGAAAAGGCAGAATTACTCAACACCTTCTTTGCCTCAGTCTTCTCAGAAAAGGCAAAGGGTGATCAACCTGAAGATAATGGAGCAGAGGACAGGATAGGGGCATTTCAGTACAGAATAAGTAAAAAGATAGTAGAGGAATACCTTGTTAATCTAAATGAATTTAAGTCTCCAGGACCAGATGAACTACATCCAAGGGTACTAAAAAAACTGGCAAATGTAATATCGGAGCCATTGGCAATCGTATTTGAAAACTCCTGGAGAACAGGAGAATCCCAGCAGACTGGAGGAGGGCAAACGTTGTCCCCATCTTCAAAAGGGGGGGGGGGGAGAGGATCCTAACAATTATTGTCCAGTTAGTCTGACATCTATACCAGGAAAGATTCTGGAGCAGATCATTAAACAGAGAGTCTGTGAACATCTAGAAGGCAATGCCATAATCACAAAAAGTCAACACAGGTTTCAGAGAAACAAGTCATGTCAGACACATCTGATCTCTTTCTTTGATAAAATTACCAGCTTGGTAGATGAAGGGAATGCTGTGGATATAGTATATCTTGATTTCAGTAAGGCCTTTGACAAGGTTTCCCATGATATTCTTGCAAACAAGCTTGGAAAATGTGGGCTAGACAAAGTAACTGTTACATGGATTTGTAATTGGTTGACCGGCCGAACCCAAAGGGTGCTCAGCAATGGCTCTTTTTCATCCTGGAGAGAAGTGACCAGTGGAGTCCCAGAGGGCTCTGTCCTGGGGCCAGTGCTATTCAACATCTTTATCAATGACCTGGATGACAGAATTGGGAGCATACTTATCAAATTTGCAGATGACACCAAATTAGGAGGAATAGCTAATACTCCAGAGGACAGGATCAACATTCAAAATGATCTGAATAGACTAGAAAGCTGGGCCAAAGCTAACAAAACGAAATTCAACACACAGAAATGTAAGGTACTGCACTTAGGGCAGAAAAATGAAATGCACAGATATAGGATGGGGGACACCTGTCTGAATGAAACTACATGTGAAAGTGATCTGGGAGTCCAAGTAGACCACAAGTTGAACATGAGTCAACAGTGCGATGCGGCAGCTAAAAGGCCAATGCAATTTTAGGCTGCAATAATAAAAGTATAGTGTCTAGATCAAGAGAAGTAATAGTGCCTCTGTATTCTGCTCTGGTCAGGCCCCATCTGGAATATTGTGTCCAGTTCTGGGCACCACAATTCAAAAAGGACATTGAGAAACTGGAGCGTGTAAAAAGGAGGGAGACTAAAATGGTGAAAGGTCTGGAAACCTTGCCCTATGAGGAACGACTCAGGGAGCTGGGGATGTTTAGCCTGGAGAAGAGAAGGTTAAGAGGTCGTATGATAGCCCTGTTTAAATATTTGAAATGATGTCATATTGAGGAGGGAGCAAGCTTGTTTTCTGCTGCTCCAGAGAACAGGACCCGGAACAATGGATGCAAGCTACAGGAAAAGAGATTCCACTTCAACATTAGGAAGAACTTCCTGACAGTAAGGGCTGTTCAACAGTGGAACACACTCCCTCGGAGTGTAGTGGAGTCTCCTTCTTTTGGAGGTCTTTAAGCAGAGGCTAGATGGCCATCTATTGGGGATGCTTTGATTGGATTTCCTGCATGCCAGGGGGTTGGACTTGATGGTCCGTGCGGTCTCTTCCAACTCTATGATTCTATGATTCTATGAAATCTGTGGATAAGGAGGGCAAACTGTATTATATCCTGAGTCAACACTTAATTAATCCTACTGGCTGGTATTCAGTACTGTAGTTATTGATTTGTAACCTGAAGTGAATGGATCCATAACTGCTCTGTATTCACTATTTTTACATAGTCACATCCAACCTTAACTGCCAGCAGCCCCCAGTCCATCTTAACGGCCATCCATCAGATGAAGGAGTTCCATTCAGCTGGTGAACCAAGTGCAAGAAGAATGACAATTCTACCCCATCCCACCAGCAGTCACGCCTGCATCCACCAGAAACAGGAGCCTCACCACAATTGTTTGTCATAGCTTCACTTGCTGGTGGGGTGATGGAAGAAACATTCTGCTCCTTGCACTCTGATTGTCAGCCAAATAGACCTCTTTTGCCAATCCAGGGTCTGGCTCTTAAGGGGAGGGGGGGAGGGAGAGGAGACATTACTTAGTTATATCATTACCTAAGTTGCTTTTCCAAAAAGGTAGAGAGGGCTTCTCCTTCTGCAGCCCTCTCTACCTTTTTGTTTTTGTTGTTATTAATCCCCTGAAGTTACCCTGCATTCCCCTTTTGGTGTTTTGTGGTTAACAGGCAGGATTGAAGAACTGTACAGTTACATCCCCATAGCCAGATGCAAAATGATGATATCTGCACTGGGATCTGACAGCATTCTCTGGGCAGTCTCATCATTGCTGCATAGCATAGGAACATTGTCAGACACTTCTCTGATACTGGCTGCTTGCAGCAGCAGGAGGTAGTGGTGGTGGTGGCATACATACTGTATCTACACTAACAGCAATAGCAAAGTCAAAGAAGGACTAGTGCAGAGTATGCAAAATGCTGATTGTGACTTTTAAAGTCATACACGTCCAGGTTATTTGAAAGTCCAGGTTATTGAAGAACCATACTCTCCCTTATGAAACAACCTGTGTTCTGAGATCTGTTGGGGAGGCCCTTCTCTCTGTCCTACCCTCCTCACAGTACATCTGGTGGGAACATGTGAAAGGACCTTCTCAGTGGCTGCCCCTAGGATCTGGAACTCCATTCCCAGAGAGGTCAGACTAGCACCCTCCCTACTTTCTTTTCACAGACAACAAAGATATTTATTTTCTGGCAGGCATTTGATGAGTGGTGATTTAAGGCCAATCTGGATATTGCTAATTATTGTGTGGGTATGTTAATATGTTTTAACTTGGGTTTTATTTTTTTTCTGACTGTTTAATTGTGTTTCAACTTCTGTGTTTTGTGGATTTTTAACAATTTTTTTAATTGTTGTGAGTTGCAATTTGGGGATATGATAATAATAATAATAAATAAATTATTTTTATACCGCCCTTCCATAGATCAGGGCGGTTCACAGCAAATATCAATAAAACAATTAAGAATACATAAAAACACCCCTCTCTCACTGACCCCTCCCCCCTGGTAAAAAGCCACCACAGCGGCAAGACAGTCCTGGACTACAAATACCAACAACATGCACCTGAATCTGGAATGAAGTTATCTATGCTACCAGCAGTTCCGATATCTGTAATGAAGTTCAGTACGTGAACATGAGATAAATTCTATTATTATTATTATTATTATTAACCTTTATTTATTAAGCGCTGTAAATTTACACAGCGCTGTACATGCAATCTTTTTAGTTAGACGGTTCCCTGCCCTCGGGCTTACAATCTAAAAAGACATGACACAGAAGGAGAAGGGAGTGGTGACGGGAAAGGGTAAGAGGTCCAGCAGTTCCTCTCTACCTCCGAGGCCTGGACCAAGGCAGATGGACTGGAAGGAGGGCTTGGCTATTATCTATCCCACAGGTGGATATTGTACAGACTTTTAGATGTTTTTTGGTCTGCAACTCCCGGTAAGGTTAGCCACCACAGTCAAATGCAAGGAATACTGGAAAATGCTGTTAAACAGCATCTGAAGGATCACATAATTATGAAGCTGAAGGCTTTCACAGCTGGCATCCATAGTTGTTTGTGGTTTTTTCAGAATATGAGGCTGTGTTCTAATAGAGTTTATTCCTGGTGTTTAGCTAGCAGCTGTGGCTGGCATCTTCAGAGAATGCAGACATGGAAGAGAGTGGGGTATATATACTGTTGGTTGAGAGGAAGTGATTAACATGTTAATTTGTGTATTATTCTGTTGTTGGATGGCTAGGCCTCAGGATATCTATATAATCAATGATCCATTGTCTAATAGGAAACCCCCCTCACCATGGGTGGTTTTCATTTGCATTTGCTGGGCTTTGATTTTAGTGTTTTTCAGGACTGCTAGCCAGACCTTGTTTACTTTCAGGGTTTCTTCTTTCCTGTTGAAGTTGTCCAGGTGTTTATGAATTTCAATGACTTCCCTGTGCTTTCTGACCTGATAGTTGTTGGCTATCTCATCCTTGGCTTATAGTCTAACCTATCTCACAGAGTTGCTGTGATTATAAAAAAGGAAACTGTATGCATGTTACTAGGAGCTACATAAAGCAATGATGGGAGGTAAATATTATTATTCTCACTATTTTCTTTTTTTTTAATCTACCAGTTGTACAGTTTGGTGTTGGGGTAAAACCAGTAATTCCCAGTTCTCTAGAGCACTAGAGGTCTGTTTATGATCATCAAGACTGGAGGAACAGAAAGCACTGGCCCATGTTGTGAGACACGTATGACTCAGATACCGCACAGTAACTATGCCAATTGGTAACTAGGCACAAACTGATGATAACATCTTATTTATTTCTTTTATTGAACTGGTACCCTGCCTTTGAAGCTCAGAGTCATTTTCATAGAAAGCCACACCCATATAGCACACCCAGATAGCTTCTGTGTAGTCTTGGAAATCAATCTGAAAAACTTGGCATATCAACAAGCAGATTTCAGGAAAGTGGGTGCCAACTGCTATGTCAGCTCAATAAATGTAATTTCCTTAGAACAGCATAACACCTCCAAAGTCGCTGAATGGCAATATCTTCCCCAAAACAAGTCAATATCTGCTGTAAAAGAAACCTCGACTGAGAATCCTTATGGCTAAGCATCTCACTAATTCAATTCTTTCTTCCACAAACTTCTACTTTGAAATATGAGGGTTATTTTCAGAGCCTCCTGCTAGGAAGCTTCCATAAATGCTATGGGTTTCAAATCGTTCTTGTTGTCAGAAGGGAAAATGAATTTCCCCCCTGAAGCCTGTCCTGCTTCTCAGCTAATACCAAAACATGATACTCAGGTAGATCGAAGATAATGGAGAACTTTGGCTTCTTGTTTTGGAAGCACTAAAGAAGTGCAATCTTTCCCATGTTACTCTCCATCATCCATGTACACACACAAGGTAATTATGTCCATGTGATGGTGAACACTGGCCATGCTAAGTGAAAGAGTCTGGGAAGTGTTGAAAGGTGAAATAGAACAATTTATCTATGGGTTTAGGGTTTTGTACACCCACTGGGTGACCTTGGCAAGTCACACTCTTTCAGCCTCAGAAGATGGCAATGGCAAACCCCCTCTGAAGAAACTTGCCAAGAAGAACCCATGATAGGATCACCATAAGTCAGAAATGACTTGAAGGCACACAGCATTAGGCTTTCTGAAGGAGGAGGAGGAGGAGCTCAAAGAATTGATACGCAAAAATTAGGCTGGTTTAGATATGCACATGTGATGGGACAATTGGGATGATTACAATGCTAAAGACAATTTCTCCAATTAAGAGTTAGATCAGTAAAACAGGATGGGAAGTGAGGTAGAAAATTCTGAGTCTTTAGCAATGATGCATGATACAGGACTGGACTGCAAAGTGAATATGAAGATAGAAAAAAAGCGATATGAGGCTGGCTGTTGTTTTATCCTAAAATTAGGGGGGGGGGGGGTTTGTTCTATATATTGAAAAAATCCATAGAGCCTGGAGTAAGAGAGTGGTAAACAGAAATTTTCTTCTAAATAAATAAATAAATAAATTTGGATGCTTCCATTCATCTGGGGTTTGCCACTGGATCTGCTGCTATGGGACTGGTGAAGCCTTTCTGAATTTCACCAAGTTTTGCCTGCTCCACTATGGCGGATCCACCAGCTGCCTGAGAATTCAACCCCAGGTATTGTTGGGAAGGCTTATCATGATAGTCAGAGGTCTCACTTTTTCTCACCCTATTCCCACTTTCTCTCACTCCTTTGTTTCTAAAACATTTTGTAGCAAGGTGACAGCAGCAGACATTTCTTGGGAAAGAAAGGCAGAAGGCCACTACTATGCTGTGCCATTTAAACAATTTTTCCCTAAAGAAAGAAAAAGGAAATGGTGCAAAAAGAATGTAAAATGCTTAACACTAGGGATGAAAAATATATTTGTGATTATTCATTTCCAGGGCAAGAAACAAAAACATTTCCCAACAGTCAGTGAATCCTCTGACAAGAGCAATAGAGCAGTGAGAATTCTGTGCAATTTTCTCCTGGTGTTCAAATATACCAATTTTGTTCAGTGGAGTTATTCTGTGAAGAAAACGTGGGGTGTTTTTGCACAGAAAACAATTTATTGTACAAAAACTGCCTCTTTTTTTGGACAGAATAATTCTTCCATAACACTTTAGGACATATGAATATGGAGATAATACTTTGGAGGAATACTGATATTCTCCAACAGCAGGGAGAAAACCACTGCAATTATTTGCAGTTGCTTCCAAAATAATAAAGGATTTAAATCCCTAGAACTACATCTCTCATCAAATTTAAGTAATTTAACTTTCCCTAAATTGTTCAGATTAATTTGCACAGAACACATCTTCTTCCATTTTAAGATTTTTTCCCCCAAACGGCCACTAGCCTGCACCCTCAATCAGGTGAATTATGAGGAGGAGAAAACGTGTTTACACAGAGTAGAGCTTATGAAGGTTAAGCATTTTCCCCTTTGCCAGCAGCCCTGTTAGAAATTATGCTCCTACATTTAGTCAGTCCATAAGTGGGTTTTCCAATTAGATCTGCTCTGCCACCCCACAAAGCATCTGTGTTTACACAAAGTGAATCAGTGGTTGGCTTTCCTGGATGGCCCTTGTGGCCTCTTCCAGTTCTAAGATTCTATGGCCTGTTACAGACAGGTCAAAATAAAGCTGCTTCGAGTCACTTTGGAGGTATGGTATTTCAATGATGCATGAATCCTAAGAGTCCAAAAGCCACACCAAAGCTGCACTCCAGTCCTTAGGACCAGAGCGTGGCTTTGGTGTGGCGTTTGGACTCTTAGGATGCATGCATCATTGAAATACCATACCTGCAAAGTGACTCGAAGCAGCTTTATTTTGGCCTGTCTGTAACAGGCCTATGATTCTATGAGTCCAGTGACAACTGATGTGCAGTTGAATCCACTCTGGGTTTTCATTCAAACCTTGGGTGCATCTACACTACAAATGCCAGGATTCCCTATGACGGAGCTACACCACTTAAAAGTGGTGCTGAACTGCATTATTTCTCCAGTGTAGATGCACCCTTGGATAGCTCTTTAAAGCTTGGACTAAAGTACTGAGCAGATTCACAATGTGCTTGGCAGAAAAGCTATCAGCTATCCCTGAAGTGGATATCTTTAGCAGGAAAATCTTTACATCTACAAGCTGAACATGCAATGATTTCCTGTGTACCGGAAATTTATGCAATTAAAGTTCCCAGCAACACAAAATTTTGTGCCTTCCTGTTCTCACATGTAAAGGTTCTCTTGTGACAAACATTGCTAGTGATGTGGCACTAACTGGTGCAGCTCCACTTTCTGGTCATGCATGGCTTGAGCGTGTGAGTGCCATTTCTGGAGATGGGTACAGTTCTGCTTAAGCTTACATGGCACCCACAGGAAAACAAAAGGATACTCAAAGGCAGGCTAAAGGATTATTGATCCACATTAACAGTTACAATCTTACACATGTATACTCAAAAAATAAGTTATTTAACACAATGGGACTTAGAAGTAAGCATGAATGGAATTGTACTGTTAACATGCTATAAATACTTGCCTGAGAGCAGCTCCAACTGAACTGAGTGGACTTCACTTCTGTATAGAAATGCACTAGATTGCGCTGTAAATTACTTGTACAGAATAAGGAATCAATTTTATTGCTGATGATGCTCCATACTGTCTCTTGTTCTATACAAAATTTCCTGTCACTGCTTCTTCAAAATATGGAACATGCAACAACGATTCACTTGCTGTGAAACTTATTAATGTACCTTGTCTGAAAGAGAAATGTTTTAAACATATAAATATACCACTGTTCTTTTCTCTTTTCAGAACTGCTGTAATTTCCTCTAACAACAATATAATGATTCACAGTCAGCAAGACTGCTGTGTGCATTATTAACTCATAATTTAAACCGACTGAAAGGAAGATTTTAGCTACCTCTTTTATAAAATCTAGTTTTCATTTTCTTTCACCCACTGCAATTTGCATATATTGTGACTGGATTGAAATTTTAAGCACATGTAACATATGAAAATATGTTAATCATTTGGGATATGAAATCTAGTTAATAAAATTGCTTTTTTCTAATGCTTTACATCGTACAGCTCAATAATTACATTTACAGTCAATTAAATGCACATTTGAAATTAAGTATTAATTTCATGCATTCACTGAACAGTGATTAATTGTCCCATATGAAAACTGCATTTTCCTTATAAACTGAACTTCAAATCAGTAAGTAGAAAAATGAATGTGCATTTAAAAGTTAATTCATTCTTTTAAGATATGGCATTAAAAATGGCTTTGCACATTTTCCTGCCAAAATTACAAAAAAGGGGGGGGGGGGGGACAATCTGCCTCCTTAAACTTATCTATGGCACATTACAGACTGCCCAAAACGGGCGGTCTCGCACCACTGCCGGTTGCTGCATCCGGGAACTGCAGCAGCCAAACCGTGCAGTTCCTGGGCGCAGCAACAAAGAAGCACCAAAATGGCACTTCTTCCTGGGCTCTGGAAGAGGCGCCGCAAAGCATGAGGCATGCACTTGCGGCGCCACTTCTGGTGTTTGACGTCCGGACGCTGTGCATCCGTGACGTCAAAATGGTGGCGCCCATCTGTATAGGGTGCCGCCATTTTGACGCACCCATTACGCACGAGGGGCAAGGCGCATCAGGAAGCGGCGCCCCTCATGCTTAATGATGGCGCCTCAAGGGGCCCGTCTGTAATGCGCCTATATTAATTATTTCTCCAGAAAATGACATGATCCACATTGACCATACTCTGTCTTAGATTGTGCAGTTCTTTATTTCTGGTACAATTTTCAAGCTAGAATGTGGCAGAATGGAATCCATTTTACAGCTGGATTAGGCAGGTATATTTTTTAAAAAAAACATCTCCAGGAAAACAATATCAAACTACAATTTTGAAGAAGATTTTATATTTCTACCATTTTGTTCACTTAGCAAAATGGTACAATGCTGACGTGAAGAAATTCTGCAAATGTGCAACAATGTAATTGTACAATTATTGTTGTTACATGCTTAAAGTTGATGTCGAACAATGGTGACCCTATCCTAGGGTTTTCTTGGGAAGATTTAATGAGAGATTTGTCATTGCCTTCCGCTGAAGCTGAGAGAGTATGACTTGCCCAAAGTAATAAAGAGAGACTTACCTTTTATGATAACCCTATCCTAAACTTTTATTGGCAAGATTTATTCAGAAGGAGTTGCTTTTCTCAGATGTAGAGACAGTGTAACTTGCCCAGTGTAACTTGTTATGGTTTCCATAGCCAAGTGTGGATTTGAACCCTAGTCTCCTGGAGTCCTAATCCAACACTCAAACCACTAGGCCACACTGGCTCTACAACTGTATAACAGCACACTCCCATGTGCCCTGGAAGTCCGTCAGAAGTCCTGCCCCCTGGAAGTCATGCCCTCATAAGTGATCGCACTGGCTGTCACCAACCCTAGGGATGCCACTGAGCCCGGTGCCTTAATTTCCCCAAAAAGCTGTGTATTGAAGAGTATTATGCAGTGATGACTAGCTGAGGATTATATCATAGTACATGATTATAGAGCTATGATTCCACTTGACAACTTCTTATGGACTCCTGGCATTGGTAGTTTAGTGTAAATGTAAATACCTCCTCCCAAAACCACAAGGTAGGAATCCTGGCAATTAAAGTAGAATCAAAGTAATATTGTATAGTGTTATGATACCCTGGATGTCACTATAAAGTTCTCATGAGCAGGAGCCCAATGTTATCAGGTTTCTCGTTCATGGGAATGTTGTAGCTACATTCAATAGAATGCAGTTATAGGACTCTCTCCAGACCTTCATATTTAATTTGAAAACGTCTACAGTCAGCACTCCACATTCACAGCTTTAACATGTGTGGATTTGATTATCTGCAGATTTGATTAATATGTTCTCTCTAGTAATCTCTAGGTCCTCCATAGCAACTCACTGGAGGTTGACCATAGAGTCAAACTGACACTTCTATTGACATTTGTAGGTCCTCCAGCGTGAATATGTTCAGCATCTGGCAGATGATGACCAGAGAGTTGCATTGGAGGACCTAGAGATTCCTAGACAGGTTTTATCTCAGATAAAAAGAGACAGTGTTTTTTATCTGCAGTTTTCTGCTTTCACAGGGGTCCTGTGCCCCTAACCCCCACAAATGTGGAGAGCCCACTGTAATTACATCCAGGTACTTGTAGATGTGGGGTGAACTTATGCAAGTGCTTACATCTCGACGCTCAGTTTTAACCCTACATGTGTTCAGGTGATTAAGGGCTTCACTCTCAGGCTGACCTACCTCATAGGGTTGTTGTGAAGAGAAAATGTGGAGAAAGGCAGCCATTTAGGCTGCCTTGAGCTTGTTGGAGGAAGGGCAGAATATAAAAGCAACTCATAAGAATACATAAAATAGATGAATCACTATCATTACCTTCATTATCACACAACACCAACAGCATGAATAATGTTTTACACAGTAAAGGAAGACAGTTCCCTTGCCTGGAGAACCTGGAATCCAATATTTCACACAAAAGAAACAAGGGGAGGAGAGGGCCAGACATATTTGTACAAATTCTTAGGCACGTTGTTAGGCTTTGTTACAATGAAGCAGGGGTATAATCAAGGATACTATCTAGAATTCTAATTCTGTAAATACATGTTGCTGAGTGAGCTTAATGCTTTAATAATTACCATCAAGAATAGCTCAGGGGCAATCTCAGAGAAAAAAAGCACTGCCTTTTAAAAACAGATTTTAAAAAGGATAAGCTATCTACTCACAATGAAAATTTCACTTTATTATTTCATGGGCAGATCTAACATAATGCTGAGTTGAAACACTGGTTGATTGATTCAGTCCTCGTAAACCGCCCCCCCCCCCCCACACACACACACACAAGAGTAACTGTGCTTTGGTGTAAGATTAAGAAAATACATCTCTAGCCAGGCTTCTTCTCACCAGAGATATAGTTCCAGGATCCTCTTTTCCCCCATAATTTGAATTAATATTCAGTTGCTGTAGGGCAGTCAGGATGAATAAAGACACACCCACTTGATGGGTCAACAAATATGTGGGGGGGGACAGGCACCCAGTGGTACATCTGGTGATTTAAACGGGCAAGTCAGGTTGCATCTCACTGAGAGTATTTTACAATGAATGCAAAGGTGCTTACATTTGAGTAGACATGCACAGGCTTGTAGTTGTAGGTCTCAACTGTTATAGCACTTTCAGCATAACATGGAAGCCTTATAGATTGACTTGGGGAATCTAAGAGCTGTAGTCCAAAAATCATCATCATCATCATCATCATCATTCATTGACTCTGGAATCCTTCCCCAAGGGAAGTCAAGGTGGCTCTATTCCTTCTGAGTGCCTTCGGCCGCATCTACACTGCAGAATTAATGCTGTTTGATACCACTTTAATTTCTATGGAATTCTGAGATGTGTAGTTTTGTGAGATTATTTAGCCATCTCTGTCAGAGTACTCATAATAATAATAATAATAATAATAATAATAATAATAATAATAATAATAATAATAA
>NC_056524.1:21256266-21292117 GCF_019175285.1 Sceloporus undulatus
ATTTATATTTCCCACCTCTCCCTGCAGATCGAGGTGGGATTACAACAATAAAAACAACATTACAACAATAAAAGCTACAGTATCTTATAAAATACACTCAGTAAAACAGTAACACCACTGCCAATACAATGCATTGACTGAGGGGCCATTCATACTACCTTTTACCCCAGTTCAGAAACTGGATTAAAAGTGGGAAGTTCATATTGGCCCTGATTCTTTAACACCCGAATTCGAGGTTTGCACACCCGTTGAGGGGCAAATGCCCCTTGGCACAGGTCTTTTGAAAGTGGAGTTTTACCTGTAACTTTTGAGAAAAACCAGGTCCCGGCAATTGTGAACTTGGCTCTGGTCATGTTCGGGTCAAGTTCAGGGAGGGAGGAGGGCAGAGGGCAGAACATGCCTCCTTTTTATCAGGGCAAAGGAGGAGGAGGAGGAGGAAGGAAGGAACAGGACGAAGGGTCAAGTTCAGGGGAGGGAATTAGGTAAGAGGAGGGCAGATGGCGGAACATGATGCCTCCCCCCTCGCAGGCAGCTTTCTCTCTCTCTCTCTCTCTCTTTGGAATTTTTATTTTTGACAGACTATGCAAATAGTTCTATAGGTTGATACATATACATATTGATATAATGTGTGTGCTTGTGCTACATTTCCCTTTCTGTTTGCTGCCGGCACGGCACCTCACTTTGCAAGAGGCTTTTTAAAAAAAAATATTTTTTTTGTGTGTAATACGCAAATGTTACAATGCGCATGTTACAAATGTTTCCCTTTCAATTTGGGAAATTGATACAATATGTGAATGCTTTTGCTACATATGTAAAGGCATTCTGGGGTTGCAGTCAGAGGGAAAGCAAAGCAAGAGGATGCAGAGATGGCATTCTGGAGTGAGGAATTATTATTATTATTATTATTATTATTATTATTATTATTATTATTATTATTGTGATGGGAAGAGGATGGCATGGGGGGGAGGCAAGGTCTTCGGAGGTATGACTGGGCTGGAAGCGAAGGAGAGGCTAGGGGCTGGCATGTAGAAACACATGACTTTGGGGGAGTCACTCTCTCTCAGCCTCAGGGGAAAGGCAATGGCAAATCTCCTCAGAACTAATATTGCCAAGAAAACCCCCAAATGGGGTCGTTTTAGGGTTGCCATAATCTGTAATGACCCAAATACACACAACACATACACATATACCTGGAGGTTTTTAAATTTGTGACAGAATTTGTCAAATTGCTGCGGCAGGTTTTTGTTATTTTTTTTAAAAGAGGGACACGCAACCCATTCCGTTGGCCAAGGCTGTAGAAACGTCACCTTTGAAGAAAGTGGAAGGAAATTTGATTGACACAAAGTAGGCTTCATTTTAAACCAACCACCCACACCGTACCACCAAATGTGAACATTCTGAGGGGTAAATGCCCTATTGAGGTAAAAGATATGGGGCAACTTGTTTCCTAGCAATTCGAGAGGAGGGACCCATGGTACTGACACAGTTCTATTCCAGGAGCAAATGGGCGATGGGAACGGAGCCTAAATCGTCCTCTAAAATTATACCATTAACAAATGGAGGGAGACATTTCTATTTACTCTCTTATAACAATTGGTGGATACGCCTGCTGGAAAGATCTGCTTAAGTTTCTTCGTAAAGCATCTAAGGTGGTGAGGAGTAACCATCTCCACTTCATCCTCGCAAGCCATTCCACAATTTAGTAGGGCTATGCAGTGATAGATTCTGTGGAAGTTGTCTGTTACTCTGGTCTTTACAAAACAAATGCCTCTAAAGTAAATTGTTCCCGATGTTCTGAAGAGTGTTGAGTTGGCCAGATGGTGTAGGGAGAGGTTTGTTCCCTCAATAAATCAGGCCCAAGCTATGTAGGGCTTAAATTGTATAACAAACAACACTATTGTACTCCCCCAAACTGATTGGCGCCAACGAAGAGATTTTAATAACGGTTAATGGTCTGCTACCTAGATGTTCCAACGTGACTACTCTGAGCTTGCACTCCATCGCTTAGCTATAAAGGTAGTCCCATATGAACTCATTACAGACAATCTAGATGAGGAGAGTATCAATGCATGTAATACTAACTACTACTGCTTCAATGTCCTTTTGGTTCGACAGTTAGAAAGATGCTTTTTTGGCATATCACCAAAGTTGTACCATAACCTAAATGTCACTCTGGCCATCATATCCACATGGGAGGATACGGTAACGTAAAGATGAGTCCAGGAGTTACTCTGGTGCCACAACAACAAAAAATCCCAGTATTAAAAGCCAGGCAGTTAAAGTTGTCAAACTGCATTAACCCACAGTTAGACAAGGCCTTAGAGGTAACTAAGACTATTGATTTCCTTCAGTCTTAAAAAAACTAGGGGTGGTTGATTTAAACCTTTAGCTTAAAATTATTTTGAAGAAATATTTTACCCTTTTCTAACTGTTTTCATATATATATATATATATATATATATATATATATATATAATATATATATAAACCAGCCTTGGGGGCCCTGGGAATGATAGAAAAATGCTTAAATATTTTTAAGCGCTAGTGTCAACGTATTCAAAGTACATCAGAGGTATCCAATGTCAAGGTTCTCTGATGCTGAGTAACTTCTGCAAAGCTATGTGAAGGATAGCAAACTTCCAGCACAACTGTGAACTTGCAATCTGGCCTTCAAACCAGCTCTGCACTGTGTGGAAGGGATAGTGGAACAATTCTTATTATGCGGGTCTCATCCATGTTCATGCAAAAGCATGCAGATTCCACACTTCCCTTCTTCCAATGTGAACAACAGAAACTCCTGATCAAGAAATCTTCAAAACTTGTGCAAAATTCAAAAATGCTCAGAAACAGCAAAATTCCATGCTCTCTCCAAGACTTGGTACAAAGGCACTATCACATGCCCATTAAACACTTGTAAAGGAGCAGGAAGTGTGTTCATCATCATAATCAACACATCACTACGCAGTTCCAAATGGATTGGCAAAACATCTGATGAAATCACAAGAATCACCAAAACAAAAAAATGACAAGACTCTTGGAATTTTGCACTCACATTTTTTTTATGGCGCTCTACATTCCTAGGAAGAAAAAGTCCAAAATCAAAATTTTCGATCCCAACTCTACTCGGTACACTGACAGTTGTGAACTGAGATGATAATGAGTGTGGTGATGAAATGATGATAATCTGACATGTGCATTTGTAGAAACCCGGGACAACCGGATTTGAGAACCTATCCCTAAAATCATATAACAAAGCAGATAATTTCCTTTTTTTAATCTGAAATAGGAGCCAACCACTTCTTAAATGCAGTCAGCATTTATAAGGGGAAAAATTAAACAAAAAAGTGAGCAATCATGATTTTATACTTTATTGTTCCAGAATGTTATCAAGTCTGTCTGCCCGCTGCAAAAAATAAAGCAGTTTGACACCACTTTAAGTCCCTCTCAATGCTAGGATTCTGGGATTTTTGTAGTTTTGCAAGATATTTAGCGTTTCGCTCTCAGAGGCTACTGCAACCAGTCCACATCACCCCCCCCCACTACAAATCCCAGAATCCTAAGCACTCACCCAGGTATAAAGTGATACAACTGTCTTATTTTACTTTTCTTCAGTGCAGATGCAGCCTCAAGTACAATCTAACAGAATAAGGCATTCCAACTTGTAAAAATGCACCTGTGCCTAAACCTGGATTTAAAAAGTAATAACAAAAATTTTCTTTGTGTCTTCTCACACTACAATAAGCTCTTCTGTCTACAATATCCACTTTCATATCAACTGATGCCAATTTTAAATTACGTCCTCAATCTTTCGAAAATAAACAAAGACCACAGACTTGAAGAACACTTTCATGTCACTTACATGAAATCAGTTTGCAATTAAAGCCTGAATAAAAGTAATCCTGCAATGCGCTAATAAGAATATTATGGCTTATTAACTTGGGATAACAATGTGGTAATAAAGTGGTTTGACATTTAACCATGGCTGAGATACAAAGGTACAAATCCCCACTCAGCCATGGAAACCCCGCGTGAGCTGACACAAGCAAAAAAAACCCTCTGAACAAATCTTCTAAGAAAGTTGCCATAAGCCGAAAAAATAACTTGAATCATAGAATCATAGAATCTAGAATCGAGAGTTGGAAGAGACCCACAAGGGCATCCAGTCCAACCCCCTGCCATGCAGAAAAATCCAAATAAAAGCATCCCTGACAGATGGCCATCCAACCTCTGTAAAAGACCTCCAAGGAAGGAGACGCTATCACCCTCCTGAGGAGTGCAGTTCCACTGTCGAACAGCCCTTACTGTCAGGAAGTGCTCCATGTTCAGTGGAATCTCTTTTCCTGTAGCTTGCCATCCATTGCTTCCAGGTCCTGTTTCTGGAGCAGCAGAAAAAAGCTTGCTCCCTCTTCAATGACCATCCTGTTCAAATATTAAACAGGGCTATCATATCACCTCTTAGCTCTTCTCTCCAGGCTAAACATCCCCAGCTCCCTAAGTCGTTCCTCATAGGGCATGGGTTCCAGACCTTCTCACACATTTTGTCGCCCTCCTTTGGACACGCTCCAAGTTTTCTCAATGTCCTTTCTGAATTGTGGTGCCCAGAACTGGACACAAATTATAGGTGGGGCCTGACCATAGCAGAAACAGTGGCACTATTACTTCTCTTGATCTAGACACTATACTTCTATTTGTGCAGCCTAAAGAGCATTGCCTTTTTAGCTGCTGCATCACACTGGTTCACTCTGTTCAACTTGTGAGTCTACTGGACTCGCTAGAGACCTCTTCACACTAGTGTTCATTCAGCCAGGTGTTACCCATCCTATAGCTGTTGCATTTTATTGTTTCCGCCCTAAGTGGCAATACCTTACATTTCTCGTGCTGAATTCAGTTTGGTTAGCTTTGGCCCAGCTTTCGTAGTCTATTTCAGGTCATTTTGAATCTTGATCCTGTCCTCTGGGGTATTTAGCTATTCCCCTCAATGTTGGTGTCATCTGCAAATTTGATAAGTATGCTCCCAATTCTGTCATCCGGATCATTGATAAAGATGTTGAATACACTGGCGCCAGGACAGAGCCCCTGTGGGACCACATCTGGTCACTTCTCTCCAGGATGAAAAAGAGCCATTGGTGGGCACCCTTTTGGGTTCGGCCGTCAAACAATTTATCACAATGACTTCCTGTAACCAGTTCATTGGTATCTATGCCCCCCCGACATAACTATATCTTAAGAATTCTCTCCATAATGCCATGTGGTGTTTGTCCAAAAGGATCTTTATCTTAGATATACGTTACACTTTTTTCATACATCCTAATAACTTTAAGAATATCAAATAATTTATTACTACATATGTCCCACACATAGTCCCTTCACTGATTCCCTCATTCATCCCGTGGCCCACATCTTATGTGTATGCGTTGAGGATCAACAGAGAATTCAGGGTTTTTAGTTTTAACTGCTTTTTACAAACTGTTCTCGATTGATATTGTGTTTATTATTTAATATGTTATATACTGTTTAATACTGTCTTAAAGGGGGGGAGGGATAAAGTTATTTTTAATGTCAATAATTTTAAGTATTTTACTGTTTAAAACCACCCGATTGGTTGCCAGAGGGCGATCACAATAGAATATTTTCATCATCAATCATCATCCATACACATCAATCATCATCATCATCATCATCACGAATCATCTCATCATCTACCAAGCTGGTTAAAGTTTATCAAAGAGGAATGTAGGTTTTCTGCATGACATTGTTCTCTGAAACCCAGTTGACTTTTTTTTGATCTATGGCATTGCATCTAGAACGTATGCGGTGCTTCACATGCCGAGACTCTCTTGTTTACATGTGAATGAAACTTGCTCCAGAATCGTTTTCAGCAAGTAACTGCTCTGACGATGAACAGACGTGACACTGGAGCTGAATTGTTGGGTCGGCTGTTCTATTTTCTCAGCGGGCTGGCGTTCCACCGTTTTGTGAAGAAGGGGGAGCAACGTGTGGCACCTACATCGGATCTGCAGTCGTGACCAGTAGGATCTCTCCTGTTTTGCAGGAGTTTTTATCAAGAGAATTAATGGAGGCCCAAGGTCTAGGCCGTCTCCCAATAATTTTACTATCTTTGCCAGTTGATCTCGTTTTATAGCCCGTTGGATGGAGTTCATGAGTTACATTGGGTGCCGACCTTAGACGATTAAATTGAATTCCTGTAGAATCTTCGTGTTTATGAGCATTTATCCAGTCTTGCATACTACAAAAACCCGATTTTGTCTCATTCCCTATGTGTCCGAGCTTGATCTCTCGTATGTCTTGGAGTGTATTCTGTCTTGGTAGCTTCACTCTTCTGGTAAATCAGGCCCCTATCCTGGCCTATGCGGCCAGCTCAATCTGTCAGTTAAATTCGCTCATCGTTTGAGGCAGTGTACCCTGTTTCGTTTTCTGATACTGTTATTATAAGTCGTTTTCGAGATACGAATGGAGCAATTTGAATAGTTCCAGAGTTCTAATATCCTTATATAAGTAGAACCGTTAAGCCTATTCTGCAACTGCGACGTTTCGGTCTTAAGCTTGTTTACCTCTCGCTTAGTCTGGAATCGTGTCTTCAGTTGTGTTAATCAAAACGGTTACGATTGTTGTTCTCCCTATCGATTAATTTTCGTCGCAGCGAAGATTGGCCTCCTAGCAAGTTGTTGAGATAGCGGTGAACACAGAGGGCTGTGTGACATACCCGTAGCGTACGCTGTGTGACTCGTCTGGTCGTTCTTAGTTCAATTCGCTTTTTAGCTGTAGACGAAAATATTAATAGTCGCGTAGGTTAATCGCTTTCCTAGATCTAGATTGATCATGGGCATGAATAGTGGTTCCTGGAACCATAAAAAGACCCCTTTTTAATTGTTTTCTTAACCTCATCTAGCAAGCTGAGTTCAATTATTTCTGTTGCTTTAGTTTATTTCTTGACTTTACCAATACACATAGCCTGCTATATTCTTTATGAATTCCTTTTTTGATGATTCACTTTTTCTCCCTATTTTCATTTTTAAATACATGTTCCGTTTCAAAACTCAGCTCAGTTGAAAGTTCCTTAGTCATCCATCCTATTCTTAGACACCTCCCGTTTTTTCTTTCTCACTGGAACTGTTGAAATTGTGCCTTCAGTATCTCCTTTTGAGAAACTCCCATCCGTCCTGAACTCTTTTCTTTTATTTTCGACCATGGAATCACCCTCAAACTTCTCTAAGTTTACTGAAACCAGTTTCGTCTCTAAAGCTAGGAATGCGTGTCTGACTATGCCTGGCTTCTCCTTTCCAGTATACAAACTCCAGGAGAACATGTCACTCACCTAATGATCCCACCACTTGCACCCCATTAACCAATCATCCTTGTTGGTTAGGATCAGATCAAAATAGCTGACCCCCTTGTTGCCTCTTCCACCTTTTGGACCATGAAATTGTCTTCCAGGCAAGTGGGAATTTGTTAGAGACCTTGAGGATTTTGCTGAGTTTGACTTCCAGCAAATATCAGGATATTTGAAGTCCCCATCACTACTACTTCTCTCTTTTCTGACTGTGTGGTCATCTGTTCTAGAAAGATATCATCCAATTCCTCAGTCTGACTTGGGTCTGTAGTAGACTCCCACGTAACATCCTTGTTGTTTCCCTTCCCTTTATTTTATCCAGATGCTCTCCACCTAGGTTCGTCTCTCATTATATATTTCTTCTTTCTAATCCAATGTTTATACCCCTCTATTTCCACATTCCAATCATGAGACTCATCCCACCAGTGTTTCATGATGCCTATTAATATCATATTGCTTTGTTGTACTAGGAGTTCAGTTCATCTTGCTTATTTCCCATGCTTCTGTGCATTAGTGTAGAGACACCGCAGACCTTGGTTCCTTTTACTTGCTGCTGCAAGTTTTTTTGCCTTCCCACTGTTGGGTCCTTGCACTGTTTTCCTTGTTTCCTCTATGTCGTTTGACTATTTCGCCATCCCTTTCGCCTTCCTTATATTGTCTCCTCCCCTCGGAACTCAGTTTTAAAGCCCTCCTGATCAAGTTCTTGAGACTGTTGGCAAAACATTTCTTCCAACTGGCGTAGATGCAACCCCGTCCGTTGCAAGAAGTCCCTCTCATGGAGCTGCAGCCCATGATCGAAGAATCCAAATCCTTCTCGGCGGCACCATCTGCGAAGCCAGTTGTTCACATCCACTATTTCCTCTCCCTTCCTGGACCTGCCCTTCAACTGGCAGAAGAGACGAGATGAAAAACTGTACATCCATTCCTTTCAGCTTCCTACCAAGCCCTCGTAATCCTTTTGATGTTCTGAAGGCTGTGTTCTGCAGTACATTAGTTCCCACGTGGACCAAAAGGAAGGGGTATTTGTCAGTAGGCTTGACCAGTCTTGTCAGCCCTCTGTCACATCACGGATCTTTGCACCTGGAGAACAACACACCTCTCGAGACATCGTCAGGCTACAAATCACTGCTTCTGTACCCCTCAGCAAGGAGTCCCCCACTACGACCACACGCCTCCTCCGAGGCTTAGCAGCGACTGTTTCTCTCGGGTGGGACTCTCAGGCTCCCCTGCTCTGTCCCTGAAGGCACACAACAACAATAACAACAAGCCTCATTACTTCAGTCTCCAAAAGTCCACCCCACGCTCTTTTCTGCTGCAAAGGAGATTTGCCAGATCATTTTTTTTTTTTTTTTTTGTGTTAATTCTAAGGGCATAGTAAGAAAATAACCGCCACCCACCAAACATAGAATCATAGCATCATATAAGATTTTCATACCAGTGCTTAGTGTGGGATATGTGCTGGTAAATCACCCCTAAACATTGAGAAAGCATGTGTGTGTTGAAAGCCTCATGTGTTTCCTCAATGTCACTGAATCTGAATGGAAACTTTGCATTCAGAGGAAATGCCCTCTCCCCAATATTTCAGTGATGCTGGAGAGGATCGATGATTCCCGACATTAAGAAGTGCATCAGGCTTTCAAATAGTGTACTTTCTCAATGTTTCACAGCAGCGATTTTACGAGTACTTAAGTGCTGTATGAAACTCTTCAATAGAGTTGGAAGATACCACAAGGGCCATCCAGTCCAACTTCCTGCCATACAGGTACACACAATCTAAGCACTCCTGACAGATTGGCAATCCAGCTGCTGTTTAAAAAAAAAAAAAACACCTCCAAGGATGGAGACTCCACCACTCTCCCAGGCAGCATATTCCACTGTCAAAAAGCTCTGACCATTAAGAAGTTCCTCCTGAGATTTTTGTGGGGGTTTTTCTAGCTATGTGGCCATGTTCTAGAAGTTTATTCTAATGTTTTGCCAGCATCTTTGGCTGGCATCTTCAGAGAATGCTAGCATGGAAGAGAGTGGAGTATACTATGTGATCCCTACATAGGGAGGAAGTGATTCCTTCATGTTAATCTGTGTATTGTTCGTTGTTGAATGGCAAGGCCTCAGAGTGGGAGGATATGCAAAGAGGATTAGTATCTGTTTAATTAGCGATCACTGTCTGACCCTGGGTGATTTTCATTTGCATTTTGCTGGCTCTTGATTTTAGTGTTTTTCAGGACTGGTAGCCAAACTTTCAACTTTAAGGGCTTAATCTTTCCTGTTGAAGTTTGTCTGTGTGTTTGTGGATTTCAATGGCTTCCTGTGCATTCTGATCTAGTAGCTGTTGGCATGGTCCAGAATTTCATTGTTTTCCAATAGCATTTTATGCCCAGGATGGTTTATAACATGTTCTGCTACTGCTGATGCTTCTGACTAACCCAGTCTGCAGTGTCTCTCATGTTTCTTGATTCGTGTTTTGGAACATGAAAGCCTTCGACATCACATTCCTCCTGAGATTAGGTAGAATCTCTTCCTGTAGTTGAATCCATTGCTCCTTGTCCTAGTCTCGGAGCGGTGGAAAAATAAGCCTCTTCCTCTTGATATGACATCCTTTCAAATACTTCAACATGACCATCATGTCCCCTATTAACTTTCTTTTCATCAGGCTAATTCCCAGCTCCCTAAGCCACTCTCATAGGGCATGGTTTTCAGAACTTTTCATCATTTTGATCGCCCTCCCTGGACACACTCTAGATTCTCAACAACATCTTTGCTGAACGGAGGTACCAGAACTGGACACAGTATTCGAGGTGAGGCCTGACCAAAGCAGAATACAGTGGTACAATCATTTCCATTGATCTAGACCACTATACAGGGTACCCCGGGTTAGAAATTAATTCGTTCCGCCGCGCTTTCGTAACCCGAAAATCTTCGTAAGGCGAAAAAGCCATAGGCGCTAATGGGGAAAAGCTGCGATTTCGTGCGAAATAGCGCCGAAAAGCACCAAAAAATGTCGTAACCGAAAATAACCTTCGTAACCCGAAACAGTTTTTTTAAAAATGGATTTTTTTTCGTAACCCGGAAATTTCGTAAGGCGGCGCATTCGTAATCCCGGGGTACCATGTACTCCTGTTGATGCAATGAAGAATCACATTGCCTTGTGGGCGGGGTGCTGCATCACGCCGCCAACTCATGTTCAGCTTGTGGTCTATTCCTAGATCATTTTCTTATGAACTGCTGTTTAGCCAAGTGTCTCCCATCCCAAATCTGTACATTTCATTTTTTCTGACAAATGTAGTAACTTACATTTCTCCTTGTTGAAATTCATCTTGTTAGCTTTAACCCTCTAATCTGTCAAAGTCATTTTGAATTTCAATCCTGTCCTCTGGGGAATTAGCAACCCCTCCCAGTTTGGTATCATCTGCAGATTTAATCAGCATGCTCCCTATTCCTTCATCCAAGTCATTGATAAAGATTTTGAATAGCATAGGACCCAGTACAAATCCCTGTGGCACTTCACTAGTCACCTCTCTCCAGGATGAAGAAAAACCACTGGGGAGCACCCTTTGGGTTTAGTCAGGTGTGATCACCATCAGCTATGATTACGGCACCACCAGGCTTTGCGTCGGCCTGGCCATGTACTAGGGTTGCCCGGGGGCAGCACGTCTGCACGCCCCGCAACCCTAGTATATGGTGGTGCTGTAATCATGGCGGCCTCCCATCTACACGGGGGCCGCCATGATTACATCACGCACGCGCCGCATCCAAATGCCATGGCACATGCATGATGTCTCTGCGAAACCCCAGGAGCTCCTTCTGAGCATGCACCTCGTTTCTGCAGCCACCAAATGGCTGCGGGAACAACGCCAAGGAGAAAGGGGCCAAGCGGCCCCTTTCTCCAATGGCTGCGGCTCCCAGGGTGTCCAGGGACATGAAGTCCCAATGACACCCCTTTTCCACACCACAGAGAAGTGGCATTTTGCCGTTACTCCGTGGTCCAGAAAAACTCTGGATTGGGGCCGCAGGGCTGCCGGTGAGGCTACCCTGCTCCCAACCCAGAGCTAAAAGGGGTGGGTGCAGGCCACCCCAAAGGGGCAGTATGACCTTGCTTCAGTCAGCCAATTACAAATCCACCTAACAGTAGCACTGTCTAGGCCACATTTTACTATTTTCTTTGCAAGAATATCACGGGGAATATAACAGGACCTAGCCCCAAATACAGATAATCAACTGTAAAAATGCTGCATATTCCTTCTCACCACTCCCTTCAACAAGGAGAAATTTATGGTTAGAATCAGTTAACCTCTCTCTTCAATATAAGAGTTCCCATCACCAGAATGAAGGTATTTCCACCCCACTCTACACATTCCCCAATATAACCTCACAATGTGCTGCAGAGGATTGGAAAGGGAAAGAGAAGAAGAGAAATGGGGAGGAGAGATGCATTCAAAATAAAAAGCAAATTATGGCCCGGGGCCAAAAGTGGCGTGCTGCCGCCTATACTAGAGGTTCAGGAGTGCACAGTAACCGCATGCTCCCAACACCTAGCGTGTAATGGCGGCAGAATCATGGCAATGTTCCATCCACACAGGCACCGCCATGATAATAAATAATAAAATAAAAGCTTTATTTTTAGCCCACCTTTCCAGGGATCAAGGCGGGTTACAGCATCTATAATACAAATAGTCAATAACATCCATAACAATTAAAAACCACAATAGCCTCAACATTATTAAAAACATCAATATAAAATGGCCTACAATACAAACAGTCATCCAGCTAGCACAAAGTGCAATAGTGAGGAGAGGAATGGGGTTACTTCAGGGATATTAAGGGTAGGCCTTATGGAAGAAGTACATTTTAAGCCCTTTTTTAAAATTGGTCCAGAGAAGTGGCCGAGCGGAGCTCGCTGGGAAGCGAGTTCCAGAGGTTGGGGGCCGAGATGGAAAAGGCCCTCTGCGGTAGTAGAATATCTTACTTCCGGAACTCACAGCAATTGCTTCCCGGCTGATCTGAGTGTGCGGGGCGGATTGTATGGAGAGAGGTGGTCCTCCAAGTACCCTGGGCCCAAGCCATGTAGGGCTTTATAGGTAATAAACAACACTTTGTATTGCGCCCGGAAGCGAATAGGCAGCCAATGATGACATAAGTACAGATGTCGCTAGGCGTCACTTATGTCACTGGTGCAACAATGGTGCTCACGTGATGTGCGCTGGGTGCCTTAAAAAGAACCTGTTTTTTTTCCAGGTTCTTTTTGGGGCGGAGAGATGCCGCACAGTTCAGCTACTGCAGCATCCCTCCAGAGGAAAACCAGATGCCTCCAGCCCACCCTTTTGGGGCAGCTACTAGAATTAATTTCTCTGCACCCAAATCATGACATCCTATCCTGACTTCAAATTGTTGTGGAAAAAGTGGGAAAACAGTATAGTTTTTAGTCTATATTCATTTCAGTTCAATCAGAGCGGCAATATTTAGATGATTTATCTAACTGACAGAATACCCACTCCCTCCAAAGACTTAGGCTCATAAAGAAGTGATCACAGGATTAAAAAAGTATGAATTTTCTTGTTGTACTAATGGGTCTCATGCTGAGCATCAGGCCATTAAACTCAATAAGGACTGAAATAACCAAAAAACAACATGTCCCCTTGTTGTTTTAATTCACACCATGTTTGGCTGGCTTGAATGATGTAACAATGGAACTTGTGTCACATAAAGTGTCTGACACTGTGACAAACTTAATGCAAGACATGAGCCATGAAAATAATTGTTGTATTCTTTGTCAAAGAGCCTGTTGAGATCTGGTCCACCCTGTAGACCAAACAGTGGCGATCTTGGTCATGGGAAAGAGAAATGAGAGATCTGCCACCAGGAAACCATTTCTGTAAAGAGGTCTTCGATTGTTCCTTACACAAGGTCAAAAAGACACAACCTTTTGTGCAACTATAAGTTGTATTGCTATAGTGCCCCAATAAAATCCTAGCCTGGGGTGGGCAACTAGTCAGGGGTTAAGATGTGAGACTGGTTCCCGCAGGGATGTTGGAGGCCACATGTCCACCATCTCTCAACCCAAATTGTACAAAGTAGAAGGAACCCAAATATGATCTGGGGGTTGTAAATGGCCATAGGATGCACTTTCCCATTCTTGTTCTACCCTAAGGCACATGCAACAACACAAAACTCACACATCTCCTCTGACTTATGAATCAGTGGATCCTGAAGTATTTTTCCCTACTATCTAGCCTTTAATCCTTATTAATCCACTTTCTGAAAGGTGCCCACCTCCAAGTACCATGCCAGCTTGACAGCATTTCCTCAAGCGACATGCAGGACAGTTCTTCCGACGAATTTTATCTACTATGCAGTCATTCCGTCCAGCACATAAATAGTTATGTTGACCTGTAAGAAAGTAAAGGGGAAAGAAAAGAGATTACTATACCATGAAGCAATCTCAACTGTAGCTTCAACAGATAATCAGAATTACCTGCCTTGAATCCCACTGTGGGAGAAAGGTGGGATATAAATCTTTGAAATAAATAAAAATAAATAAATTGAAGAATTATCCAGCCAAAATTAGAAATTTCTTAATCCCATTGATATTCATGGGAAATAAACTAGAGTTTAGAAAAGTTCCTTTTTGGACTACAGCTCCCACAATCCCCTATCCAGCATGGTTACTGACTGAGGGATCCAGGGAGTTGCAGTCCAAACAAGTAACCTTTCCATGGACTAGTTCCTTTGAAACAGTCACAGCTTATTTGGATAGTGACTCGATTCAAATAGTCAATAGTCAGCTTTTGTGTTGTCCATAATGCACTGTGATCAAACTGGTACACAAAGGAAATAATCATTATAATACATTAACAATATTGTATTAACTGAAGGACAAAACACCTAAAAGCATATAGGAAGTTTAAATGAACATAACACATACCAATAGTTCAGTTCACACGATATTCAGTATCAAGATTATCAGCACTGGAGTTGTATCAAGCTGTTCATTTTAAGAGGGATAGCAGTAAGATACTGCACCCATCCCAAATTTGGCATGGTAGATTTTCATTTCTTTTATTCTCTTTCACACCAGTCTTTTCCTGCATATTTCAGTGATTCCCTCCCTCCATGTGTGACTTCTTTGCAAAAAAAATCTGAACTATTTTTTTGCTCCCAAACATTTTTTTTTGGCAGAAAAACACCCTCTCCCAATATTGCAGTATTGTCTCAAATTGCGTAGGTAACTTTTTCCTCAAGAAAATGTGCAAATATTCTTCTCTCTGTTTCTTTTGTGAAGGGGAGGAATATTCAAACTTTCACAAACATGCAAAAAGAAACATATGTAACAAAAGCCCGGTACAGATGGGCCTCGATGCATGTCTTGATGACATGCAAGGGTTGTCTCAGGGCGTTGCTTACAGATGTCCCGCAACCCTAGCACGTATTCCGTACATCAAAATGGCAGTGCCCTGTAGAGATGGACGCTGCCATTTTGACATGACGGACGCTTAGTGCCTGCACATCACGGCATGATACTGATGTCACGAGTGTGCTATTGGCTCACTGTGGTGTCAATATCGTACTGCAAAAAGTACCCGCTTTTTGTGGGTTCTTTTTGCTCCGCGAGGAAGCAAAAAGCGGTCTGTACCGGGCTAAAAGATCCACAAGGTACTGTCTAATTAAAAAGATTGTATGTACAGCACTGTGTAAATGTACAGCACTATATAAATAAAGCTTAATAATAATAATAATAATGGTACTCCAAACCACCCAGTCTCAAATAACACAGTGAAACCGTCCTTCCCATGCTTATTCTAAAGCCAGTCCCACTGACTAAATTCCATTATTAAGAACACCTTTTCCCAACCTGCTACCCTCCAGATGTATTGAATTACAAATCCCATCACCCCCAGTCAGCACAGCTATTATAAAATGTTCTTATGCAACCATACTCTAAAGCAAAATCCACTGAACTCAGGGAGTGTCATTACCAGATGCGCTCTGGAAAGGGTAAAATGATGGCAGCCAAAGATCCATTTCTGCTTTACTGCCAAAGCTTCAGGCTTTAAAAAGAAGTTGTTAAAAAAACAGAGAGGGAGATGTATGAAACACAAGAAAATACTCTCCATGCCAGATTTCCGAGCACACATCTTCCTCTCTAATCATCATGTCCCTAATCATTCTGATTCTCCAATGTTTTCATTCCTATCCCTTTTGCACCTTTTCAACCAAATTGCCAAAGTGAAAGGAAGTTGCTGTTGTGTGCTGTCAACATGTTTCTGACTGCAAGGCAAACCTTTTCCTGGCAAGATTTGTTTGGAGGAGGTTTGCCAATGTCATCCCTGAGGCTGAGAGCCTGTGACTTGGCCAAGGTCACCCAGTGAGTTTCATGGCTGAGCAGGCAATTGAATCCTGGTCTCCAGAGTCATAATCCAACACTCAAACCACTACACCATGCTGGTTTTCGAAAGGACATTAGTATATGGCATATATTGGTTTATATCCAATTGGACACTAGCACATGACCACTAGTATAATGGAGGTTCATTTACCATCCCTTCTGTCCCCTCTGCAGCCCTGTGTCACCCAAAAATCTATTGTGGAGGTCTACACAGACCGACACAGATGTGTAATATATATATAATACACATGTAACCTGTATCTCACTTCCTAATATCACAAACTGTTGTTCGGGCTCAGAGACTCCTACATAGTACACATTTTGCTGTTCCATGCCTACAAGTAATTTCTGACTTATGGCAGCTCTAAGATGAACCTTTCACAGAGTTTTCTTGGCAAAATTTGTTCTGAGATGGTTTGCCATTGCCTTTGTCTGAGGCTAAGAGTCACCCTATAGGTTTCCATGACTGAGCAGGGGGATTTGAACCTTGGTCTTGCAGAGTCTTAGGTTGCTGCCACATTGCAGAAATAAAGCAGTTTGACATAAACTTTAACTTCCCTGGTTCAGTGAGATAGAATTCTGGGATTTGTAATTTTGTGAGATATTTAGCCTTCCCTGTCAGAGAGTTCAGGTGCCCCACCAAACTACAAATCCCAGTATTCCATAGCATTGAGTCAGGAAGGTTAAAGTGGTGTCAAACTACTTTATTTAGGCAGTGTGGCAGTAGCCCAGGCCTAACACTCAAACTACTACACCATACTGGCTTTCTGACCTAATACAAATAGAAATCATTAAGACTATCTCTACAGTAAAGCCTTAAACTAATGTAACTCAGGCCTGTTACAGACTGCCAAAATAAAGCTGCTTCAGGTCTCTTTGGAAGTATGCTGTTTAAATGATGCATGCATCCTAAGAATCCAGAAGCTGCACCAAAGCTGCACTCCAGTGCTTAGGAATGGAGTGTGGCTTTGGCGCGACCTCCGGACTCGTGGGACCCATGCATCATTTAAATAGCATACCTCCAAAGAGACCTGAAGCAGCTTTATTTTGGCAGTCTGTAACAGGCCTCAGTTTCATTGAGTCTTTTTGTAAGACTAGAAGCAGCATAAGCTACCAAGTGTCCTCCAGGCTAAAGGCTCAGGAATCATCATTTCAAGAACTAGAGGGCATTTTTATTCGGGGATCAAACCAGGTATTACCATCAACTCAACCATTACTTAATTTCTCTTTGATTACTGTTTCTGTATTCTTGATTAGATAATTAAATACAGCTTAAAACTGGTTTTTATTAATCCTTGAGTGTGTGTGTCTTAATAACACAAACCTGGGTACTTGAAAGCAAATTGCATGGCCTGTAAAGTGCCACGTTTCTCTGTTTTTCTTGTGTTGGGTCATATTAAACAGGAACAAACCAATCTGTTCCTGTTTAACATGACTCAACAGATGAAAAACTAGTATCTTATGGACTTTAACAATGCAGGGGTCACCATGACATTAGCAAAGTGTTATTATGATCAGCCAGTTGTTATTGGTGAACTGTTCTCTTACAGACATAGATCTCAAATGTATTTTTAAAACAAGCCCTTTACTACATAAAGTTGCACAAACTGCTAAGGGGAAGGACTCTTAAGCTATAGGAGCAGAAAGACTTAAATGTACAGTAAGAGAGATCTTCAATTTTAGTTAGGAAAAATATTTGCTACTCACATTTTACAACCAATGGTTAGCGTATACGACTAGAAATGGGTAAACCTGAGTTCCAATGTCCATGTAATAATAAGGTTCACTTGATGATCTTGTGCCAGGCTTTATCTCTCAGCCTATTCTACTTCATAGGGTTGTTGTGAGAATAAAAATGGGGAAAACATGTGTGCCAGACACAGAATGATAACACTGGAAGAGACCACAAGGACCATCCAGTTCAACCCCCTGCCATGCAGGAATACACAATCACTGTTTAAAAATTTCCAAAGAAGGTGACTCCACCACACTCCAAGGCAGAGTATTCCACTGTCAAACAGCTCTTACCATCAGGTAGTTCTTCCTAATGTTTAGCTGGAATCTATTTTCTTAAAGTTTGAATCCATGAAGCATGGGCCTGCTGGCTAGGGATGATAGAAGCTGCAGCCCAACATATCTGAGGTGCACCAGTAAGATGGGTAAGGATTTCATAAATGAATACTGACTTCATAAAGATGCTGGTAAATAAATACTCCCAAATATTGTTCCATGCATGGGACTCCAGTCCCAATCTACTTGGAAAGAGTTGTCTAACCACTAAAACATGTTAAAAGCACTGGCATTAGTGTCTAGAGGAAGTAATTTACATCCACATATGATTATCTCATACACCTTTAACTGCTTTAAAGCTGTGACAATTTTCCGGAGGGTAAACATGTTGCTCTGTTGCAGAGGAAAAAATGAAGTGGTTTGTGGCTTCTTAGACTGTGTCCAGCTACTGGTAAAATTATGCCAGTGAAGAGGAGGGAAAAGGCAGCAGGATCAATAGCGATGAAAGAAATAAGGCAAAACGTTGTTCTTCTTGTTGGATGAAGATGGCCCTGTCTCAGTGCAGCCTATTTTTTTAAGGTCTGACTTCCCAAGAGATCATTGGGGGCAAATGTCTGACTTCCCAAGAGATCATTGGGGGCAAAGTATTTAGGAAGGATGGCTTAGACAACTGCCTGGCAGGTGTGATTCCCTTTTCTGCAGCCTGAAATGGTACATAATGTTAGCATACTCTACCACACCATATATATATAAAAAAATCTATCATGGAGGATGACTGAAATTCATGACAATGACCTGATATGTATTTTGGGAACCACAATGTCCCAAGGTAGCTAGGAAGCACCACTGTCAAGGTCATGCTGAGTTATGCTAAACATGACAGATTCCTCTTTCCCAGATTTCCTATGGGAAAGAAATGCAAAATAAGCAGGTAGGAGGAATCTGTCATGTTTAGCATTTTGCATTTCCTATGGGAAAGAAAGATGGGATGCAGTGGCTTAGTGGTTAAGATGCCAATTCTGATGATTGGAAGATCAGAAGGTTGGCAGTTTGAGGCCAAAGTGCTGCATGATGGGGTGAGCTCCTGTCATTAGATACAGCTTCTGCCAACGTAGCAGTTTGAAAGCAGGCAAATATAAGTAGATAGATAAGTAGCACTTAAGTGGGAAGGTAATAGCATTTGGTGCAGTCATGCTGGCCACATGACCACCAGAGCAGTCCTCGGACAACGCTGGCTCTTTGGCTGAGAAACGGAGATGAGCACCACCCCCTACACAGTCAGTTATGATTAGACATTTATGTCAAGGGACTACCTTTACCTTTTATGGAAAATAAAACATCAGAAACAAAGGAATACATTTGTCAAAATAGACAAAAGACCAAACTCTATTTTCATTTGTTGAAGTCCTTCTATTTCCCATGCCTGTCTTATCATCAAAGGATTATTTCACATCACATTAACGCATTGATATCATGGTGCTAAAAATCAATACATTTCCAGACCAGTTTGCCCACTTCTTGGATAGATCATCAAACTTTTTGGGTATACAACACATACCCCGAGGGCACATTTTTGGACATAAAGTCCCCACCCATCCACCCTAATCATCTTTGCCCACTTTTCCTAGTGTACTCTTGGATATTGTCCGAGTCTTCAGTGGAGTTCTGTCTACTAGATTGGTAAATATACTTCCTCTTAGCCCTTAAACTTCCACTATCCAACTTTCAACATTTTCCTTGTGTGACTCTCGATAATGAATCCATCTTTATATGTAAGGTTTTCCCCACATTTTCTAATTTTTTTTTAAATCTTATTTACTTCAAGGTCCTACTAAGTTACTCACCTCTCACATGGCTCCTTTTGAGCTAAGTAATTCTCCAACATTCAAAAGGGATGCTGACATTGCTGGCCGGGATGCTATGTCTCCCCCTCTACACACACACACACACACACACACACACACACACACACACTTTTTTGGGGTAGCAACATGAGCAAGAAATACATCATACAAAAGTCTTGACTATCTGCATTGCTTCTTCAAAGTATGTACTTTTCCCCACAATCCCACCATCAGTTGCTTTGGACTTTATCGCACAGGCCCTGGAATGGGCCTGTTGTGTTCTAAAAGGGAATGTGATGAGAACGGGAGGTGGCACATCACGCATCTTATCGCGCAGGGAGAACACTGCCGCCCCCTGGGGAACACATCCGGAATGCAATGGGAACGTCTGGTGGCAGCGGCAGCGGCAGCATTCTCCCTGTGTGGTAAGATGCATCTATGCCACCTCCCATTCTCATCACGTCCCTTTTAGAATGCAACAGACCCAATCCAGGGCCTGTGCGATAAAGTCCTTTGTCTTGTGACTTGTCTACATAGATTAAATACTCCTCATTCTATCTGAGTAATCTGAGCTTTTGGCAAGTGTGGTGGTCATAAACTCCACTGAAAAAGGATTCATAGTTTTTTACTGGAGTATCTATGAGTATCTGTGCATTATCAAATGTGTGGCCCTCCATCTGATTTGCATGGCTATGCATTTACGGCAGAGGGAGGAAAAATAGATGCAAATTTGTACAGGAAAGTAAAGCCAATATCTAAGTGAACACAGTGGGCCCTTGGTATCTGCTGGGGTTTGGTCCCAGGACCCCCCCCCCCCCCCCCCCGTGGATACCAAAATCCATGGATGTTCAAGTCACATTAAATATAATGGATAGTAAAATGGTGTCCCTTATGTAAAATGGCAAAATCATGGTTTGCTTTTCAGAATTTATATATTTTTAAAAATATTTTCAAGCTGTGGATGTTTGAATCCGTGGATATGGAGGGCTAACTGTGTGAGAAAATTCGCAGTAATTGGCATATTACACCTACCTGAAGAACCTGCATGTTACATTTCCCCATATGAACATGTTACATTTCCCCATATGAACATCCTTGGGTAGGGTCCAGCATTTGAAGATGTTCACAGTTAGATTAAATTACAGAATTGTAACTTTGGATAAAAATGTCATTTCCCAACAGGAGGAAATCTCATTGCAATCTGTTTTATGTCTCTTAGGCACTTTACAGAGCACCCAAAAAGGGCGCTCTGCCAGCGCCCATGTTTGCTGCGCGAGGGAGCCACAGCGGACAAACAGCATGGCTCCCCCGCGCAGCAAAAAGAACCTGCAAAAAGTGGGTTCTTCTTGCGGCGCAGCTGTGACACCACAAGGCGCCAATGGCACACTTGCAGCGTCACATCTGCACCGTGATGTGTGGGCGCTAAGCATCTGTCATGTCAAAATGGCGGCGCCCATATATATAGGGCGCCACCATTTTGACGTCCCCAGTACGTACTAGGGGTGAGGCCTGATTGGACGCTGTGTCCTCGGCCAACCCCTAGCACGTATTGGGGGCTGAGCCAAGGCCCGTCTGGAACGGGCCTTAGAGAGTTATTGAAACTTAGGAGAAGAAAACCAGCTTCCTAGTTTTACTATTAGAAATATCAAAATCCAGAGTTTTTATGAGGACAATTTTGTTAGCATTGCCAAACCAAGGCTTATTTGGAAACTTCACAGTAATTAGAAGACAGTATTTCGCTGAAACAAAAGCAAAGAAAACCAAACTAAAGGGCTCAACAGTTTGCCCTGAAGGGGTGTCGCAATGCCGCCTCTTTCCTAGCCGGATTAGAGCTGCGGCAACCGCATGTCGTGGCCCCAATCTGGCCCTTCCAGGGTGTGAAAAGGAGCCACAAAAAGCAGTGCTCCTTTGGCACTGTGTCATATGGATGCAGCACCAGAGGAGCGCCATGATGCCGCATGCCGTGTAGAGTGGTGCGCGATGTCATGGTGCCCTGGGGGTGGAGTCAGAGCATGCATCATCTGTACGCAACCCCTGACTCTGCCCCCAGGCCAGCCTTAATGGCCGGTCTGAAGAAAGCCTACTTGTCCTTAACAAAATGCAATTGTTTGCTCTTAGTTCAATTGGGGGTGGGATGGGTTGTGACTACCTGTCACCATATGCCATCTAAGCTCTATCTAGCTACATCTTAAAACATCCCTGGAGCATATTTTGAAGAACAGCCCGTCATATAAGAAATTCCATTCAACTGAAATCATCAAGTCAATTTAACTCAAGTAGCAATTCTTGCACACTGCCAAGAGACTATGAAAAAATTGACTTGGAAAATCACCTACACTGCCACAAAAAGCATTTAAAAATAGCTTCTGCTCCACCTAGGGTTGCCATAGGTCAGGACCTCCAAACCGGGACAAATGTAGGACAAAATTTTCAAATGTAGGACACATTTTTGTGTCCTACATTTGAATAGGAGCCTCGTTGTGGTGGCAGCGGGGGCATGGCTAAGGCGGGGAGGGAATCCTCCCTTCAGAGAGGCTTCCCCCCCATGCCCTGGCCCCGGCTTCGCTGCCTCAGCGGCAGGGGCAGGGCTAAGCGGGGAGGGAATCCTCCCTTCAGAGATGCTTTCCCCCCCGCCGTGGCCCCAGCTTCGCTGCCTCGGCGGCGAGGGCAGGGCTAAGGCGGGGAGGGAATCCTCCCCTCAGCCCAGGGGCGGGCAAACTCCCAGGGGCGGGGCCAAACCGGGGCGGGACCATGCGGCCCCACCCAAAACCGGGAAAGTCCCGCCCACAGGCGGGATATGGCAAGCCTAGCTCCACCACCATCCTCTTTCTGCAGTGTACCGGGAGCCCTAGAGCAACCACCATAATCATTGTCCTCGGCTTCTTGTCCTTTCATGGTTTTCAGGATACAGGAATTCTGAAGCCACTACTGCTTGCCTCTTCCTTTGGCACAAGTTTGCTTTCATCTCTGAAATGCCAGATGCTTGGCTGGTTGGTTATGTTCTTGTGCATGCCAACCATTTGTGTGGGGAAAGGATGTTTCACTTCCCATCTTTGGCAGGAGGAGAACTTAGGCCACCCCTGTCTGAGCCAAATGTAGCCACTTGTCTTGTATTCTGGCCTCTGAATAGTTGGCAGCATCTATATTTTGACAATCCTTGGCAGACACAGCAAACACTAAGGGTTTATAACAAATCCCAAATGAGCCACCATACATGGTTTTTACAGGCTGCCTGCAGATTTATGGGGCACAGGCTGTACAAGTTGGCCCAAATTTCTCCAAAATCGTAAACAAACAATAGCATTGGATTCCAAATATTCTGGGCACTGTAGTTCTGGCATCACCAGTGCTGGAATTAGTCTGGTTACCTCAAACCGTTCTTATATAACAGACCGCCCTGTTTCCTTCAATACTCTTCAAGCACTTATTAAAATAGCCCTAGCTGTAGGCTGAAAACACAGGTTTTTTGCCCTTGGCTAATATGAAAATGATATTTATATGTATATCCTTTCTTTCAGTGTGGAACTTAATATGGTTTACATATTTAAAAAATGACGCCATAAATTAAACTATTAAAATAATTAAAACCAATTAAAAATATGAACCATTTAAAACAAGGGCTAAAAGTCCAGCATTATACAGTCCTGTTTCCCCCAAAATAAAAAAAAAGATAGAAAGAAGGGTTGCAATCTGACCTCTCTGCAAAGGGAGTTCCAGGGGCTTGGAGCAGCCACAGAGAAGGCCCTCTCCTATGTTTCCACCAGCTGTAGCTGTGAAGGTGGTGGGACACTGAGAAGGGCCGCCCCAGAAGACCTCGAAACACGGGTAGGTTTATGAGAGAATGGTGTCGTTGTGTTCCTTCAAGTCGTTTGTTCAGCGTTGGTTTGCCATTGCCTTCCCCTGATGCTGAGAGATTGTGTGCCCAAGGTCACCTAGTGGGTTCCATGGCTAAGCAGGGAATCAAACCCTAGTCTCCAGAGTTGTACTCCAACACTGGTTGGCTGGCGTATGGGGGAATATAGTCCAAATAATCTAGATCTGGGCCCATATATCCAACCTCTCTATGACAAGTTCCATGTATGATGAGAATGCACACCAAAACATATGTCTCATTGAGAGTAATGCAGTACAGATAAAATACACATTTCAATGTGCTTTCCAATGCATAGTAGCACATAGTCATCCTCTGTTCTTGACCTCAGGGTGTTGGACTGGACAGCCCTTGCAGTCTCTTCCAACTCTATGATTCTATGATTCTTTACTCAGTTTGTGTTTGCTTGTCAGACTACCATCTATCCCCCCCACATCACAGAAAATGCACGAACATAAGAAAAGCATTAGATAATTGTTCACATCAGCAGATATCAAATATTGCAAATCACTATGCTTTTATGGTTCTATGATTCCATGATTCCTAGCTGCCAGAACTAAGGGGCAAAAGCATGGAGCCACTAATGGTGGTTTGCCCTTAGAGATAATAATTTGTATATCAACTACTATAATAGCATTAGGTATATGATGATATCCTTGCCCCATGCACCCTCCAATAGCCACCAACAGCCTCCCATAAAGTTTCCATTCCCAAGCTGGAAAGGAGGTATAAATAGGGATGGGAGGTGGGGAGGAAAAAATGCAACCTGAGTTCAACAGCAGTTGAGTCTTTCTATAAGTCTGCTTCTATCATAGCTGCTCCAGAAGCATGATAAACCAAAGAAATTCACAGAGGGAGACATTATTCGTTAGTATAAATAATGTGCAGCTGGGCCTAATTCAGCAACTTCTCTTGGCAGGAGGCTTGGAAGAAGACAGGAGTGTGCATTGCTGCCTAGTTTGTTTTATAAAAAGCATTTGAACTGTCAGCTTCCAAGGACAAGTAATTATCTAGGGTGGGCAAGAAGCTGAAAATCAAAGGGAACTAAGAAATCTGTCTTTTACAACAATACGCTATTATAGCACTTTGATTTTACTTTAGCTGCTATGGCTCCCTCATATGGAATCTTGGGATCTCTTGGTTAGTGAGATACTTAGAATTCTTTAAGAGATAGGCACTAGAAAAAGGATTCAAATCATGGAGTCTTCCAGATATTGTTGGACTGCAGGTCCAAGAATATCGAGTGGGAAAGAATGCTGAGACTTGCTGTCCAACAACATTTGGAAGGCCGCAGGATTCCCATCCCTGTACTAGAGTTTTGTAATAGAAAACTCTGAAATACCCTCACTTAAAATACAAATCCCACAGGATGGTGCCAAGGCAGCCAAATTAGTATTAAACTGCTATATATGTGTAATGGGGATACATTCCTAATAGAAGGCAGGGTTTTTTGTTTTTTGGTCAAGGCAGACTATTTATCCATCTGGTCCCATACTGTCTACTCTGACTGGAATTAGCTTTCCAGCCACTTAGGCATTTATCATTTTTTTAACTGGAGATGTTAGGAAATGAATTTGGGACTTTTAAGGCATAGGTTTTTCCAATCCAGTACCTTTCACACAGGCATGCATGGATGCACACATGCAAACAGAGTAACAAAATGTGTGAAATGCAGGAGAACAGCTAACTTGGGTGTTTTATTGCAGACAGTGGCATAGGATTGGTTTTCTGGTTATCACCTGATTTCCAGGAACAGGAAGACTGTGGTTAACAGTATTCTGACTTGTACTGACACAGGTCCTTGCTGCAGTCTCTGAAGATTTTCACATGGTATCATTATATCGTTCCTTTATCGTCCCAAAGTGTAGTGGAATTGTCTTAACAGATAGACGATTCCAAAAGATTTTCACATGAGGCTGTTAGTGTTCTTAAATCATTGCTAAATCATTCTTAAATCATTGCTGTGTCCAGTGTGTGAATGTAACTGTTTTGAAATCATTTTGTAATCATTTATTGATGAATTCTGATATATCAACGATTTAAGAACACTAACAGCCTCATGTGAAAATCTTTTGGAATCGTCTATCTGTTAGGACAATTCCACTACACTTTGGGATGATAAAAGAACGATATAACGATGCCGTGTGAAAATCTTCTCTGTCAACATATGAGTAAGAGCTTTCTCATTATAAATTAGGATGCATTCCTATACACCCCAACCACCAAGAGGACTTGGAACAATTTGCTGCCTGATGCTACAAAGCACTTGGTAACTTCTCCCATTCCACATACAAAAGGTAGTTAGATTGGCAGTTGAATCTTTCTTGGACACTGGTGATAGATGCCTACCTTGCATCTGAAGCTTAGCTTGAGGGTAGTAGCTCAACATCTTCTTAGCATCTGGCTCTCATCTTCACCCTAGATCCCTGGTGACACAGTGGTTAAATGCCTGTACTGCAGCCACTCGCTTACAAACCATAAGGCTGTGAGTTCAATCCAAGCCAGGGGCTCAGGCTTGATTCAGGCTTGCATGGTTCCAAGGTTTGCATGGTTCCAAGGTTGCTAAAATGCAGGGACGTAGCTAGGATTTTAGGAAGGGGGGGGGTCCAGACTAAGTGCCACCATTATAATGGGGTTTGGGTGCGGCGGCACAGCAGCACACACCATTCATTTTTCTAATGGAAGGGGGGTCCGGACCCCAAGAACCCCCCCCCCCTTGGCTACATCCCTGTAAAATAAGTACTCAGCTTGTTGAGGGAATTAGCTTACACATTGTAAACCACTTAAGGAGTGCTTAAGTGCACTGATAAACAGTGTAGAAATGTATTTGCTATTGCTGGCTCCCTGCATCTAAGGCAATCTATCTAATTGTAGGGATGATCCTGACTTATCCAGAAGTATGGACTACCATGTTAAGGAAAAAGCAACATGGGATATACAGTGAAAGAAATAAAACTTGTATGTGAGAGTCAGGATGACTCGGCTAAAGCAATTAGAAGCCACACAGGTGTAAAAGGTAATGTAATTAACAAGTCCTAAATGCCAAGGACAGAAATGCAAAGTGGATAATTGAACACACCTGAGAATTGTTAAGTGGACAAGGTGAAATGATGAAATCATTAATTGTGGGATGAACCAAGAGAACCAATGAGAGTGGATGTACACGCCCACTGGGTGGAAACTGACAAGAGTGGGTGGTATTTTCCAATGACTATAATAATGGCTATGAATCCCAATGTGTTTTGTGGGTAGTAGTAGTGAGGAGTTGTGTTGGATAGTTTTGGAGCTGTATATAGTAGAATAAAGTAGATCTTTTATATAAGACTACTGAGTGGTCTGGTGTCTTGGGTGAAGATACAAGAGCCAGCTGGATCCTGAAGAAGTGGGAAGACTTCTGTGAAAGCAAGAGTGAGAAGGCTTGGAGAGTTTGTCAGGGTCTTCAGCCTATTCTCTGTAACTCTGCTGCTTTATAGCAAAGCTTTAACCACTGGCCAAAACTGGTCAGCGCCGGTGCGTAACAAGGTGGTGAGTTCGAGCAAGAGGTGAAGAGCTACAACTCCCATCATCCCTGACATACCATTCTATTTAGGTTGTTTTCAGACACACATGTACAAGATTGCACTGTCAATTCTCCACCCTATGAGAAGGAAAACAGAACCAAACCACATTTGGAATAAGTGAATAAGCAACTAACCCAGATAGCTGGAAGGCATATTTTCTTTCAGCAGTGTGGTAATTCTAAACATGTGGACAATCATGTGGACAATCATGTCCCCTAAATATTCTTCCTGGTGCCACAAGATGTCTAACTGAACAACTTGAATGGGTTTTCATGAAGCATGCATCAACAAATTCAGGCTAAATATTTGTGCTTTTAAAGTACAGAAGCTAGGAAATGTTGTCAGTTCTTTGACCTTTGCATTCAAATTCCAGTATCTCTCTGAAGGACAGAATGTGTGACTAATAGGAGGAAAATATGCCAGACATTTACCTAAATTCAAAATTAGCAAATGATACTGCCTCGGCCCCAAACCATCTGGATAACTTTTGCAATCTTACTATGCAGCAATACTTAACATTTTTCTCACTGAATTCTAATGGGGGTTAATATGAAACATCATGTGCATGGTGCAGTTGTTACAATACACTGGTGTTCTTTCAGATTATTTACCTCAAGTAGATTTGTACAAAGTATTCTGCATTATAACTAGATATTTGAAAAATAAACTACTGACATGAATCTGTTGCCTAGTTTATGAACTAAAAACGTATCAAATTTCAGGCTGTAAACAACAGATCTAGTCATAGTTTCCCAGTAAATATGATGTGAAAAACTGTGGTTTAATATGCTAGGATAAAAGCACTGAAGTGAGGCATGTGAGGAAAGGATGCACCAATGGTTTCAGATGTTGGTTTGTAAGCATTGATTACACTTCACACAATACATATCACAATAACTGTAGTTTACAAACCATAGAAGTGCTAGTGTGTGTGTTGGGGGGGGGGACTGATGAACCAGGTTGTCAGAAGGGTAGCTTGCTTCACGCAATGTTTGTGTTTGTTGTTTGTTGAATCTGTACAAGTTTCAAGAAAAATGGAGAATATAGGAAGAAATTATACTTCTCCTCCAACATTCCAAATATCAATTTCTTCCCAGAACAAACATCCATTGTATTTGATGCACACTTGGGCAAATGACCACCATTAACATTTGACAGAAGCTGAAATGCCTAGATGGCAAGTATGAGCAGCAGCACAACAAATATATGACAGAAATGGGGATGGATCACTTTAAATAAAACCACATTGCTTATGAATAGCCTGATTCTGAGTCTCACACTTGAAGAATTAGGTACACAGGATAACAAGATTATCCAGTACATGTGTCTCAGGTAACAGGTGAGTAATCGTTCCCTTTCCCCCCCCTTGCAATATTGGGGGTAACATAGTTGAAAGGAAAATTAATGCATTATTTCCAGGTGGCTAGCATACACTGGAACGGATATAAACTCAAAACCCACTCAGCTTTTGGAAATGAGCAGGCTGCTCAGTTCCAAGCTCATACCAAGTTCCTACCTACTTCTTCAGCAATCCCTATGCATAAAAAGCTGCCTGCCCACCCACTTCTTAATCCAATTCATTCCTTTATAGCTCCCCTTTTTTTCACCATGAACAACCAGGCTCTCAGGAAGTCTTTTATCTAGGCATTGACCAACCAGCCCTGCTTAGCTTCACCAAGGTGACTACAATATGTACTTTCAGACCATGCCCTGTGACACACAGAAGGTTGGGAGGCAGGGACAGTTCAACCACCTGGAATGGGTCACCGGTCCTTTTATAGAGGACACCTCATAATTTGATAAGCTGTTGGAAGTTGGCCTTTTATGAAAGGCTTTCCATCCAAATCGTGTTTACGGATAAAGATCTGTAAGAAGGGAGAATTTAGGAGTTATAAGGTTGCCATCCACAATCAGCTCATTGAGAGCACACAGAAAAAGTAAAACCACAAGTTATCTGTTGCCAGTCCTCCCATGATGGTAGGGACACTGTATTTCTGTTTAAATTGCAGGAAAGCTTCTTAAATGACTGTGTGGACATAGGCAAATTTTGGCAATCTGAATTCCTCATCTTCTGGTGTTACCATTTTTTCTAGAAACAAAGTAGCCATGGTCCAGACCCTACTACAGCTAGCCTTGAAACATCTCTCTCTCCCCTAAATGCATTAAGTGTGTAAGGAGAGTATGTGTGTGTATTAAAATAATGGCTAGGTATGGCTCTTGCACATAGCAGATCACTTGCCAATATGGTGGCCCTGCAAGATACTCAGATTTAGTGATTTCAAAGTCTGGCTTCTTTCAGTTAAAGGATTTTGGTTTTCATTCTTTATTGGATAAATGCTTCATTACTCTGATGGAAGAGGACTGAGATTCTGAGTCTCCTAGGGACGGCAGTATCTACTTGACAATCCACACTGACTGTACAATACACACTCACTTTTCTAGAAAACCAGCATAAGGATAGAAGCCAGCTTCAGGGCTTTGCTTACAGATTTATCACACCAGCAGAAGTTAATATAGTCAAAGTAAAAAAATATTGCTTCTGTATCTAGCTTAACCAGCTGCAGTTTCACATGAGGAATTTGAATTAGGGTAGCTCGCTATGCCAACACTTGAGAATACTGGTCTATAGCACAGATGGGCACATTTTAAGAGCCATATTCAAGGTTTTAACAATTATTCAGCTCTTCAGATCCCCAATGGGATGCAGCACTGTACCTAATACAGAGAGACAACCAGAAGTTACTCCCAGTCACCAGACATACTTTTTTGTTTTTCTAAAATCAAAGACTTCCAAAAACAGTGGTTAGGGCTAAATTGGATTCACTGGCATCACTACAGTCAATTACAGGGTCCCTCCCCCCCACATGTTTATACAATGTGGGGGAGTTTGATAGGCTCAAGAAAGCCAAGGTCTGCACAGCATATCCCAAACAGCTTCATGTATAATACCTCCAATTGATCTAGAGCAAAGACTACATTTTAACTGTAATTCACTGCTTTCACTTTGTAAATGAAATGATTCAAAGATGTATTTGATCTACAAAGTATGCCACTTCCATCATAGTTCTATCCAAATGGGCTGTGGGTATTTGTAGTTAAAGAGAAAGGACTAGAATTACATGTAAAGAATTCTAAGTACGCCACTGAACTACAAATCCTAGGTTTCGTTAGGATGGAGCAATGAAAATAAAGAGGTATGAAGCTCGAATAACTGTACAGTAGAAATGCTTGTGAGGCTCAGCGGGGATTTTATGCAAGCAGATGTGGATAATTCTGATTGGAAGAGAATGATGGCACCAATGATGATTTGGGATTTATTAATCATTTCTCTGGCTCCCAGGGCACCCTAATCAAAGTAAAATAATGTATTTTAAATTATGTATTTTGAATCATTCTTTAAAAACTGATTTAAAACATTTAATTCCAGTTTAAAAACCAAACTGTTTCTTGCAACCAGTCCCCACAAGTGCCCAATAGCCACAAATAGGGAGTTGCCACCAACAATACCTTGGGGACCACAAATTCCCGGCCCCTAATGCAAAGGATTGCACCTAGTTATACTAGCATGTAACTGTTACTGCAAGATCCTCCATGTTAGTAACCTATGTATGCTATGCCGAGCAGAAATCCCCTTGGCATAACAGAGACGTGAGCATAACCTTCCCTGTCATCATGGGTTACTAACCTATGAAGCAGGCACTGCATGCTTTAGGAGAGTGGTGGAAGAATGAATCAAGTAACAGAGCCTCCAGCAGTTATGCAAGGTCATCTGGACTCTGGACGCTGACGCTTGTGTAAGAAGGGCTGCCTGAGGTGGGTTGTGAAGCAAGGCAACGACATTTTAACATTGGGATACGTGGTGCAAATCACTATCTTTATTATTTGTCAGACATCAAAAACCAACAGTTGGCAACCAGGCAAATTATCAGGATCCCTTTCAGATAGCTCTCCAGGGCCCTGTTGCACAGGCCAAAAAATAAAAATAAAAAATCCTTCTACTCCCCCCCCCCCTTGGCAAGGAGCCCAGACGTTGCAGAACCCAGTCCCGTTTCTCGTACGAAGAGTCCAAATATTTGACCAGTTTAGCACAAACTCATATAATTGTTGTTCACTCTGAGGTCAGAATGAGGTGCCCAGCCATTCTATAGACACTGGACACATCATTCTGACCTTGGAGTGAGTGACCAGCACGGTGGTAGCCACACTGGGCAGCACAATGGGATGCATTTGCAAACAGTCGCCTGGCATCACAATGGAGGACCCTAGATAATGGGAAAGGTCAAGGGATGTCAGAGCAGCTTCAGGGCTAGAATGTTCTAGGCTGCCCCCAGAGTTCTGACCCATGCAGACATCACCCACTTGGAGCCTGACCTCTCCATAGAAGACAAAATGAGCAAGCTGAGGGCACTATACTTTTGGACATATCATGGAGATTAGGACTGGTTAGAAAATGCAATAATGTTAAGCAAAGTAGAAAGCAGTATGAAAAGAGGAAGCCTGGTGGATAGATTCAACAAGGAAGCCACAGCCCTGAGTTTGCAGGGCTGTCTTGGAGGTCTTTCATTCATAGGATCACCATATGTTGAGGCCAGCATGACACAATTAACATCAAACCAAGATTTGAGGGAGAGCAGTGTTACAGAGAAGCCACACTAGAAATGTTGGGAATCTCTGAAATTACATTATCTATGGTATCCAGTGTGACAGTTTGGTGTAGTGGTTTGAGCATTGAACTGTCTCTGGAAAACAAGGTTTGAATCGCTGCTCAGCCATGAAACCTACTGGGTGACCCTGGGCAAGCACACCTCTCTCAGCTCAGAGCAGCTAATGGCAAACCTCCTCTGAAGAACTTGTGAAGAAAACCCTGTGATGGGTTTGCCTGAGGGCCGAAATAAGTCAGGAACAACTTGAAGGCACACAACATCCACAACAACAACAACAACAACATGGTATCCATAACTGCCCAGGCATACAGTATTTGCTACTCTAATATAACTCCCTGTGTTACCTAGCCAGCATGGTCATGCCAGGGGAGATTGTGGGAATTACATTCTTAAAGAGGTACTTTTTAGAGGCTCTGTGTCCAAAACCTATTTCTAAGCCCACTAAGAACTTTCCTGGACTCAGTATATTAGTAATTAGGGGAAAGGATAGGGAGTTGGATGTGGAATAGTGGCTACAGTACAAGTGCATATATAGTGGACATCAGGATGATGAGGAACGCAGCAGGGAAAGTCCTCAGGGGCAGAGCAGGGGACCAGAGAGCTCCACCAAAGGGGACAGCCACTGCTAAGCCTCAGAGAAGGCGAGTGGGTAGTCGTGGGGGACTCCTTGCTGAGAGGCACTGAACCAGTGGTTGTGGGCCGACAAGATGTCTCAGGAGGTGTGCTGTCTCCCTGAGGCAAAGTTCCGTGATGTGACAGAGAGGCTGACAAAACTTGTCAAGCCTACTGACCATTACCCCTTTCTTTTGGTTCATGTGGGAACCAATGATACTGCAAGGCATAGCCTTCAAGATATCATAAGGGATATGAGGCTTGGGTAGGAAGTTAAAGAGGTGGATGCACAGGTTGTCCCTCCTCTCTTCTCCAGTCAAAGGGCATGGTCCAAGAAGGGAGAAGAAAATAGCGGATGTAAATAACTGGCTCCGTAGATGGTGCTGCCAAGAACGATTTGGATTCTTGGACCATGGGCTGCGCTTCCATGAGGAGGGACTCTTCTGGCAAGGGAGGAGTTGCATCCACGCCAGTGGCAGAAACATTTTGCCAATAGTCTCAAAAATTGATCAGGAGGGCTTTAAACTGATTATGTGGGGGAGGGAGACAGTATTCTGGAAGGGAAAAGGCTGGAGAAAAAGTCAACTGTCATAGAGGGAACAAGGCAAACAGTGCAAGGACCCAAAAGTGGGAGCAAAAAAACTTGCACAGGCAGCAAGTAAAGGGAACAAATGGTCTTAAAGTCTCTACACTAATGCACAGAGCATGGGAAATAAGCAAGATGAACTCGAAATCCTAGTGCAACAAAGTAATATGATATAATGGGCCTCACTGAAACCTGGTGGGATGAGTCCATAATTGGAATGTAGAAATAGAAGGATATAACCTTTTAAGAGAGAACAGGCCAAACAGGAAGGAGGAGGAATAGCCCTATATGGCAGGGACATTACACCATGAAGAGATCCAGGACTCAATCCTGGAAGCCAGGTGGGAGAGCATCTGGGATAAAAATTAAGGGGAGGGAACAACAAGAATGTCATGGTGGGAGTCTACTACAAGACCCCCAAGTCAGACGAGGAATTGGATGATGCCTTTCTAGAACAGATGACTACACATCAGAAAGGAGAGATGGTATAGTGATGGGTGACTTTAACACCCTGATATTGTTGGAAGTCAAACTCAGTCAAATCCTCAAGGTCTGTAAATTCCTCACTTGCCTCGAATACAATTCATTGTCCAAAGGTGGAAGAGGCAACAAGGAGGTCAGCTATTTTAGATCTGATCCTAACCAACAAGGAGACTTGGTTATGAAGTACAAGTGGTGGAAGTGACCATGTCTCCTGGAGTTTTTATACAGGGAAAGGAGAAGCCAGGCAAATCAGACACGCATTCTAGACTTTAGGAGAGCGGATTCAGGAAACTTAGAGAAGTATTGGGGGTGATCCCATGTTCAGAAATACTAAAAGAGAAGGGAGTTCAAGATGGAGGGGAGTTTCTCAAAAGGGGATACTGAAGGCAACAAATTAAAACAGTTCCAATGAGGAAGAAAAATGGGAGATGTCTCAGAAACCAGGATGGAGACTAAAGAACTTTCAACTGAGCTAAGATTAAAAACGGACATGTATAAGAATGGAAAAATGGGGAAATCACCAAAGAGAAATTCAAACAAATAGCGAGCCTGTGTAGAGATAAAGTCAGAAAAGTAAAGCGGGCAGAATGAACTCAGGCTTGCTAGAGGTTAAGACAACAAAAGGGCTTTTATGAATATGTCCGCACAAAAGGAAAGAAGGAAACGGCAGGGCCACTGTGTGGAGAAGATGGGCAAAATGCTAACAGAAGACAGAGAAAAGGCGAATTACTCAACATTTCTTTGCCTCAGTCTTCTCAGAAAAGGAAAAGGGGTGTCAACCTGAGGATAATGGAGCAGGACAGACTAGGGGAATTTCAGCACAAATAGTAAAGAGATAGTACAGGAAACCTATTTAACCTAAATGAATTGAAGGCGGGTTACAGACCGCCATTTAGGACGCACTCCGTGCGTCCGAGGGTTAGGAAGGGGCATCCTAGGTTTAGGAAGGTTTGCCCTTCCTAACCGGCCCCGTTCCCAACACGCCAGAGCACATCCTAAATGGCAGCGCCCCATCCACATGGGCGCTGCCATTTTTACGTCTTGGACGCACAGCGTCCAGACGTGACGCACGGAAGTGACGCCGTGAGGGCGCACTTCACCCCTCGCGGCGCCATTTCCGTTTTTTGAAAAGGAGCGCCATTTCGGCACTCCTTTTTCGCTGCGGCCAGAAGCCTCGTGGTCTGGCCGCTGGGGCTTCCTCCGCAGCGAATGGCGGTGGTGGCAGACCGCCCGCTTGGGCGGTCGTAACGCACCTAAGTCTCCAGGATCAGATGAACTACATCCAAGGGTTAAAAAGAACGGCAAATGTAATATCAGAGCCATTGGCTATCATATTTGAAAACCCTGGAGAACGGAGAAGTCCCAGCAGACTGGAGGAGGGCAAACGTTGTCCCCATCTTCAAAAAGGGAAAGAGAGGATCCAAACAATTATCGTCCAGTTAGTCTGACTATAGCCCTTATCAGATGAGTGTGGAACTGGGGGTCTTCTGCACTGGGCGATTCGAATCAGTTATTTCGCACAATACCATCATACCTGGGAGTCCCTCCGCATGGCATGATTCAAATTGGCCAATCTGCATTCGCGCGAAGTGCATTCAGTGCAGAATGTTTTGTCACACCCGGTGCTCAACATGAGGATTGGCCGATTCGTATCGGCCCCTCGCACATGCTCAGTGGTGCCCTGCATGGGTTGCGACCTTAAACGCTTCGGGGTGAAAGGGGAGGTCCCGTCATGACAGCCCGGTAAACAGCTGGAGAGCCAGCTCATGCACATTAACAACGCGATACAACGTGCCCATTACTGTTTCCTCTCTTACATTCCTGCTTGGTTTTAATGTACCATGACCTTCCCTTGCAACAAATTAGCAATGCCCGGTTCTACGTGTGTGGTGTGTGTGGGTGAGTGTGTGAGTATGATTCTGGGGGGGGGGGAGGAGCAGTTCCAGCGCTGTCAATCGCTCCGTTAGCAAGTGCCCACTACAATTGAAATCGAAGCATTTTGACAGAATCGAATGCATTCTGTAGATTGCCGCTGCCAATCAAGCTATCGTCATGGTGACGTTTGCAGGGCATCGGGGGAAGTGCCTCCCTTTTTAAAGAGCCAGGCACAAGGGTTTCAGCGGCTGCACAAGTGCAGCCTGGCTCCATTGCTCTGGATATAAACCATGCGCAGCTGCGCGAAAAAAAATGGTAAAAATAAAACATACATTCAGGAATATTAACCATGCGCATGTGCGCTCAAAAAAAATGGTTTGAATTTGAAAAGGGGGGGGGTTGCCTGACATGAGCGACCTGATTTTTTCCTCCTGCAAGGGAAGGAATGCCCAGCGCAGAGGGCTTTGGGCAGGGGATGCAGGGAAAAGAGGCTCCTAAAGAATGCCTTCCCTGCTCCTTCTGCCCAGGGCTCTTTCCTCCTCCCCTCCCCTCCGATGAGGGGAGGAATGCCTTGCCCTTCCGGCAGGGAAGAGGCGCGGGGGCAACGGGCATCGC